>NC_140940.1:113870468-113882968 GCF_014529385.1 Adiantum capillus-veneris | reverse complement strand
CCAATCTGTAATTCGGAGTTGGACTGGAATGCTTGGAAATGGCCCGGAAGTAGTCTATTGTGGAAACCCCATACTAGAATCATTTATCAGACAATGATGCAAAAGAGGAATTGGTCTAGCCCCCTTAACAAGCTATGGAAAAAGCAATGGCCAGAGGAAAGGTGGGAGCATGTAATGGAGAACATTTGGAAGCCAAAGGTTCCACAGTTCATGAAGGTTTTCTTATGGAAGGTTGTTTGGGGTGCTTTACCGATGGGGGTGAAGATTCAAGAGAGAGGAATTGGGTCAGATCGATGCTTGGGGTGTAGGTTAGCTAGTGAAGATCGAGCCGACCTATTCATGGACTGCCCAGCTATAAAAGGCCTTGCAGGGAAAGTATGCAAGTGGGTCCAGAGAACATGGAAAATTAGTTTTTTCAAGACTGACCTATGCCTTGGAGGGAAAAATTCAGGTAGTCCTGCACTCCTTTTCAGCACTCAGATCATCAGATACTTCTTCTTTAATAATGTATGGCAGACAAGGAACCGCCGTGTTTTTGAAGGAGGATCTGAGGTGGCAAGATTCACAAAAATTATACAAGAAAGCAAAGTGCTAATATGGGCACTCGGGCACAAGCAGCACTCAAAGGATTGGTCTAGGACTACTTGTGCCTTGTTGTCAGCAGATGGAATGCCTAGGATGGGGCAAATCTTGGCCATCGGTAATTAAGCGATATTAGAATGAGACGGGGTGGTTGCCCTCATTGTTATTATGATCCCTCGATGTTGTCATGGCTTAACATGAGCATGACAAAACCTTGTAATTTTTTGGACCGCTCAATATAATCCACTCACAATTGTGAGTTTTGCTTTAAAAAAAAAAAAAAAGATACAACCACCGAGTAAGGTAGTTGGTCAAGAAAGGATGATTTTGGGTCCAATGAATAAGTACTGCATTTGATGCCGTTTCAAGGAATCACAACCATCGCACACTTCCACACAAGCACACACAATATATGCCAAAAGTGTTAGTGGCATCCTATTACACAAGTGACTATTGAGGCCTTCACCACATCTTTGTGCTCCCATGGTGGCCAAATCTCTCTCTCTCTCTCTCTCTCTCTCTCTCTCTCTCTCTCTCACACACACACACACACACACACACACACACACACACACACACACATTCTATACCAGTGACGGATTGCTCAGAGCCATAAGAAATTTTGGACAAATTCTCAAAATAATTCCCACATTGTGACTTACCTCAACATTATGAGCTTCTGTGAGGGAGGCATTGCATACCTAGCTAGGTACTGAGGTGGTCCGGGGCGGGCAACAAGAGAGGCGACCTCTAAACACCCCTCAAGGCTCCCGTGCTGCTCAATTGGGGCTGGGGCAACCACAAGCACAACACAACAACCAACCCACAACCAAACCCAAACAAGATAGGGGCACCACGTAGTTAGAGAGCGAGCTAGGACGCAAAAGAGGAGAATCCCTTAGCAATACAAGCGAGAAGGAAGGGTACACTATCACTAATTTAAATGCTACAAATACACACACCAAACACACACACACACACACACACACACACACACACAAAAGAGAGAGATCTTTGTGCAAGAATTTAGCTTCAATTTTAATGATTGACGTGGGTGTATGAACAGCTTGGAGGAGAGTCAAGAGACACGATTAAGTTTGATGATGTTGCAACCTACACATTATCTTAAGGTTATGGGAGACCTCTCACCATACAACCCTCTTATAATGTTTTCCCAAGCAACAAAAACAAACACAAGAGCTCTTGAGTCACATACACGAGAGAGAGAGAGAGAGAGAGAGAGAGAGAGAGAGAGAGAGAGAGAGAGAGAGAGAGAGAGAAATGAAATAAAATGTTATATTAAATAAATGATGAGAGAGTAAGGTTTGGAGATGAATTGCTTCATTAGTTTTAGACATAATTGCCCTTTTTTGTGATGTGTCTTAGCTTAATATCTTGTTGTTTTCAATTTTTAAAATTCCGGTTCACGGCAAGGGGAAAAGGAGAAATTCCGCCCCATAATAGAGAAAAATTTTGCCTAATATTTTCCCATTTTCAATTTTTAAAATGCCGGTTCACGACAAGGGAAAAAGGAGAAATTTTGCCCCATAATTTTTAAAATTTCCTCTTGGAAAATTCAAGGAAAGGAATTTTGTATGTTTGGAAAAATGATTTTTCCCGAACACTGGTTGGGACTAGGGAGAAGATGGACCATGGCGGCCGGCTGTTGACAGCTGAGCTTAATATCTTGCCGTTTTCAATTTCCAAAATGCCGGTTCACGGCAAGGGGAAAAGGAGAAATTCCGCCCCATACATTAGGAAAATTTTGAACTCATTTTGGGGCCTTTTAAGAGTGCCACATCATCAAAGTTGTACAAAAGAAAGCAACCCGATAGACCCCTCTAAATATTGCTTAGAACCCCATGATATGACCTATCATTGGAAAGTTCTTGAAAAATGGATTCTAAAGAGCCAAAGTACGAAAAGTTTGGATGACTTCTATGAAAGTTATGCCATTTTTTTTCAATTAGCTAGGTTTTGTTACCGTTACGATTATCTAAAATCACCTTTTTCTAGATCTACATGAAGGCAATGTCCGATACATGCATGCTATATATCAATAGATAGCATTTGAAGAGTAGATTCTAAATATCCAACCTCCGACAAGTTTGGATATTATTTGCAAAAAATTTGCCGATCCCCACTTTTTGAAAGCTATGCCACATCAACAATTCTTACAAGGCCCATTTTTGAGTTCAAACTTCTCCTAATGATAGAGAGAGAGAGAGAGCGCAGACTCAGTGTGGCCTGCACCTGTGTGCTCGAAAAGAGAGAGACACTGCCTGCACCTACGCGTTCGGAAAGAGAGAGAAAGAAAGAGAGAGAGGCGGCCGACAGTTGACAGTGATAGCCGTTTTTCGGCTCTCTGTAATTGCCATAGTGAGTTACCTCACCCTACCAAAATCACCCAAACACTGTGGCTATCCCTACCATTTCACTATATATAGGCGTGTGTGAGTTATGAAACTTTTCCCATATTTTCTTAAAAACCCTCAGCTAGCTAGTCACTGGGCTAGGTGAGCCAAAAAAAATAAATAAAATAAATAAATAAATAAATAAAAGTATATTATGGCCTCTTTGTGTGTAAATATTTCATTGTATATATGGCCTAAATATAGGGATTTTTTATAATTATTTTCGTATTTTATTTAAATATTTTTACTTAGGTGTGTGTTTTATTAAACCTATGTACACCTTCTTTCATCCTCTTACACCATAATTATATTTTTTGCCAATATGTACATACTCTAACCTCATATTTTTCTTTTATACAAATCACTCCCACATTTTCACCCTCACCCTCGTGAAAACAAAAATTGATTTACTCATTGGTTACTTTTATTATATTATTTACTTGCATACCTTTTCCTCTTTCACCCAAAATAATTCAAGGAGGGACCATATCATATGATTCCAATATCTTTCCATATCCATAACTCCTCCATATTTTTATTATTATTTTTACTCATTATTCTAACACCATGTGCTCATTGAGCTAAAGTCCATGAATAGTCCATATACTAGTCCCACCATGTATATATTTCTTATTTCACCAATAATCCTCCTCCATGCATGGGTCAAGGGTGACTTGAATGCTTTGTATTATAATATGACAAAGGAGGGGCTCACTCTTGGATGCATTGTACAAAGACTTTTGCAGGCATAAAAAACAGGCTTTTTGGTGAGAATTTTGGCACCTATCTCCACTCCGAATTTGGAGCGGTGGTCAAAAGAGAAAATGTAGCCCACACTCTGAATAATCACCTCAAAGTTTTTCATGATTTTTGGAGCTACCAGCGGTGAGCTATGATTTTTTGAGTGGACCCCAATCTGCCCACTTTTCTCACAAGTAGCCCTTAGTCTTCTCTCCCCCTTCCACACACCTACTCACTCTTACACATCCCTCCCTCTCCTTCCCTCACTCAAACCTGCAATTTCCATGGCTTCTCCCACCCTCTTCACCATTACCCTTCTCTCTCATCCCTATAGTTCTTTTATGAACCTCTACATACATACACCCTCTCCATGTCTCTCTCTATTGCTTCTATGTTACAATTTCATTTACCTCTCCTAAAATATCTAAAATTCAGCATCTTAACCATGATAACTTCTGCAAATTGAGGATTTTTCATCAACAAATCCTCTTTTCATCGTGGTGGTCAACTGTGGCGGCGGCGTAAAGAAGCGAAGAAGAAGAAGAAGACCAACGGTCATTTTTTCCACAATCTACACAAGGGTGAGTTCAAGCTTCTTCAAAGCTTCACCATCTCAATGATTCTCTTTTAATTCACCCCTCTTCCTTCATCAAATCAAATCACTCTACCCATTGTAAATGTAACATTAACTTTCTAGTGATTACTAACGACTAACATACTAACACAAAATAGCATTGACCTAACCATAAAAGACACCTCACCTCAAGACATGTATAGTAACTCTCTCTCTCTCTCTCTCTCTCTCTCTCTCTCTCTCTCTCTCTCTCTCTCTCCCCCTTCCTTAAAACTTACTTTCACCTTATCTACCATCAATAATGCTCTCTTTTGAGCCCACACCCATGACTCAAGCAGACAAAGAAGGCCCGCAATGTTTTGATATTCAAAAAAATCATAATCCTGATTTGTTAGCTTGTAAATTAGGATTTCCAATAATCTTAATGAGGGGTCTCCAACCTATAAATAGGCCCGTCTCCTTCTTGTAAAACAACCTCCAACATCTCACATAGCACCCCAACACTCTATGCGTGAGGAGAGACTTAGGTGTAGCAACCACTTGTGAGCTTCACTCTTGGTGTGAGAGAAGCCTTCAAGCTACACATTGCAAGTGAGAGAGCGTGAGTTCCTCAAATCTCAAAACCACTATTGTATATGCTCCTTCATCATCAATAAATTGAGGTTTGGTGCATCAAAGGCGTGATTCGATGTTCAAATCTTCGTCCTTCCATTTGTGCAATACGGTTTGGTGAATTCAAGGTGACTTGTGTATTTGAGTTTTTATCGGTTGATCTTGATTTTAGGAAGTGTTTTAGTGTGTTTTTCATTGCCAGTTTTGTGTCCATTGTAAGAGGGTATTGTGGTGAGAGGTCTCCCACACCCTAAGACAGTGTGTGTGTGTTTTGGCAATGTTTAGCAATCACTAAGCATTGAGTGAGTTTTGTACAAGCTCTATGATAGCATCATAACAAACCATCTCCATTTGCAAGTCACAAATAAGGTATTACGCAAAATCCTTTCCTCTCTCTCTTCCCTTTGCTCTAGCTCTCTCTGGTCCATTTCATGTGTGTCTTGGTGTGAGGTTGCTTGTGTGTGTTGTGTGGTGTATCTTCTTGGTTGTGCCAAAATCTCTCTTGCGTCCTAGTTCGCATACCATAACTAGGTGGTGCCCCTATCTTGTTTGGGTTTGTGGCTGTGGGTTTGTTGTTGTGTTGTGCTTGTGGTTGCCCCAACCCCGATTGAGCAGCACGGGAGCCTTGAGGGGTGTCTAGAGGCCACTCTTCTTGTTGCCCGCCCCGGACCGCCTCAATTTTGGTGCCCCCACTGAGGACGGCTTGTGTATTTTTGTGTAGGTTCAACCTTTAGCATAGTCAAGTAGGTTGCATGAATCACGAGAATTTGTATGATCCTTTCATTCCCATTGCAAGGCAAAAGGTACACATAATGGTTAGTACTAAGTTGCAATTTCAGCGAGTAATTCGTAGGATTTTAGGTCCTCTTAGGTTGGCCGAGATAAACGCTTCAGTAAACCCTTTTATTTTGCCTCTGATTAGGTACGACCTTAGTTTGGACGTCTGTATTTTTGTTTTGTTTTGAGTATTAGGTCATGCATAGACCATGTATAATGGCCCAGGAATAGAGGTTTTCCCCTTCCATTTCACTCCACACATTAGAATAAACATTGCAATTAGTAGAAAAATCCATTTTCAACAACGTATGGTATTCATGTTTGGTGCCCAAAGAGTAGGAGAAATTCTCGCATCACCAAACCCTGTCATTCTACCTCTTATTGATTATCATAGGTCATTTGATGTGAATATTTTTATTTTGTTGTAGAATAGATTGCAATTTAGAAAATATTATTGTGTAAATCTTTTAAAGAAAAAAAAAAAAACGCGTCACTTTGAAATCAATTCAATGGAGAGCCAACGCCAAATGTCTGGATATCCTCTTTTCTTTGGAGAGCCTGGAGAGGATGCAGAATTATTTCTAGCGAATTTCAAGATGTCTTGCCGTATCAAGAGGATAGTAACTGATCAAGAACGTGTAGAAATGTTTGAAGTGGTCCTTAGGAAAGATGCTAGCACTTGGTTTGACTCTTTGCCTGAGGAATTTAAAGGGAATTACACGAAAGTTTTGAATCGTTTCAAGAAATACTTCTTTGATCCCCAAAACACTCAGAAATTATGGCAAGACATTGTTTCTCATAAGCAAAAAGACTTAGATGACTACTACTTGTACAAGCAAGAGTTTCTACGTCTTTGGGCTCTATGGATACGAAATGTTGCTAACCCTGGTGATGGTGCAGAATTTCTAAAGAAGGAGAGGTTCATAGCCGGGCTCTTTCCTGACCTTAAGGTAAAAGTTGAGGTGGGTGCACCTGCTACCTTTGATGCAGCTGAAACTAGGGCTGCTGAGAAATATAGGAAACTCAAGTGCCTAAGGGGGGAGGTTCCAATAGAAGGTCTTAGACCCAAAGGTAAGTCACAAGCATCAACATCTAAGGAGCTTCCTGAGGTAACGGTTGAAGTGATTGAGAAGTTAAATGAATCCTTAAGCAGCCTGTCAATTCACCTTGCACAAGCCGTAGGTCCAAAGGGACAAGCAAAGAAGTCTGAAGAGCGAGACCCACGACCTAGGAGAGTCTTGCAATGTTGGAATTGCGGAGAGTCTGGACATGGGATGTATAATTGTCCTTGGCCCCGTGGAGAGCCATGGAGACCTAACTTGAATTACCCAATGATGAATGCAGGAGAAGGAACTGGTCAACAACCAAGGCTTCTACAAAGGCCAAATGGACCAAGACCACCTCCACAAGGGGTAGAAGGAGTTCCACCTTTGCCAGATCCAAATGTGCATGTGGTAGAGGTGACAAATTCAAATGAGGTTGACATGGAAGCCAATGGCATTAAGCGTGGCCGACGAAAAGGTAAAGAGAAAGAAGGAGTCACATCACAGAGTGACCATGGACAAGGCAAGAAGGCAAAGAAAACCAAGGAAACCAAGAGGACTCGACGTCGTATCAACCTCCAAGACTTCCCTCTTGGACAGGGTATGGCTCCGTACAACTTGTTGGAAGACATGAGAGGTAAGGGTCCTGATATTTCATGGCCTCAATTTCTTGCATTATGTCCACAAGTTAGGAGGGATTTAACAAGGGCAGTTAGCACTAGGAGAAAGGTAAAAGAGAGTGTGCCTGTTGTAAAAATTGCACAAGCTGAAATGAATGAGGACATTACACCAGTGCTAGACTGTTACATCAAAGGAAGATTGGTTAGGAAAGGTCTAGTGGATGGGGGTGCACAAATTTGCATCATGACAGAGGGACTCATGCAAAGACTAGGCATGCACATCCATGAGACACCTGAAATCAAAGTCAAGATGGCAAACAATAGCAAGGCTAGGTGTGTAGGCATTTGTAAAAATGTCTTTGTAGAGGCCTTTGGCATTAAGAAAGCGGTGGATTTTTATGTTATGTCGACCAAGGGAAGTGGTTATCCATTTATCCTAGGAAGACCATGGCTAATGAAAATGCGAGCTTTGCAGGATTGGGAGAGTGGAAAATTAATTTGCAGGAATGACAATCATAAGAAGGTTGTCTTTGACATGAAGGAGCAACGCCAAGAGGAGCTCCATGAAGAATCATCTCAAAGTGAGACGGAAGAAGGTTGGACCGATAGCACTTCAGAAGAAGAAAGTAGCAGCAACATTACTGAAGAAGAGTCTTCCATCGAAGTCATGGGGGTAAGGTTTAAGCCAAGCAACCAAGAGACCTCTTGTCAAGGCTTGGAGGAGGTAGGTCCTCAAGAGAACGAAGGTGCTCAAGATGAAGGGATGCTGGAAGGTATGCTATCAACAACACGTACAAAGGATGAAAGAGAGGAGTTCAAATGTGTGCTAAGGAAGTTTCCTAGGCTTTTTGCTAAAGACTACACCGACGTGCGTGGGGTAGATGTTGTTCAACACAAGATTGAGTTAAAGCCTGAGGCCACACCTAAAGCTCAGAAGCTACGAAGGCTAGGAGTTATAAAGGAGCAGGCTCTACTCAAGGAGGTAAGAAAGCTTCTAGCAGCAGGTTTCATTTATCCAGTGGAGAATTCAGAGTGGGTCTCTCCCGTTGTTGTCACTCCTAAGAAAAATGGAAAGTGGAGGGTGTGTGTGGATTACCGTCCACTCAATGAGGCAACAAAAAGAGATCACTTTCCCCTCCCATTTCAGGATGAGATACTAAATGAGGTAGCTGGTCATGAGAAGTACACTGTGTGTGATGGCTACTCAGGCTACTTTCAAATAGGTATCGCATTGGAAGATCAATTGAAAACAACCTTTATCACTCCTTGGGGTTGTTATGCTTTTAGAGTCATGCCATTTGGTCTGACAAATGCTCCTGCAACATTCCAACGTTTCATGAACATGGTGTTTCAAGCATTCTTTGGAAAGTCAATTAGGGTGTTCATTGATGATTTCTACATTTATAGCTCAAAATCATTGCATCTACAAAGGGTAGAAGAAGGTTTAAAGAAGCTCTACGACATGGGAGGTCAACTCAACCCCGATAAGTGCCATATAGGTGAGGATGAAGTAATCTTGCTTGGTCATAAAGTTTCTTACAAAGGCATTGAAGTGGATCCTTCAAAGGCAAAGGCTCTTATTGAGCTACCATCACCCAAGAGTATTAAGGAGGTCATCTCATTCATTCAAAAGGTGAAGTATATGTCACGCTTCATTCACTTAGCCTCGGAGTTGCTTCATCCTTTGCAAAAGTTGACACAACAAGTAGAATTTGCATGGTTTGATGAGCTTGAAGAGTATTTTTGTAACATTAAAGTCATTTTGTCAGAGCTACCAACACTCATGCCTCCTTGTTGGGAGTACACATTCTTTGTTAGCTCTAGTGTTGGAAGGGAAACAATTGGTGCTGTGTTGCTACAACAAGATCCCCACAGTACAAGGATGCGACCCATCTACTTTGCTAGTAGGGTCATGAATGCTTTGGAGAGAGACTACACAGAAGCAGAACTCATGATGCTTTCTCTCATGTTTGCGGTGAGAAAGTTTAGATCCTACCTACTACCAAAACCTTTTGTAATTCTCACTGCAGAAAATTTGTTCCCTTGGGTGTCATCTCAAATGAATCTTAGTACTAGGATCTCAAAGTGGATTATGGAGTTGCAAGAGTTCCAATACTCTTTCAAGGTAGAAGATAGTGTGCGTGCACAATTGGCAGGGATTCTCACTTATAGGGTACATGAGAAGGAAATTAAGGTGCCTCAAGTAAAGACCCTACCATTGCCACCACCAAAAAGTATTCCCAATGCTTTTACCTTGTTCTTTGATGGAGCTTTTCGTCGAGCCACAGGGAAAGCAGGGGGAGGGCTAGTGTTGCTCAACCCAAGTGGAGAGGTGGTCATGAAAGAGAAGGTCAATCTACCAGGTTCAACTAGCAACAATGAAGCAGAATACGACACACTACTTCATGGTTTGAAGATGTGCATTGGCCAAGGGATAAAACGTCTCATGGTAAAAGGAGATGCACTTCTCATTGTTAAACAGATTTTAGGCATTTGGGCATGCAAGAATGAAAGCTTAAGGACAAAAGTTCATGCCATTCGTAGGATGTTTAATCAGTTTGAAGAAGTGCAACTATATCATATTCCGAGGAAACAAAATGAAGATGCCGATTTACTTGCACAACAAGCAGTTACATGTGTTGAGAGAGAAGTGCAGGTCATCATGGTGGCAGAAGCTGTCAAGCAACCGAGATACCAGGGATTGGAGTCATTGGCTCCCATTATCGGCTACATTTTGGAGGGTGAGTTTCCACAAGACTTCACGAAGGCTCAGAAGAGGAGACTCATGAAGAAGGCAAGCATGTATCTCTTCCTAGAAGGCTCCCTCTATCAAAGAGGGAAGGATCAAGTATGCAGAAGAGTACCAACTATTGAGGAAATTCCAGCCATTCTAAAAGGTTTGCATGAAGAGGCATGTGGTGGTCATTTTGCCCAAGAATCAACTGTGAAGAAGATTTTGCTTGCGGGGTATGTTTGGCCAAGTCTGCATGTGGATGTCCAACATTGGTGTAAAAGTTGTCACAATTGTCAGGTAAATGGGAATAGAAGATTGGTTTATGGTCCAAGGCAAATCGTGCTTGCAAATGGACCGTTTGAAAAGTGGGGCATTGATGCTATGGGTCCTCTGCCTAGGACAAAAAATGGTAAACTCTACATTCTAGTGGCTGTAGACTATATGACTAGGTGGGTGGAAGCACAAAGTGTGGCAAAGGTGAATGAGAGGACAGTGAGCAAATTCGTCTACACTCACATTTGTTGTAGATTTGGCACACCTTTGGAGATTGTTTCTGATAATGGTCCAGGGTTTAGAAAGGGATTGCTCACAGAAGTCTGTGAAGAACTTCACATTCTACATCGTCACAGTACACCCTACTATCCCCAATCAAATGGTTTGGTAGAAAAAGCTAATGGTGTCATTGCAGGCATCATTAGAAAGATGGTGAAAAACAAGACAAAGTTGTGGGATGACTTCTTGGATGGTGCCTTGTGGGCGTATCGAACCACATATAGGGAAGCCACGGAGTTCACACCATTTCACTTGGTCTATGGTCAAGAGGCTTTGCAGCCTATCGAGCTCAACATTCCAACAATGCGACTTCATGGCAAAGGAGCACAAGATGATCAAGAGGTATGGATGGATCGACTTCTTACGTTAGTGGAGCTTGAGTGGAAAAGAGAAGCAGCATACGAGTGCTACAAGAGGAAAGCCACACAAGCGAAAGAAACGCACGACAAGAAACTGAAGGACAAAGGCATCAATGAAGGAGATCTTGTGCTAAGGTATGACAATCGACTTGACAATCGTTTTGATGCCAAATTTGAAACTAGATGGCAAGGTCCATACATAGTCAAGAAGGCTTTCAATTCTAGTTACTATCAGCTTATGGACTTGAATGGTAAAGAGCACTCCAGGAAGGTAAACGGGTATCGCTTGAAGCCCTATTTGAGTCGCCTTCTACCAAAGGATCTACCAAAGATCTGTCCAAAGGCCGCTGTCTCATGTAAGTATTGTTACATGAAGCATGAGTGTAACTCCAACCAAAATTCTAAGGGGCCAAACAATGAAAATCTCGTCAAGGACTCTGAAGCACTCTCTTTGAAAAAGATGCTCTATGATGGTACATGAATATACCATCATCCTGGGGGAGGGCTAATGATAGCCGTTTCTCGGCTCTCTGTAATTGCCATAGTGAGTTACCTCACCCTACCAAAATCACCCAAACACTGTGGCTATCCCTACCATTTCACTATATATAGGCGTGTGTGAGTTAGGAAACTTTTCCCATATTTTCTTAAAAACCCTCAGCTAGCTAGTCACTGGGCTAGGTGAGCCAAAAAAAAATAAATAAATAAATAAAAGTATATTATGGCCTCTTTGTGTGTAAATATTTCATTGTATATATGGCCTAAATATAGGGATTTTTTATAATTATTTTCGTATTTTATTTAAATATTTCTACTTAGGTGTGTGTTTTATTAAACCTATGTACACCTTCTTTCATCCTCTTACACCATAATTATATTTTTTGCCAATATGTACATACTCTAACCTCATATTTTTCTTTTATACAAATCACTCCCACATTTTCACCCTCACCCTCGTGAAAACAAAAATTGATTTCTACTCATTGGTTACTTTTATTATATTATTTACTTGCATACCTTTTCCTCTTTCACCCAAAATAATTCAAGGAGGAACCATATCATATGATTCCAATATCTTTCTATATCCATAACTCCTCCATATTTTTATTATTATTTTTACTCATTATTCTAACACCATGTGCTCATTGAGCTAAAGTCCATGAATAGTCCATATACTAGTCCCACCATGTATATATTTCTTATTTCACCAATAATCCTCCTCCATGCATGGGTCAAGGGTGACTTGAATGCTTTGTATTATAATATGACAAAGGAGGGGCTCACTCTTGGATGCATTGTACAAATTCAACAAAGGAGGGGGCCACTAAAAGACTTTTGCAGGCATAAAAAACAGGCTTTTTGGTGAAACTTTTGGCACCTATCTCCACTCCGAATTTGGAGCGGTGGTCAAAAGAGAAAATGTAGCCCACACTCTGAATAATCACCTCAAATTTTTTCATGATTTTTGGAGCTACCAGCGGTGAGCTATGAT
>NC_140940.1:113300468-113865468 GCF_014529385.1 Adiantum capillus-veneris | reverse complement strand
AAGTCAATAGATTTGCATAAGGGGCAAGCCAACTCATTCCATCACCTCAAAGAAGATTGACAACATCCACTGCAATCTTCAGAGCCATAAGAAACAACGCAAAGCCCAACAACAACCCAATGACCTCAAACGCCAACATGCTGCCATGGTGACCTTTGCATGTTGGAGATCAGTCATGGAACCAAATCAAAAAACGCATCAAGAAAGAGCAGGCTTTAAATGGGGATCCAAGCCCCAAAAAGAAATGCCCTTGCTACCACCAGACCTACCATCAACTACCAGTTGAGAGGAGGGCCCACAAGATTGTGCAATAGAATTGGTTGCTGACTCATTAGACGAGAGCAAAAACCTTCCCCTTACTCCCAAAAAGAAGGGGATGGCAAGGGGGACACTTGACAAATAGAGGAAGCAGCCTTGTCCCTCACCCCAAAGGAGACCACTCTTCACAACTCGTAAGCATGCCGTCGATCACATCAAGCTCCACAATATAGCCTCGCCACAAGACTGCCCTGAGAATCCATGCTTTGCAACCTTGCAGGTTGCCGCAAGTAGGAGCAGGGTGCCCCGCGAACCCTAGGAACACATGTGTGGTTGCAATCCTTTTTTTTTTCTGAAACTCACAATAGTGAGTATATGTATTATATTCATCAAAATAATGTACAAAGATATCTCAAGCTCGTGCCGAGCTGTAAGGGCCATCATATTACATAGGACAAAAATTGGGCTTCCCAAAGCAGCAACCCACTACCCCATAATAGATCAACTTTATCCCATTAGAGCTGCATTAATGGCCCAATACCAATCGTATGAGTCCTTCCTTTTACTTGTGGTGGAGACAATCAATTTCTTGCTTTTGAGTATTATCTCCTTGAACCTAGTAGTAAAGGATTATTCATAAACACCCTATGCATCTTGGCCTTCTATATTTCCTTAAAGTAGCACAACCTGACGATTGGAGTGCATTCTAGGAGTGCCTAGCTCTTAAACCTCATCCCTCAAGGAAACAAGTTGTTCTTAAAGAAACCTAGGCTCCATGTCCTTTGAGCCCACTTGCACATTTTTCTTGCTAGGCCACCGATAGTCGAGCAATCCTTGAGCAGATGAGGGAGGTTTTCACTGTGCAAGCCATTTTGCAACCCCACCGCATCTATTTGAGCTGATCCCTCTAGCATGAGTTTTCACTTTTGTCAGAAAAGCCCCCATATACATTTCCATATAAAGAACTTCATTGCCATGGGCCATCGTGGAGACCATATGTTATTCATTACCGCCCCCCATTTTGCCTTCGTCTACTACTTTCCCCGTTTCTTGTTGAAGAGGGAGAACCAATCACTCAAGAGCATAAGAGAAAGATACACATCCTTGGTTTTTGGTCTCCCAAATTTCATGTTCTTGGGCCATCACCAGGCTTTCCACACAAAGTCCGATTTATTTACCGGCATACAAGAGTTTTTCAGTCCTTCGAGAACTCTAATCGCCAAAAGTCTTTCTATCCCGCTTAGATTGAACTGAGAAGCCAAGTGATCAATATGTTTCCAACTCCTACTAAATCTATCCCAGAAATGAGACAGATGCCTTAGACTTTTATTGTTCATCTTTTTTACTGTGTCCCTCTAAAGAGGGTTCAGTGGCATGTTGCTAGATTTAGAGAACCAAGGGGACCAGTGCAAGATGGATTTTTGGAAGTATCTAGTTAGATCTCCCCACTCCAATGCCTTCACGACTCTATTGCACTTCCATACCAACTCACTTGATGTTCCTCCCAGTTTAAGGCCAGTCCACCTATGGGCAATCAACTTGTCTTGCATATCTAGGCCTTTCCATTAGCCACCCTAGGAGAACAGTTTAACCTTCCCATTCATGACCCTTATCATAATAGTCCATGTCTAGTTCTATTTAGATATTGCCATAAAAATCTTGGCACACTGGGCCTCTGCATGGATAACCGGGTTGCAAATCCCAATCCCTTCTTGCTCCACCAGTCTCACGATGACATCCCACCATACCAACTACCAAGGTTCCATATCTTTGGTGTTATTTTTCCAAAGGAATCTTTTCACTACTTTCATGGGGCTATTGAAGGATGTGTAAAGGAGAATATAAAACTTGATCACTTTTACCCTACTTGGGAGGAAGATCATCACATATTCCCATGTTTGCATCTTGTTCCTAACCTCGTACAAGACCCATACCTCAAGCCCCAATGTAGCACCAAGATGTCTAAAAATCATACCCTTTGTAACTGTCTCTTCGGTCCACAGAGATGCATAGAAAGAATCATTGTGCTCCCATGGTGGCCAACTCTCTCTCTCTCTCTCTCTCTCTCTCTCTCTCTCTCTCTCTCTCTCTCTCTCTCTCTATACCAGTGACGGATTGCTCAGAGCCACAAGAAAGTTTGAACAAATTCTCACAATAATTCCCACATTGTGACTTACCTCAACATCTTGAGCTTTTGTGAGGGACGCATCGCATACCTAGCTAGGTATGATTGGGGGCAAGGGACCCCCGGCCCGGTGGGGGGGACTAGTGATCCCCTACACCCAATCGCACCTAGCTAGGTAGCAATGCCTCCCTCACCTGAAGCTCATGATGTTATGCATTGTATGAAAAACATTCCGTTTTCCTACATGAGAAAATCTCTAAATCTTCTTGTGAGCCACTTTGGTATTGGAATGAAACCCTTACAACGCATACATGTGCTTTTCAAAAGACATTAACCCCCGCAACAGATAAGTGTGATTTTCTAAGGTTTACCTTGCTCAACATTATTTTGTCTTATGGTAATAAAATATGGAATCGTTACATTCTCCTTATAAGTTGCTTGGGTTCCATATAAATTAGTGGAAATCTATACTATATATAATTGTATACTATATATAATTGAGCTTAAAATTTTCAAGGAAGGAGAGGGGATCCATAATTCACTCTCTCCTTTATTTCAAGAACCTCAAAAAACATTTGGTTAGAAATGTAAAAGTGAAGGGTAAGTAGTAGCAAGTATTGTAAGTATTGTGAAGGGTAAGTAGCAAAGTGAAGGGTTAGGGGTTAGTAGCAAGTACTCCGATGGTAGAATGAAAAGACTTCATTTTGACTTCTCATTTCTATCAAAAAGTCACAATACTTAGTACTATATATATATTTATATTATTTAAACTCTTTAGCGAGGCTATGAAGTTTCGCTCGAGCCTTTAATTTTGAAGGGTGATTACTTTTGTTTTTGTAAAAGGTGGCTCTACTTAGTAGCTTGAGAAAATAACGAACATCGAGCTGTGCTACGCGTCGATAAGTTGGTCCATCTCGAACGTATGTGTGTGTGTGTGTGTGTGTGAGAGAGAGAGAGAGAGAGAGAGAGAGAGAGAGAGAGAGAGAGTGCCATTGATTAGCCTTGGTGCTTGATGGAGAATGCCCCCTCCCCTCTCCCCCCAACCAAAACTCGATTGCCTGCTGCTACAATGCTCATGACAACGGTCGTGCAAGGTGGGTCTTTGATTCAGTTGTTGGGAAAAATGTGTCTCAACTTATTATCATGTCATTTTCAATTTCAAAAATGCCGGTTAAGGGCAACGGGAAAAGGAGAAATTCCACCCCAAAATAGAGAAAAGCAGTGTAAAAACCTACAAAATAAACCTAATTTTCTAAATTTTCTCTTGGAAAATTAAAGGAAAGCAATTTTGTATGTTTAAAAAAATGATCTTTCCAGAATACTGATGTGATTGCATTGGAGGATAAGCATTGCCAGTCGAGAGTATTGGCCTTGGTCTTGGAGTTAGAAATCCTTTGCTCATTTGGAATCCTCCTTGGTGCTACATACCTAATGTGGGGCCTTTGCCTCGCCCTAGAAATGATGATTGAGGTCTCTTTTTGTAGGGCTGCCACCATGCATGTGCCTCCATTGTAGGACTGCCTCAATGCCATTTTGCTTACATTTAGAGCCTGGTCACTTTAGAACGGCTAAATAGCCTTCCAGTTTTGTTTGCAAGTCAAGAAAATCGGTGGCTTCAAAGATAAATGCTTGATTTGACTGAGTGATGAGACATATCTTGAGCAAGTTGTTGCTAACCAAGAGGGCCTCAAAAGTCAACCATGTGAAAGGCTATGCTCGTTTTGAGGCTCTTAACTATCACGATTAGATAGGTAGAGAGAAAAGAGCCGGCTTGTGACCGGGCAAAAAGCAAGCTCATTGGTACACGCGACTAGGCTCTTGGCTTCTCACATGCTTCATTTTAATACTACAAACTAGACCTGCAGCCTGAGAGAGAGAGAGAGAGAGAGAGAGAGAGAGAGAGAGAGAGAGAGAGAGAGAGAGAGAGAGAGAGAGAGAGAGATGTTTTTCTTCCTACTGATGCTATTTGAGACCCGTTAATCTTGAGGTCGACTAATCTTGACTCTCAACTATTAAGTTTAGGCAAACCTTATCCAATCCACACATTGTTGGCAACGAGCTTTCATGTTGCATAGCAAGCTGGAAGAGAGAGAGAGAGAGAGAGAGAGAGAGAGAGAGAGAGAGAGAGAGAAGAAGAAGAAGAAGAAGATCACATGAAACCTAAAAATTTTAGCCGATGAACGTTGATTCTTGAACTCAAGGGCTTGCATGCTCACATACTTATACAAGGAGAGGGGGACATAACTTTTAATATCATAGACACAATCACAGTGACCTCAAAGGTTAATGCGCGCGCGCGCGCGCGCGAGAGAGAGAGAGAGAGAGAGAGAGAGAGAGAGAGAGAGAGAGAGAGAGAGAGAGAGAGAGAGAGAGAGAGAGAGAGAGAGAGAGAGATCATCCTTGAAGGTCAGATTGACCAATGTGATCGAGTACAACATGTAACATGCTTGAAGACTATGGATATAAGGGTGGACATTGACAAGTTGAATCCATGAGGTGGCTAGGAGAGAAATGTATGTAGGACATGGTATGGGCTAAAATATAGGTAAAGCAAGTTTGATGTGATCAAAAGCTGAGCACTCATGTAGGGTATGATGATCGTACTCTCAACTTGTTAAGGGATATAATTTGCGTACAATAACAGACTCTCCTCCATGTAGTGCCTCAATTCTTTGTCTCACATTTAAGGGAGTGGGAGCTAAGCCAGATGGCTGCTATGATATAAAATATGGGTAAGGGTAAGTATTTGAAGGATTGGATACAATATGCTCTCTCAAAGAAGAACATGTGTGTGTGTGTATTTTGCAGCACACTCTTTCTTTTAGCATGATGCCCAAAACTCTTACAAAGAGAAACGATTGAGTGAACTTTTCTGCTTTCATTGTCCTCACATTTTAAGGTGCCAATGGTGCCCAAATGTACACAAACAGATAGTATGCGCCTTATATTATTAACCTGCTTATGGTCAATTGCAAGAGACCTCAACATCCATGCGACGAGTCTTGGTAGATGCAAGTGTGCATGCTAGCTAGGTTGAGTGCAATCCAACCTTTAAATTTTGAAATTTACCCACATATAGAGACAAAGATTCTATAGCCATGCAATCACCCTCAAGTCACACACCCATCATGAATACTTCCTTTGAGAAGAAACGACACACAGCTCACCAAATCAGTTGTGCATACCAATGGCAAAGTTCCTTCTACTACTATGTTGTGTAATGTTGGCATGTTGGGTCATGGTTGGTGGTACATGCATCCTAAGTGCCAACAAATAGCAGTAGATGACATAGTTGACTATGATGCCCAAAATGCAAGACCAAAACTACACGAGAGAAGCATGGGAGAGTTGTTATCATGACCAATGCCTTGATTGGTAAGGATGGCAAGAGAGGATGCTAATGCATCTAAAGAATTCATCGTTCAATGCAAACAATATATCAAAAGAAGGATATAAGCTCTCTATTATTCTATTTAGAGGGCCACTACCACTCACCAGGGTCCCAAATCAATTGTGTAAGGGAGACGTCTCTAGCCTAATCGCAAATTCGTTGCCTCCTTAGAGAGAAAAATAGGATTTAAAGACAAGACATCATGTGAAGCGAGCCCATTACTTAATTCATTCCCAAGAGACCTCAAATTGACCTTATAATTCTTGAACTTAACACACATACACATAGATAGAGAGAAAGAGGGGGGCGGGGGGGGGGGGGGGGAGGGGACAAACTTTCCATGATTAGGAGGAGTATGTTGGAGCTTGGCATGACCAACTAGAAGGAGATTTGTCCTTGGTCAATCCACAAGAATGTGGAGAGTAACTACACCTCATTAGTTGTTCGATCTTACACTCGAAAAGGTAGACATAGTGTTAATCCAAAAGATAGATTTGTGCTTGGTTGATGTGAATGTGGAGGGCACTTAGACCTTGTGTGTTATCATACATTGTTATCTAGAAAGTAGTTATAGTGGTGGTTGAACGAGTGTATTAAAGAGCTATAAAAGCTCACAGGAGAATCATAGGCATTTGCCCACATTTGCGCTCCTTGTGAAGGGAAGGAGAACATTGCTTCAATTGACTCACATGTAGCCGCGTGGCAACGCGTGGGTCACATACTAGTAAACTCTAATTTCCATAACTAATTTGCCATTGGCTTGGAATATATTTGCTACTTCTAGTCTCTAAGGATACCTTCAATGTTTTTCTCGAAAAAGAAGCATACTCCTTTAATATCCACAAACTCACATATCATCATCAAAGTACGTCGGTACAATCTTTTTGACATGCTTCATAAAAGCAAATCTGGCAAGATGCTCTTGCAACTCCTGGGAAAAAAAAGGGGGGAAAGGGCACGTGCACACACACACACACACACACACACACACACATAGAGAGAGAGAGAGAGAGAGAGAGAGAGAGAGAGAGAGAGAGAGAGAGAGATAGATTTTTTGCATGAGGAGGAGGAAGCAAAGCGAGATGGATTATTGGAATTCTGTGTTGAGTAGCATGAGATAGCCCCTGATGCTTGCAATAGCACTACACAAAGACGGGGCAGGCATTGTGCATCTCTCTTGCGTGCTCCTCTGCAAGGGGTCTGCGGAAGGAGGCTTTGTGTCCCTCACGGTGACCTACAACGTGGGCTCCGCATGTAGCGGGTAGTGTGAGCGTAGATGGTAAGTGAAGCATTGTGAGATTTTCAGTGTGTGCTCTGATCAAAGGGCATGGCACACAAATGGTGAAGGCTCAGGGAGTAGACCAGGGGGATGGGGGTTTGCGTAATGACCACAGGAGGGAGTGTCGCACGGACTATGGTCAAGGGTAGGCAGGTGTGCAAGGTGCAGAGTGCAGAGCAGAGGGCCGTCTTGCTAGACGTTCACGTCGTGCAGGTGATGGATGGACGAGAGAGATGGAGACGCTCGTATTCTCTGTGTCTCAGGGTTGCACATATTTACCATGAGGGGGCATGTACAACCTCTTACGATGGTGTATAGAGAATGGGGGGGATCACCATGGCCTCACACAGAGCGAGTGTAGAAGCAGGATGTGGGAACACGACCGAAGGCGGAAGACTTCTCTATCCTTTATTGGAAAGGGAATATTCCAATGTAATTAATAATAGAATCGCAAAAAGACCCAACTATGATCATTTTTAGGAGCTTAATTAACAAGAATCTCAACAAATGATTGTCGTAGCCTTGTGGAGAAAAAAGTTTAACATGGCACATGGAGGGCAGTGAAATGTGATTTATCCACACGCGGATCGAGGGAGATAGGTAGATTTTTTTCCCTTTTGTCGATGGCACAACATTCTGCAGGCAACACATTGAGTGCAAGAAATGGTGACGCATACGCAGTGGCTATGTGCGGGAGGGAGCTGCGTAGCAGGAACTCTCTCTCTCTCTCTCTCTCTCTCTCTCTCTCTCTCTCTCTCTCTCAAGAGCGTCATGGAAGCAAAGGTTTTGCATGCAATGCTTCAACAGAATGTTGGCTGGTGAGAGAGAGGTAGAGAGCAAAAGTGGTGCGGGTGGCAAGAGGGCAAGCTACTGGTGGGGTAGGCCTCTTCCGTGCGCTGCTCCATGCGGATGTAGAGTCAAGGGTGCTGCACAGGGTAGTAGCAGGTCGCCATGGACAGCATGCGCTGAGTCCAGTTGCATTAGCGTAGACACAAGGGGGCACAGCAGATGCAACGACAACTGGGGCCAGAGCGGATACAGCGTGGGAACTAGGGTGCAACAATATTTTCCTTTTATGAAGCGCATGGAGAAGGAATCTTCTTGTTTAATTAATTATGAGATCGCAATAGACCCAAATATGTCTCCATATCATATGTGAGTTTTATGCAAACCACTTTGTGCATTTTTAATTGTGTACGTGTTGGTGATACTAAAAGGCATTTATTTCTCACGTGTTTTATACTAAAATTAGTCTTAGTGCATTGTTTGATTAAAGCTTACACATGCGGTAGATTGTAATTTAAATAAGTTTCAAAAAAATTAAAAGATATTACTAATGGCTTTAAAAACTTTAAAGGTATTTCTAATTCAAAGATTCCCTCAACAACAACAAGAGTTATGCACTAGTCTATGGCCCGTAGCCATGGGCAATACAAAGTACGTAGATCGACAACATCATTAGTTATAAAAGACGAATGCAATGTTGAGAGAGAGAGAGAGGGGGGAGGGGGGGGGGGGGGGGGGGGGGGGGGGGGGGACACTTTGAAGATAAGAAAATGCTAAAGGGAAAATAAAAGAGAAGAGAAACACCTATTTATATGAACATAAAAGGTCTTTTGACTTTCTATCTTCATGCATCTTTTGACTTTCGATCTTCATGCGTCTTTTGACTTTCCACCTTCATATGTCTATTGACTTTCCACTTTCATTTGTCTTTTTATTTCCTGAACTCACCCTTTGCTTATGCACTAAATATGTTTTGAGAGAGAGAATTTTTATTTTTCTGAACTCACCCTTCGCTTATGCAGTAAATATGTTTTGAGAGAGAGAATTTTTATTTTTTTGAGATTGGGGAGACCTAATAGTGATCCAAGAAAAACTCCAATAGACTATACACAAAGAGTTTATTTAACATGTTTTTATCTAGGAATTGAGATATCCTTCACTAGATGTCAAGTAGGATTGCAACTATAGTAGTCAACATGGATCGCACAACCATTCCTCAAACACTCAAGAAATGTAGTTACACTACCTGCACCTTTTGTGCATAACCACACTTCCTTTAAATACATGTATAGTGTACTCATCCTAGCATTTTCATGCATCGGGTAACTTAGGATCAAAATGTCTTATATATATAGGATGACCTCTGTTTAGGCTTAGCCTATTGAATGATTCCTTTGTAGGAAAAACAAGGGGCTACAAGGATGATGGCCAGAATGTCAATTGACACTAGCCAAACCAAGATTGATTTTGTAAAACAATACTAATGAGGCTTGTACTCGACACTTTTTACCTTGACAAACCAAAGCTCTTGTTAAAAAATAATTACTGGTAGGTTAGGATGTCTATGGTTGATCTAACATCAATAACATGTGGTGAGACAATCGTGTACCTATCTTCCCACAGATAGCAATGAATGTTCTAACAATCTCATTTTTATGGATAGTGGCCAAGACCTTATCTCACCTTCATCAATTACTTATGGGGTTTGCATGTATATAGTGAGGCATTTATAAATAGGTTCAAAGTTCCATATCTTCCTCTCTAGCCTAATAGCATCCAATTGAAGTTTTCTATGGCTATGGAGGGGCTCATGGACTTCATGGGGGAGAAGGGGTGCATTTTTTGGGTTCCTACCCAGTTGGAGAGGCACCTGGCTTCAATTTATGGTCCCTAGACACTTGCCCCCACCCCATTCCCTTGGTCAAAAGGCTAACAACACCTCATTTTCTACCCAAAAAAGGCAAAAAATGAACCAATTAAAAGAGGCCTACAAAAGAGACTTTTCGACTGAGAAGAGAAAGATTTTTTTTGGAAAGACCCCCATTTTAATAGTTGCAACACCTGCACAAATTCCAAAGAGCTCAGTTTTGAGAAACAAAGAGTACAACCCCGGTTTTGAGTGGCTATAACTCTTTCATATTTTATCTGTTTTTTGCCTATGGCTACTCTATGGACATCTTCACGAGACGAGATTGGTCATGACCCTTGAGTTCTCGGCATCAAAGTAGATATATAGAGAGAGAACGATTCTCTCACTGTGGGAAATCTTAAGAGATCTGACAAGCGAGTCAGAGCGAGAATGCTCTCAGTTACGTAGCTCCGTTAGGTTTTGGAGCATCGAAGACCTTGACATCGATGACATCCTCTCTTGGGATTGCGGCTGCACCTTCTTGTTTTGGCATCGGCTCCGCTTCCCATTGGCTCAATATCGTCTCTGACATTAGTTCGGCATTGGTTTTAACACCGATAAGGCAGCTATTTAGCTAGCATGCTTTCACCGATGGCGGAAGGCAACATTGAGCATTTTCTCGGCTTCGAGCACAAGTGGCCACAACATCAATGCTTTCGCTCGGCAATGGAAGATGACATCGATGACATTTTCCTCGGCCTCTACTTAACAAGCATGAGCAAGAGTGGTAGGTCTCTCCTCCAACGTAGCTTCACCATCGACTTCCCTCCCACGCCCCATTTCGGAGTGGATTTGGCTCCAAAGGTTTTGCCCAACACATCCGCTTCACGACCTTTGACACTACAGGAGATTGACATGCAAGAGCGCCATCGGCTCTCCTTTAGCCCCCATCGAAGTGGCCTAAACCAACATAGTCTCCACGGTGTTTTGGCTTCGACGATTCTCCATTTTTTGGCTATGAAAAAACACATACAATACATTTGGCTCCAATGGTCCATTCCAAAGCGGATTTTCCCTTGAGCACTGTCATCTCTTGGCACGTGTTTCTGGTCGACGAGTTTACCGATTGATGAGGTAGTGTGTGCCACTTTATTAGCGTTTTCTTCTCACAAATAGCATAGTCTTTCTAGCACAGCTAATGCAACACATGTATTGGTCATGTACGATTGTGTGGAGCATTCCAAATAGTTTTTGACATGGTCTTGTGCTATGCATGAATTTGTCAATACAATTTGAGTTAGCTATAGCTCGCAGGTACCAGGTTCACAGGTCTGCCAATTTTCAGACAAGCACAGGTCCATAGAGACACTCATTCAAGAGTGAGACACATTGCCAGGGTTTTGATAGTGCTATGTATACCATTTGTGGATTTGTTAACTAAGACACCAAGTGCTTATTTTGGTGCAATTTTTGGGTGAGATTTTTTGAGACTTTGCTAAAAAAACAGGGACAATTCTATCGGATTTTCCCTTGATTCTCACCATGGTTTATGCGTATCTGCAATTTTCTCTCTGATGGTTTAGTGGTCGAGTTTACTCCCACTTTGGTAGTTATCTGCAGTTATCTGGCTTGCGGTTTGCGTTGAGTTTTGGCTCATTTTACAAAGGAAAGTCTGTTTATTTTTCCCCGTCTTATCGCCATAAAAGTTTGTAGTGTTATGCCATCTTGTACAGTGGTCATTATATTCCCACTTTGATAGTGATTGCGTGTTTACTCTCACTTTGACGCTTGGACATAGTTTGGTGTTCTTGTACCCACTCTCCCATGAGTGAGGATTGTGTATCTTTGTGTGGCTAGAGATAAACAATCGCACGTTTCACAGGTTTTTTAATAGATTTGTGCAGGCAGTTTCTCTTGTGGGATGCATTTTGAGCTAGTGTGCTCTCTACTTGCATGTATGGTTACTGTGTATCTTTGTGTGGCTAGAGATAGACAGTCGCACGTTTCACAGGTTCTTTTACAAATTTTTGCAGACAGTTTCTCTTGTGGGATGCATTTCGAGCTACTTTTCTCTCTACTTGCGTGTATGGTTATGTGCTTTATGCTAAATTGAGCAGTTTGTCCTAAGTTGTGTGCCTCCAGATAGAAAATTGTGGAATTGTTTTATGCATATGTGAGCACCAATTTTTATTTATGATTGTGTAATGGTCGCAGATCTCCCACTTTGTTTCCATTTTGGCATTCAATTATGACAGCAAACATGTGTGACAGTTTAGAGTCTACAACAATGACTCTTGAGAGATGGAGGTCTCATTATTACCGCCGATATGTATGATGTTGGCATTGTGGTCACACAGGACACAATCGACACCTTTGTTTCAAACGTATGAGATATCAGGAGAGATGTATGCGTGATGAAGGTACAACTTTGACACATATTAGAGAGGCAATCTATACGAGTGATAGTGATGTCATGCTTGGCTCGAGTGTACCTCTTGCATATATGTTCATGGATAGCACACTTTCTCCACAGTGGTAACTAGATAGAGATGTTGCTTTCAACGTCACACAATGTTATGAGTGGTTCAACAAATTTTCTAGTGGAAGACTTGGTTGCATGCGACTTTCTGATGGTTCATCATGTAACATAGAGGGTGCAAGAGATGTTTGTTTGTCTTTGACCAGGGGTGCATCATATACCCTACATCATGTTCGTTATGTTCCTCAACTAAGATAGAGTTTGATCTCAGTGAGACAATTAGAAGATTTTGGTTGTCAGACATTTCTTAGAGCAGAGTATTTCCAGATGCAGTGTGGTTCATTAGTGATTTCCAAAGGAGCCCATAGCGTCTTGATATATCCTATGCATATGTCTGAGGTACAAGACATCATGCTCTTGGTTTTTTTTTTGGCATGCTTTGAGAAAGAGACGAGACGTTTCTCCTTCGCACGTGAGCTCCACCATGATCACAAGATAGAGCATCTAGCTATGAAGCATGTCCTAGTAGACTATGTAGAGAGAGAGGTAGAGTGGAAGTTCTCTAGTGAGACACAACAGGTGTTGTCAAAGTTTGTGCATGTAGAGGTAGAGTAGGCCTGCTCCCTAGAGACACATACATAGAAGATAGACATGGAGTTGTTTGATATGCTCATGCTAGAGGTTGATGAATTGATACTAGGGCACAATTCCGCCTATGGGTGTGAGAGACGTAGCCATCCTAGTGTCGGTGTTGACACATCCATATGTGATGCGTAGTCTTGATGATGCAGTACATGCAGATAGCACATGGGAGGCTAGTGCAGACATGTTTGCACAGATTTTTTCAGTGTTTGAGTGTCTCATGTATGGCCTACTAGTGTCGAGGCCCGACCTAGTAGCTAGAGTGAGAGCATTTTCAACAAGGATTGTCTGTCATACGATGACTGGCACTAACATGACACTTCATAGAGCTTTGTACACCATACAGAGTTGTGTGCAAGACTTACATGCAGGCTCTAGCATGGTGGATACACATGCTCGCTTACCACTAGAGCCGATATGGTTGCACGTAGATCAAAAAAGTGAGCGAGTGGGCATAGGTTGAGAGAATCTCTCACCTAGTTTCTTGTACATACTAGTATTTTATCTAGTAGGTCTCACTTATCGATGCATCGTCTTTAAGTGGGAGTTTGTTGGGATAAAGGCGTTGCGCCTTTGCCTCGGTCCGGACGTCCAATGTGGACCGCCTGTCTATCGTGTGTATGTACATTTATTCATTATATACATATGAATAAGGACCTCCTCACTCACTCTACTTCCTAAGGTTGCTCCACCCACACTCTTCTGCTTCTCCCCTTCCCTGCACGCTTCGCACCACACCACACAGGCACACATCCGTGCACATGTACCCTCACACTGCTTGTTGCTTGCTTAAATATTTCTCTCATCTGTTTGGGTCTTGCACTATGATCCATAGCCAAATCTTGCTTTTGGTTCATCTCATCTTTAATGTCCACAACACTATTATCTATCTTAGTGGACCCCAAGGTGAAATAATAGCTCTTTTGAGCAATCAAAAGCATGACCTTTGCAAAAGAAAAAAATGATGCATAACTTTGTAGAGAACTCTCACTCACTTGATCATTGGTAGAAACTTCTCTATGTATACCTTAGCCTTCCTTAAGATGCCTACATGCTTCGAGCATGTGTTTTTGACTGGACATGAAATAGCTATTGAAAATATCAAATAATCCACTACATGGACTATATCTATATAGCCTAAGGTACTTCAACTAGCAATGTAAGAAATGATCAAAACTAAGCACTTCTAAGATTCAGCATGACTAAAGGCCTACCTCATACTCTTTAGCCTCGGTGTTTTATCAAAAAGGGCTAGAGACGAGATCTCTCACATGTTGTATGCACATTTCAAAGCAGCCAAAAAACAATTATCTGCTATACTGAGGACTGAAGGCTTACCTCATGCTCTTTGTCCTCAACATGTTTTAAAGTAGGTGCTAGGATGTGGGATCTCGTGAACCCTCATATAGTCATACTGATTGTCTCAATGTGTTTGCAAGAGAGACTCAAGAGGAGGGCTTTGTCGTTCATTGCATGTCTTGACTCATCATACAAGCGTCTTTGCAAATAGGCCCCCTTGAGGATTGCAAGCATCTACAAACAGGGGTTGTAGACTCGTTCATAGATTTCAAATATGAAGCTCAACGGGTCTCAAAAACAACTTGGGTTTGGTTGCAGGCTCACGCATAGATCTTAGATAAACAATTCACGAAAAGGAAAAAACTTAGGTTTCCACCTACAATTTTATTTTTTAAAATTTTAAGGTGAGAAAACTTACAAAATTTAGAAAAAGTTAGTGTAAAAACTTTTAAAATTAGTTGATTTACCTCTGAACTTTTTCATATCAAAATCTACCCGGAAAGTTCTTTTTGAGCATTGGCGTGTTCAAAAAATGGCCATTTATGTGGACAGCCATTAGGCCTTAAGCCCTTAGTTCTCCCCTCCATTGAGTGGCCCTTAATCCATGGCCCTAAGACCTCACTGCCATGTTAGGCATATTCTGAACCAATTCCATCCAAAAAGAAACATTTCAATTATGAAGCTCCTAAATACATCACATTTAACATACATATCAACCAGAGTATTTCCGAACATTGCATTATCGTAGAGCTTAGTGTGCACCCCACAAACTTGGTCCAAATCCTTCATCTCAGCACAAGCTTGTGGTCTAATCAAGAAAGAGAATCTCACTGCTTTTGACTCCTCACGATGCTTTTACGATCTATGTTGGTGGCTTGAAGATCCGAGAAAGTGGTATAGGCAAATAGAAAAATGCACTTTTACAAGGCTTAAAAGGCCTTAGAAAGTGGCAAGCAAAAAAGAAAGATGGTATCTCCAAACCTAAGAAATAAAGTTTGGGCCCATCAAGCTTATGCTTCTTTAACTTCTTTAACTTGATTGTAGGTAGCAAACATTGCATCTTGATAGGGGACCAAAATGCATGGAGGTAGTGAGTCCTAGATTTTATAGCATAGCTTTGAAGGACAATCGCAAGGTTAACTCTTTCAAGTTAATTGAATTGTCAATTTGTACTTGCTTCAGAACGCTCATTCATTCAATAGCACTCAAGTTTTTTTTTAAATTTCTTGCTTAACACTTTATTTTGTTTTTTTTGGGACTACTTGCCAATTTAAAGCAAAAGCTTCACTTTTCACCTTGTTCCTTGCTCTCTATTTGTCCTCCCCCAATCTCCAGTTTCTATACATGTTTCATTTTAACGAGACTCTCAAACCAAAAGTGTCTAGAATACACAAGGTTTTTTCATTTAAACAATTGAGGATCCTGGTTTTATTAATATCTAAACATACTTACACGTACATTCATGGTTCTCTCTTTTGAAAAGTAAACACTCCACCATGCCTGATGATGGTTACACAAAACATACTTACATATACATATATGGCTCTCTCTCTCTCTTAATAAATACCCCACCATGCGTAATGATGGTTACACAAAATATCAATCATTGACAAAAGGGGTCAACCAAAAGAGCATGAGACTTATACCCCTTCCCTTATTCTCACCCCTCCCTTTATACCCCCCATCTTCCCCCTTGCACATATGATATGAGCATGAAATAATAGGGGGACACTCCCTATTGTATACGCTTATGACAAGCCTAAAAAAACCCCCCTCTATTGTGCACTCAACTTCCACCATACCGAAGGTACTAGTGAATCCCTTGAGGCAGATACACATGTCCATGTCTACATATGGATGGCTACCTTTCATGAGAGAGTAGCCCATAGATGCTCCTTTTTCCCTATAAAAGGAGATCTCCTCTACAGACACAAAGTGGCGGTGAAAGAGAGTGAATCTAAGGGAATATAAGAAAGGTAGAGAGAGAATCGAGTGAGAGGACCATTAAGTGTTTCTAATCCCTTTGTAACTTCAAGTTTCAAGGGTAAAGCCACTGAGTGGCTACTTTCTTGTAGGCATAGCCTGAACCACATACTCGAGGGCTGCACTATGTAATCATGTTAATGTACCATGCGAGTTCAATAGTCCTCAAGGGTTTGGCAATGAAATTTATTTAGGCCATTTAACAGAGATACATTAAAATAAGGGGTCATTTCATTCATTCAAACATGTTAATAAAGTGGTTTTTTAATTACCTTTCAAATGCACATTATATAGGGGGGTATTCAATAGTGAAACCCCCTAGACCACATATATCATGTGCACTTTTACATTCTCTCTCTGTCTCTCTCTCTCTCTCTCCCTTTGTTTTCTCTAGTATCTCTTTTGTTTCTGCTTTATCTCCTCCATTAAGTACACCATTTGATTATAATCACTAATTAGCTACTAATTAATCTTAACATGTTACATGAATCTACCAGGTTCATCAAAAGGCAAAGGAAGAGGGAGTTAGGTACAATGGCCATCAACCTATTTGAAATTGAACATATCAAGTTACCACTCATTCAAATCAGCTACAAGGTCATAAAGAAGCGAGAACCAGTGTCAAGGGTCATTTTGGATGGCGGTGTTGGTCACAATTCTTAGAGAGCATGTTAGGCAGAGACTAGGGATTCAGAAGATGAAACCTACTCCTTTTAGAATCAAGATGGTAAACCAAAGGATTTTTGAGGATAGTGGTATCATTGAGAAGCTTCAAATCAGAGTTGGTTTATGAAAGTTTAAAACCAGTTTGAGATTTTGGATGCCCAAGGTGCATATAGCATGCTCATAGGAATTCCAGGGATAAGAAGTGCAGGAGCGCCCAACATGACTATGCATGCCAAATACTAACCATGCAAGGACCCAATAGAAGAATCCATTCCAAATCCATTAACACCAAAAGCTAGAGAACAACAGTGCACCTAGAGGAGTTATAAAGGAATTATGGGACTAAAAAGATAGGTTAGCATAATGAATGTATTCTCAATAGCTCAAAGAGACTTGAATGTAGTTCTTCAAGATCACACATCAACGAATATCTTATCCATAGCTCAAATAGACGTGAATGTAGTTCTTCAGGATCACTAGAGGACAAAGTAACAAAAACAAAAATTTGCCAGTAACATTTGTGAGTCAAGACTAGAGGAAGGGCACCTAATCTAGATGGAAGGTCCTTCGGAGAAGGTGAAATCCAGATAATTGGAGAAACAAGAATAGATGGAGAGGACACAAAAAATAGGCAGCAAATGTATATGTACCTAAACACAATAGGATACAAACTTCTCGAGAGGAGTATTCAACTAGTACAACTAAATATTATGATGAATATGCAGTAGATGTGTGCAAAAACAAAGAAGATAAATAACTAGGCAAATGGAAAGGGTGTGGAATGTTGAACGATGATAATAAGACGATCAAGAAATAGAGAAATGAAATTTGGATTCGAAGTCAATTCTAAGGTAATAATTCAAATAGAAATCCAAGTAACTTTTTCATAAATATTGGAAGGTCTTTTCGCGGGAGCATACAAATGTAAAAGATAACCCATACCTATGTCAATATTGGATACCATTGAAACTAGATGCACAACTAGTACAACTCTAGAGGTACTTGAAAAATCTCAATTATTCAAAGATGGTTAAGGAGGGAATTGAAAACCTACCATAGGTGGGGCTCATTTCTAAGTAGAAAGTTGTGGTTGGCTATTTCCCATTGTGGTAGTTTTAAAGAAGAATGAAAAACTCAAGGTATGTGTTGATTACGGGAAAAATAATGCTCACATAGTCAAAGACCCATTTTCACTACCCTTCACAAACATGATGTTGGTGGAGATAGTTGGACATGAAATGTAGAGTTTTATGGATGGGTATAGTGGGTATAATTGATTGAAGATAGAAAAAGATCGAGCCATTTGGTCTATGTAATGCTCTAGCAACATTTCAACGATGTGTAATGGAGCTCTTCAATGAGTTCTTGCATAGTCTTTTGGCATTTTCTATGGATGACTTCAAAATCTTTTGCATTAGGAAGAGAATAGGCTCTAGGAGGGCGTCTTTATTTGGTATCTTAAAGAAGTCAAACTTTTAGTATTAAGAAATCAATTAAAGGACAACTTTTGAATTTAAACAAGCAAAACCACTAGTTTATTTGAATTCAAATCCCCACCCCCCAAAAAAAAATAAAAAAATAAAATCTAGTGGATAAAACCATATCGTTATCATAACTATAAAAAGAAATCGACGTGTAGATCGTAGATCTATAATCTTTTCCCAAATTTGAGATTGTATGTAGGAGTTATGGAAGACATACAATCATAAAATTATATGCCTCCTTTTTTGGGGGGAGATTGACCACTCCTACACCTCTCTTACATATCTAACATTCTTGCACACATGGCATGGATCTACTCCTTAAAATGTTAATCACCTCCATAATATCATGGAAAATAAAGAGGTCTTCCTAGACCCTATCCTCTCCTAATTATATGTAGGAGTTATGGAAGACATACAATCATAAAATTATATGCCTCCTTTTTTGGGGGGAGATTGACCACTCCTACACCTCTCTTACATATCTAACATTCTTGCACACATGGCATGGATCTACTCCTTAAAATGTTAATCACCTCCATAATATCATGGAAAATAAAGAGGTCTTCCTAGACCCTATCCTCTCCTAATGATATGGATTCTACAGAAATGCATCTCTTATTTATGGAGATGGTATTTGAAAGATGAAAATACAAGAGAATATAGCTAAATCCCTTTATACAATTTTTCATGGTTTGGAAGGGCCAACTGCTAGGACATTTCACATCAAAAAATGGCACTAAGATAGCCAAAGAGAAGATCCAAAGTGTTTAGTAGGCCAAAGCACCAACAAATGTCTGCGAGTTTTGGTTTTTCGAGGTACATTAATTTGTATCAAAGGTTTATTCATATGTTTGCAACAAAGGCTATTATATTATATGAAAAAAGCTAGAAAGAAGTTAAAGTTTATCTAGACTCCCTAATTTAAAGCCAATTTCTAGTCTCTAAAGAAAGCCCTTAACATGAAACCGATCCTTCGCCAATCAAATTGGGAGGTCATTTTTTATGCTCACGTAGATGCTTTTGGCATGTCAATGGGATCTATCATTAGGAGATTTTAGAGATCACTCAAAGGGCCTTGCAAGAAATTATATTTCTCTCTCTAAAAAATGTCTATTAAAACTGTCTCTGTGTTTCTTGAATACGTATGAAAAGACAACTAGATGGTCTAAAAAGTGAATCAACAATTTTGTACTTTTTAAATTTCAAATAAGTAATGATGTTAGTATCATGCCAATGTAGAACTATCATTTGGAGCTGGAATTTGATGATTCTAACACCACAAATGCATCTAAAATGCCCAAAATTTAAGAAATGATGGTCTACTTACCTCAATTAGACACCCAAAGAGGTCAATAGAAGACCAAAAAAACATCTCTACTAGGGCTCTCTCCTCATGACATAGAGAGGGTTTTTTGCCCTTGGCCAAAAGTGATGTGCACCATGAGGAGAAACCCCCCTTTTAGAGGTCCAATTAGACACCTGGAGAGGTAAAAAAGACCTAAAAATATTTCAATCAAAAACACAAAGAGGTAAAAAAGGAGAAAATAGCGCCTCTTAAGGGGCTTTCTCCTCATGGCATGTAGAGGACTTTTGGCTACAGGATTCTAAGAACGATCACCTTTTCATTCAATGCAAGTGTCTTTTGCATATGAGAGAGACCACTCACATGATAATAGTGTGCATCATCAATTAGTTTGTTTATTTAATCATAGAGTCATCATTTAGATTTGAAATTTGACAATTCTAACACCACTAGTGCATTTGGAGCACTCAAAAACTTTAGAGACGGATGTCTACTTGCCTCAATTGAGACCTAAAGAGGTCCAAAAGGCTAGAAAAAGAGGCTCTAAAGGGGATTTCTCCTCATGACATGTAGAGGTCCATGAGGAGAAAGCCCCTTTAGAGGCGAGCCAAAAGCCCTGTACATACCATGAGTAGAGTGCCCCTTTATAAAGTATTTCTATATTGAATGAGTAGATAATTTTATTTTAATTTTACTTGAATTTTCTATATAATGTAGCATTTTTAGTGATTAGAGACACTTATTCTTCTCTCTCTTTGATATGGACCTCTAAATGATCTTCAAAGTCTTCTAATGTTTGGCCCAGCCTAATAGAAAAAATATGATCGAGTATAATTTCTTAATTGTAGATTTAGTAAGGCACAAAACAGGAGTTCATCCACAAAAAGAGAAGCATCAAATATAGTATTTAGTGCCACAAATGTCAAACATTATTTTCTAGGGATGCTATTTCATTTCTATGTTGATCGTCAAGGTTTACTTTATGTGATTAATAAAGTTGTCATTCAAATAAGGTTAATCAAATGGATGATGTTTCTTTTAGAATTTGATTCCAAGATCTTCCATAATCATGGGAAGGCCCACTCAAGTGAAAATTTCTTATCCAAAATTATAGAAGGTATTTCGTTGATATCCTTGAGATATGAACAAGTAGATGCTAAATTATTTTAGACCATGATGATCGAGGAACCAAATTTAAAGTGGCAGGATGTGTATGAGTTTTTGCAATTATATGGTGGATTACCAAAAGGTTGGTATCAATTTAGTAAGAAGGTTCACATTATCAAAAGGTGGATCCTTATAGAGATTATGCCTTGATGGAGTCTTGAAAAGATATTTACCTATGCAAGGAAGGATGCAAGCAATCATTAAGGCACACACTAGAAATTTTGGAGGAAATTTTTCTAATGATATCACTTATAAGAATATATTTCAAGAAAGATTATTGTGGCAAAGTATGATATCAAATGTAACTTTTTTTTTTGGGTTGTAAACTATGCAATATTTACCAAAGAATGGGAAGATTCAATGGAGCCGGTTATGACATCTCTACATCCCTTGGGAATATTCGTTAAAATGGGGTTTAGATTTCATGGGAACTTTTAAGAAAGTCACATCTAGGAAGAACAAGTATATAATCATGGCTACATACTATGTTAGACAGCAGATGGAGGCTAAGGTGATTCCCAACAACACAGCCAAGTCCACTTCCTAGTTCTTGTATGAGCATATCATATGTCGATACAATGTCCAATAGAGATGAATGAAACAATTCACATTCTCATTGAAATATTTTCCATCAAGCATTAGAAGTCCCCACATTGCTATCCTAGATGCAATGGACAGGTTGAGAGTAGAAACAAGACCATCAAGACTATTTTGACTAATACCCTACACAGAAGGAACCTCACAACTAGGAGAAGAAGTTCCATACATCACTCTAGGGATAGAGAAAATCATATTAGATAAAAAATGGAATGACACCCTTCAAAATGGTGTTTGGGATGAAAGAGGCCGTACCAATGAAACTCGTTGTTTGCAGTCTTAGGTTAGCAATAGAACATGGTATGTATTAAAACTCAACTTTGAAAAAGAGACTGGATGAGTTACTGAAGCTAGATACAACCTGATAGTGAGCAATGCTGGAACAGGAAGTGGGATTGCAACAAAGAAAACACTCACATGATAGTAAATTGAAACTATGAAAAATACAAAAAGGAGTTCTAGATTTGTTATACGAATCAAATTTACGCCCGAAGAAACCATCATCAAGAGAATAGATTTTAGAAGGTCCTCTTTATCTAGCGATTTTAGGGAGCCAAACCTTTAGTACTAAGGAAGCAACCAAAGGGATGATTTAGAATACGAATTGGCAAACCGACTAGTTTATTTGTAATCAGCTTTTTTCTTCTAAAATGAAAATTTAAATCTATTAGGTGAAACCATATCATGTAGCATATCTCTAGAAAGAAACCAAGATGTAGATCATAGATTTATAATATCCTCTTAAGTCAGAGATACTATGTAGGAGTTACGGAAGACCAAAAATTCTAAAATTAGCACCTCCTTTTTTTTTTGGGGGGGGGGGGGGGTGGATCCATCGACCAATCTTACACCTCTCTTACACACCCACCGTTCTTGCACACATGGTGTGCACCTATTTGTCCAAATTTAAATCACCTCCATACTTTCATGGAAAATAAAAATTCCATAGTCTCATGGAAAATCTTAATCACCTCCATAGTGTCATGGAGAATACAAAGTCCCTCCTAGACCCCATCCTCTTTCAAATGCCCAATCTGCAGATAGCGTGGTTATGACCTTAGGAGGTGGACTACATTTTCTTCAATGGCACAGACAAACTAAAGGACTTGTCTACAGACTCGTGATGTTTTTTGGGGTCCCTACTACAACAGAGCCTCTAGTACTAGGATGGGTCAACTGCAATCTAGTGCTAGTATGTGAGGTTGTCAAATCATGTGACTCTAAAACCCTCCACTAGATGTATTCTTACTGAGGTCTAGGGTGGTCAAAGTCAACCACAATATTCAATTACAAATAATATGAGGATTGCACAAGTCCACTCTTAGACAATAGACGTTTAGAAGAGGTTTGAAGTACCTTTACAAAGCTATTGTTTTCTTGAGGTGCACAAAGAGTGGCACATGTATAGCTTGAACTAGAATCAGTATGTGATAAGTGTGTGACCTTGAAACCATTCCCTCACCTCTTATACCCAAAGAACTTTTGACACAGAGCCTCCTATTAAAAATCTATCGCCTAAACGTTACACACATAAGCTCTCCTTTGCATGCTTGGTTTCCATCGCCAAGCTCCTCTTGCAAGTTCTCCTTTTCAACACAATTGATTTTACAAAACCCAAAGATGGGAAAGCGTGGTTTTATCTCCTCCAAATCAATGTAAGAACTCTTGGAAGATAAACAATAGATCATAGAAGAAATGACATAGGGCTTAGAATTAGGATACTCCTTAACAACAATTTCTTATCAATCCATAGACACATTTTCTTTGAAAGGCAGCAAGTAGGAACTACTTCAAAAATGGGGCATGCTAACGATTATGAATGTAGCAAGAGGCACCATCTACATGATCATCATCAAACAAGTCATGGAGACATTTAGCATCAATACAAATATAGTCAAGATTGGTAGTGAGAGGCAAGGGTGGAGGAGGGAAAAAAGCTCGCTTCACCAAGCTCACTTAATATCCTTCCCCTTCATTAAAAAAGCTTTCAAAGAGATGGTTTGGCGTCTATCTTGTTAAGCATGTGCATGGGAATGCATCTTACAGGTTGTGTGATTTAGGTGGGAGAAAAGTGAAAAAGTTTTGTTTGCTATTCAAGAAAAGAGGGGATGCTGATCCACGCACAAGAAAGTCATGAAGATGATGGGTATGATTGTATACAAAGTGAGGATGAAAGGAAAGACATGTTGTCTAATAATTATATTCTATGCTTATCAAAGACTAATGTAGCACATGCTGGAGGATGTGCAAGTTTAGTGTTTTGGAACACATGTGATCCATTAAAATTATTGCTATAAATATCACACCTTGAAAATTTCAAGATGTTTACTTTTTACTTTTGGTGTTTCTGTGACTATAGTTGTGATGGAAAATCTATCTTAGATTTATAGAGCAATTATTCTTCATTTCTTGGGCTAGTAACATACTGAAGAGTTTCTCAAGTACATAAGTCGTTGTTCTTCACACGATGATGGATTTTGCAGTGAATTTGTTGCTACTTTTTGGGCCAGTGCTTACATTAGCATCTCTTGTCAACCTCACTTTCACTTGTTTTTGGATTAGAGTGTTCATTCAAAAAAAAACAACTTATGGCATCATCATTGTAAGGTTGGGAATTTTTGGTCACCAAAAAGTCTAAAGATCTGCAAATCGATAGTAGTAATTAACTATATTTTTTGACCATTACTAGATGCTGCCCATTGCCGCCTCTACTACTGACGGTAAGTGACACTACCTTTGAGCCACTACAACCCCTCTTGCTCCTCCACATTGCAAGACCAGCTTCAAACTCCCCCCCTCTCTCAACCTCCTATTTCTCTCTGTGTCCACCCCCCCGCCCCCCCTCCTCTCTTTCCACACTATCTTGCATGGTCGACTTCAAATGGGATCTATGGTTGAGGTGATTCGGACCGTTAGATGCACACTTGTAAATTCGGGACATTTGGTAAACCCGGGGAGAAAAATAAATTTGAGTAGGCTTGTAAATTCGGGGCAGTCCGCATCCCATGTCTTGAACCCGTGACCTCCCCACTACGAGCCATCTGCATTAACCACTACGCTCGCATGCGTCGTTGAAATATAAGGGATTCGAGTATGTCATATTGTAAATGTGGGCTGATTAGTAAATTCGGGGCAAATTTGTAAATTCGGACAGACTAGTAAATTTGGAGCAATGGTCGAATCTGACGGTCGACGATTGGCACGTCCCACATTTTCCTCCTCCACCATTGATCCCATTTGAGCATGCCCGTGTGATATAGTGATATGAGCCCCCCCCCCCCGAAAAAAAAGAAAAGAAAACAGAAACAAAAAACACACACACTCTCTCTATCCATCCTCTGAAAATGTGTGTATGTGTGTGGAAGTATTCAAAATCGTGTCCATTTATCCCTGGCCATGTCTCTCCATACTTTCTTATGTGACCTTCCTCCCCCCCCCCCCCCCCCCTCTCTCTCTCTCTCTCTCTCTTTCTAGTGTACCCTATCTCTCTCATTATGCACATTGAAGAGGGTAGATATGGAACGAGAATGTGCATTTGACATATTGCATTCCTTTTCATAGACTATCATATTCTATCACATAATGCAAAAGCTTATGACGCTAGCAATGTGTGGCACTTACACTCTCAAACTTGCAGTGAGCATAACGTACATAGTCAATGTGACTCTTTTCCATTTCCCCATTGCTCTGTCTCATATCGAAGGGACTGGGAGCCAAGACAAATGATTGAGCTAATTTGTATTATTCACAAGGGGAAAGTCACAAGCATATTAGGAGGAGTAAAATTTCTTCTTTTAACAAAGAACATGGTTATGTAGTTGGGGGAAATATGGGTGATGTATTGTTTGTAGCATAGCATGTTGGATTTTGTCAAATGACAAAATACATTGGTGTGTGTATGTGTCTCTTTTTATGTGTGTGTGTGTGTGTGTATGAGAGAGAGAGAGAGAGAGAGAGAGAGAGAGAGAGAGAGAGAGAAAGAAATATGGGTGGCATGGGACCAAAGACAAAGAGGATACTGGGCAAGGGATGGTGTAATATTATGTGGGAGTGTGTGCCACACACACACACACACACACACACACACACACACACACACACAGAGAGAGAGAGAGAGAGAGAGATTTCATTATCGTCCACACGGAGGTCAGATATGTCCCATGGGACCAAGACCAAACACTACAACGGTTTTGTCTAAGAAGAAGATGGCGAAACATATCAATTGAGGACTGAGGGTCCATCAAGAGGGTAAAAAGGAAAAGGGGAAAACAAAACCTAAGGAAGGGATGATTTGGGTTTTTGGATCTCTTGGATGATGGCTTTTCCTCCTCAATAGACTGCCCATTTACCTTGTTTGTGAGCTTTGTGTACCTTCTTGAGCTCGCTTGCCTTAGCTTTGAGTTGATTTGTCATCAGTTCTTCAATGATCCAAAATGATTTTCCCTTGAGGAGGCGAGATTGATGTAGTAACTGCAGCCATTCTTCTTTATCTTTGAAAAGTGTGAATGCAATGCTCATGTGACACTTGTTTAGGTTTGTGATTGATCCAAGAAATGGTCTCAGGCTTGATGGGGACAAGTTGAAGAATCTCATTAAGCTTTACAATTGATTTTTCCAGAGTGTCCTCGCTAGTGTACCATGGTCTGGGAAGTCCTCCAGTCCTAACCTTAAGGCCAAGGGATTCTTGAAGTCGGCATTCTTGTAGAGCTGCTTGTATCTGTGTGTCGAGATTCCTGTGATTTGCTTCATGAACTTCCTTCACTGCCTTGACGGTTTTGGTAAGGGACACTTCAACACCTTGGGATTTTGAGAGGAAAGCTTGGATATCTGCTTCCTTTGTCTCCTCTATCTTAAGCAGGCAAAGCTTGAGTTTCTCATTCTTTCCGATGAGTTCTTGGATTTGTGCCTTGAGCACTAAAATCCTTGCTTCTTGGTGTCTGGCTGGATCTTTCCTTGGTGTGACTGCCACCACCAAGAAGACATGGGGCTTCCTCTTTCCTAGGTAGAGTATGGATAGCTGGCCTTCAAGGTTCAAAGCATGGGACTTGGGTCTTTGCAAGCTAGAATAATTCAAAGTTGAAAACGCTCGACAATGTTGTTTTGGTGAGTGTGCAGCAAGAGCAAGAGAGTGTTGACAGGGAGAGCAAGAAAACAGGAGGAGAATGGGAGGATTGTGTTTGTGCATTAGGAGCGAGGGGAGGAGTATGCCATGAAGAAGGAGGTCATGTCTATAACAGGAGCAAGGGAATGGTAGGATTTCTTGTAGCAAGAGATGGATCAACGGGCTGAGACTCTGCAACACGAGCGAGAAGGATGCAGCAGGAGCCGGGACTATTTTCTATGTCACATGGCGAGGCTTAGGGTTAACACCCCCCCACAGGGCTGCCCTCACCATGGGGAAGACACAAGGGACAAACACACACACACACACACACACACACACACACACACACACACACACACACACACACACACACACACACAGAGAGAGAGAGAGAGAGAGAGAGAGAGAGAGAGAGAGAGAGAGATTGGAGAGGGAGAGAGAGGGGGGGAACCTGTGTGTGTGTGTGTGTGTGTGAGAGAGAGAGAGAGAGAGAGAGAGAGAGAGAGAGAGAGAGAGAGAGAGAGAGATTGGAGAGGGAGAGAGAGGGGGGGAACCTGTGTGTGTGTGTGTGTGTGTGTGTGTGTGAGAGAGAGAGAGAGAGAGAGAGAGAGAGAGAGAGAGAGAGAGAGAGATTTAAACAAGAAAAAGTACATTGAAAGTATTTTTTTACAAATAGTGTGGAGTGTGTGTGTGTGTGTAACATTTAGTGGTCTAGTAACTTGTATTTTTTAGTGGTCTAGTAACATTTAGTGTGTGTGTATTTTTTTACAAATAGTGTGGAGTGTGTGTGTGTGTGTGTAACATTTAGTGGTCTAGTAAGAGTTAGAGTGTGTATTTTTTTTTACAAATAGTGTGGAGAGAGTGTGTGTGTGTGTGTGTGTGTGTGTAACATTTAGTGGTCTAGTAACTTGTGTGTAGCAGAAAATAACATAGACCCTTAGTGAGCATTTCATTAGAATAGATTCCTAATGAGCATAGCGAGAGGGCTTGGATGGAGAGAGCAACAAAAGCATAGCACCTAGTTAGATAGGCATTAACAATACTTCAAAAAGAGAGAGAAATTAAGCTATTGACAACAATTGAGGAACGGATTTACATGGAGCCGGTCCCCCCCCCCCCCCCCCCCCCCCAAAGGTTTTGTATTATAGGCTCTCCCCATCATGGGAGACATTTTACAATAGAATACTTTGTGTTCCTTCAATAACTTGCTGGTGCAATGAAGATGGAAGCTTCAAGCACCAAGCTCACACTTGTAAAACACAACATCAATTCCCTCACGGTCTCAGACCCAAGACCTCACACACCTTTGAAGATGGTAAGAGATGGTGGGGTATGGGAGTAGATCTAGAGGAAGAAGGAGTATTCTTACAAGAAATAAGTATGTCTCCTCACATAATCTCTTATAATAGCTTAGGATAGCTTAGTAATTAGCATGATAGAGGAGATGAGCATGCATTGGAGCTTGGCTCTTGGCTAGATTTGCATCACAAAGCCAAGAGTTGTAGTTGTAGGCCTCCCTTCTCACAAGCTTGGAGTAGATGATGAGGTTTCCATTAAATCTTGAGAAGGAGAGAGAGTCTTCTTTTCTTCACACATGAGCTTGTGTGAGTGTGTAAGTGATAATGCCTTTCAAAAATTAGCCCCGCCTCTCTCTTGGTCGACCCCTCTTGCTTTTTACTCATGATGGCATCCTATTGGACCCTGCAAAGCTTAGCCTTGTGACATGTGTCCCCCTTTCCCCTTTTGTCAGAGCTTTACGTATCAGACAAGCCATTAGACTGTTGAATGTTCATTGGACCCCTTTGGAGTATGTGAAATAGTCTTCCAGAGAGCTTAATTTCTATTAGTTCTTTTATCAAGTGCTTTTAAATGAATTAAACTAAATTTACTCTAGCCTAATTCTCATTGGTCCACCTCTATGGCCATCCAATAGGATTTGAATGCACCTTGGGGGCAACTGGGCTAGGGAACTGACATGTTTCCACTATGCTTTTTGTGTAAAGGGAGCTTGCAAGAGTGTGCGTGTGTTTCTCTCTCATCCCCTACATACAAGGCTCGCCCCCTCCTAGATAGGGATGTGGGAGACTTTTGAGTCTTCCCATAAGCATCCAAATTTACCTAGAGTTTGACCATTGAACATTAGCTTTGAGTTTTGAAATCTTAGCATTTTGGAAGTCTTAATGGGATGAACCTTAGGGTCTTTGAAGCTCATTGATGTACATTGCTCTTTTGCAGACGCCCCCCCCCCTTTGGATCCCTATTTTCCCTGCTTTGGATCCCTGCTGTGACCGGTCTGCCAACCTAACCAATATTCTAGCTTTTTCTCCCCTGGTACTTCCCCATATTAAATTATCAGTTTAACATGAGAAAATAATTTAGACACTAGTTATTATGAATGTGTGTGTGTGTGTGTGTGTGTGAGAGAGAGAGAGAGAGAGAGAGAGAGAGAGAGAGAGAGAGATTTAAACATATCAAAATTCATTATAACTTTGTTTTACACTGTGTAGAGGGTGTGTGTGTGTGTGTGTGTGTGTGTGAGAGAGAGAGAGAGAGAGAGAGAGAGAGAGAGAGAGAGAGATTTAAACATATCAAAATTCATTATAACTTTGTTTTACACTGTGTAGAGGGTGTGTGTGTGTGTGTGTGTGTGAGAGAGAGAGAGAGAGAGAGAGAGAGATTCCAAAAGAGAAAAAGAGAAAAGCCTTCTTCTCTTCACTTTCTTATGCTAAAATTTGAAAAAAAAAGCGGAGATTGGACCATACCACTGGCGCTAGTGGTATGGTCCAACCTCCCCTTTTTTTGGTCAAATTATAGCAATTTTTTTTCCAAATTTTAGTCTAAGAAAGTCAAGAGAAGAAGGCTTTTCTCTTCTTTTCCTTTGGACTCTCTCTCTCTCTCTCTCTCTCTCTCACTCTCTCTCACACACACACACACACACACACTCAGTTACAAACCATCTTGAATCATAGGTCTTGAGCTCAAATCCCAATGACAGATAAATGTTTGAGGTCTCATGGAATGGTTTCTTGGCATGTTAAAATTATATATTGCTTCTCTCTCTCTCTCTATCTATATATATATATATATATATATATATATATATATATATATATATATATATATCTTGGTCTCCAAGAAACCCTAGCAACAATCACTTCACCTTCTGCTTCGTCCAGATCCAGCCAGCACCGCCCTACACCAGCTAGCGCCAATGCTATTGCATCAGCCAACAAGCATTGCATTAGCTAGCACTGGCGTGTCCCTCTCGACATGGGCTCCTTCCCATACCGGTTCTCGTCATGGGCTCCTTCCCATACCGGTTCTCGTCACGAGCTCCTTCCCGTGCTCGTCCTTGTCACTGGCTCGCTCCCCTTTGAGTTTACTTTCCTCGACCTTGAACCTTACTCACACACAGTCTAACTATTAAGAAGCCTTTCCCACACCAAGACTACTGATAGCCCATCCTTAAGTCTTTTGAGTAGCGGCCATGGCTACTCGGGCTTCATCCCGTGGCAAGGTCACCTTGGCAAGGGTTGTAGTGACCCCCGTGAAGCAGGACAATGTTGTCGGCCTTCAAAATGAAGTCGCCAAACTTTGCAAGGAGAATGATAAGTTGAAGCAAAGACTTGCTACCATTGAGGCCCGGCTTGCTACAATGAAAAACTGCAAGAAAGAAGAGATGGAGGTCAAGCTCAATAAAACAAAAGCGGAAGTGGAGACCATCCTCACAATGGAGGTCAAAACTAAAGTGCAGGAGGTAATCTTTTGCGATGTCAAAGACCGTGTGGCATTCACGCTACACGAACGATAACGACAAGAGGACATAGCCCTCAATGTCTGCATCGGCGGGCTCCCAAGTAACTGGAAAGTGGAGGGGGATCTCAAGCTTCACAAGTGTTTTGCCCGTATCCAAGCAATAACCCACTTGGTACAATGGAATCCAGCAACAATCACCTCTCTTACACATTAGCATTGCACCAACCACACAAATCTCACTTTCAAGACCATGACGGATCGAATCAAACTCCTTGAACAATCAAGGCTTTTCAAGGATACTAAAGTTTGGTTTGCAAAAGATCTCACACCCACCCAACTCATACAAAAGAAGGTAGAACTCTAGAAGATGCAAGAAGCATGCACAGTAGGGAAATGGGCACTCTATCGAGTAGGTAAATCCATTATTCAGGAGTTTTGAACTCCCAAGTCGGCTCCCTCCCCACCTTCCCCTTCTTAGTGTTATTCATTTTAGCTTTTCTTTTTGACACCTCTTTGGACTCTCAGTCTTTAACTGAGATGTATTTCACGATCCTCTCAATTAAAAGAACCCCTTTGGAATGTTTTGATTTTGGTCCCATGGGTCATATCTGACCTCCACAGACGATAATTCAATCTATCTATCAATCTCTCTCTCTCTCTCTCTCTCTCTCTCTCTCTCTCTCTCTCTCTCTCTCTCTCTCTCTCTCTCTCTCTCTCTCTCTCTCTCTCTCTCGCGCGCGCGCGCGCTTGCCCCCTTCCACCAGATATCCCCCTGAGCTCTCCCTTCGTTGGATTTCTCCATTAGCGATAATACTAGTGGAAGGTAGCATGGAATACCCACAGATATACATATATACACACACATGTGTATGTATACATATGTATGTATACGTGTAAATACATATAAATATGTGTATGTATACAAATGTATATAGATACACACACAGATATACATATATACACACACATGTGTATGTATACATATGTATGTATACGTGTAAATACATATAAATATGTGTATGTATACAAATGTATATAGATACACACACATAAATAAATTAAAATATAGATAAATAAATAAATATATAGATATGCGCTCCAAAATTGTGGTGATGAAAGTCGCAATTGAGAGCCCACACTTTGGCTGGGAGAGGAAAATGTGCAGATCTAAGTCATGGATAAAATTGTGAGGGTAGCAAGTTTGGATGTGACCAAAAACTGAGGACTCTAGGTACGCAAACTTTTGAACTTGCAGTGAGCACTCTAGGTATCACTCAAGCTGAGCACTCTAGGTACTCAAACTCTTGAACTTGTAGTGAGCATAATGTGCACACTTGATTTGACTCTTCTCCATGGGCCCAACGCCATGTCTCACATTGAATATTAGCCACATGTCTATGATAGTGTGTATCGTTGACAAGGGGATATGCTCAAGCATGTAAGGGAATGTACAATTTCAGCAAAAAAACATGGTTTTGTAGTTGGGAGCAGTATAGGTGGTTGGAAGGAAGGAAGGAAGGAGGAAAGGAGACATCATGGGAGTGGGATCTCTCTAAAGAAAGGGATAGAGGAAGACACAATAAGGAAGGGTGTAGGAGATATATGCACTTAAGCAAGGTGATGGTACGGGGTAGAGAGAGAGAGAGAGAGAGAGAGAGAGAGAGAGAGAGAGAGAGAGAGAGAGAGAGAGAGAGAGAGAGAGAGAGAGATGTATAGAAATAGATGGACAGGAAGAAAAGGTCTCGGGGGAGGGGAAGAGAGAGAGAGATAGGGAGAGAGGGAGTACTCAATGGAGGGAGAAAAAGAGAGTGAATGGGTGAGAGAGAGGAAAGAAGTAGGTTAAAAATGACATGTGGAGGCCAAGAGAGGGAGAGACGGAATGGGTCAGGGAGAGAATTAGGACATGGTAGTGAGAGAATAAATGGGTAAGAGAGAGGAAATATGTGGGTTAGAATGACAGGTAGAGCCCAATAGAGGGAGAGAGGGAACGGGTGAGAGAGAAGAAAGAAGTAGATTGAAATGACACATTAATGCCAAGGGAGGGAGGGAGCAGCAAAGGTATGTAATGGGAAAAGGACATGGAATTAAGATCGAGGGAGTGAGTGAAATCAAGGGAGGGAATGAGAGAAAAAGATAGGGGGAGCAGAGGGAGGGAGAGAGGGAAAGAATTTAGTGAGGAAGAGGTGTGGAGACAGGGAGATAAAGAGAGATCGGGAGAGTGAAGGCAAGGAGAGAAAAAGAGAGCAGGAGAGTGAAGAGTAGAGGTTAGGGAGAATGAGAGGGGATAGATGGAGGTGGTGGAGGAGGAGGGGGTGAAGGAGTAGTGGGTAGCTTAAGTACCACTGGCTGCCCCTCCAAAAAACAAAAGCTCGCTCCATATCCTAACTCTTTACTGAAGAGTGTTGGCTATCAAGACTATATCATACACCAACACCTAAGGACCTTCCTAAATCTAAGCCTATGCCTCTTATGAAAACTATCATTATTTTTCAACCTTGCATCTTTCAATTGTGAAACATCAAGGTCAACATCGTCATGCCTTTCTTCTAACTATTGTATTTCCAAATCAAGAAGTTCTTGCCTACTCATTCCATTCTCCCAAAGTAGTATATTCCATATAGGAATCACATCCTCAACATTGCAGGATTTTGAGCATACATCAAGTCAAAAGGCATATAACTAGTAACGAAGAATTTGAATTGTTAAATGAACCCATAAAGCATAAGGAAATAATCTAGGCCACTTTCCCAATTTACCTTTGGAAGCCTTAAACAAAACTTTGCCATGATAGGAGGATGACCCCTCTTAGATTTAACATTTCTTTCAATATCGTAAGCACTAGTGAGAGCAAGTCTCATGCCCACTAGCCTAGAAAAGAACTTCTTGGATTCCTTTGCATCAAATCATCCATATCTACTGTTATTTTCTCAACACGACCATAACAAAATACTACATCTTCTGAGAGAAAGTTGAATTTTTCTTCAATAGCTTCTATTCTCAATACATGATCTTCCCTTGGTTTGAAAACTCTACTCTTGCGTGAACTATGTATCTCATTTTCCATAATCCCAAAATCTACCACCCATTCATAATGCATGGCAGGGTGCAACCCATGATGTTGCCTTACATTTGAATAGATTTGATAGGCTACATAAGACTCCACATTTTGAGATACATCTTTGTACATTCCTTTCCACCAATACCTTTCTTTTAGTTTGAAAAAGGTTTCCCATACACCTCATTGACTAGCACATATACTCTCGTGAAACTCCTTGATAAGCTTCATTTGAGTGTCCTTGTCACATACCACCCTTGTGGAGTTCCACCGCTTTTCTTTGAATGCTTCCACAAGTATACATTCTTTAAAAAGTACCCATATGCCTTTCTTCTTAACCTATTGAATTCGTGTTCAAACCAATTTTTTTTTTTTCTAAAGTGCTCAAGCTATGCACAATAAGTAGCCAATTACCTTCATACATCTCCTATTTAAATGGCTCAATTGAGTCTACAAAACACATTTTATCCTCCTTATCTTGAGAAATGGTGTAAAACTTTGTAAATACATCATCTCGATCAACAACCTTGTTCTCTTCTCCTTCATACCTTTATCTATAAAGTAAATCTATGTAAAGATTTGAGCAATTTGTAACCATGCAAAGGACAAGTAAAAAATCAATTTTCACAATCAGAGTTGTCCCTAATGTTGCAATAAGTACTTCTCACAACTCCCTCTTCACCCTTGCATAATTACATTAGAGAGAAACAAAAACATTAGCCACAAATCTTGGCCCACATTTCCTTCTTCATCTTGCCTATTTCCCATCCAATCCCCGTGTAAAGCTTGTGTCTATTGTTACAACCACATGTCTTATATATCCATAATCTACCTTCATCAAGCTTGGTGATGAAAGAAGTAACATCTTCATCTTTCTCATGGATTCTGTATGCTCTTCTTCCCATTGAAAACTTTGATTCTTTCTCAACAATTGGTAGAGAGGATCTGGTACACGTGCATAACATGGTATTCAAATAAGATAGAAGATGCATGCACCTAGAAATCTTCACACTTAATTTACTTCTATACATGTTTCTTTTATGTTTTTGATTGCATCCACCTTCTTTAGAGAAGGCCTTATACCATAAGGACCACACATATGCCCCACAATCAGCACTTAGTTGACTCTAGCTACAAACTTTTGCCTTGATAGGATAAGATCGATTTCTTCCAAACTTGTTAGAATATTCTCACAATCTCTAATACAATCTACAAAAAATTTACTACCCCCTCAAATCCATAGATTCATATTTGTCTTTTTCTTCACATCCTTTGATAGGCACATCATCAAGAAATGACATTGTGATTTGAGATATGAAGGCGCATAGAACATTATTTGTCCCGGCTCATCATATGTGCAACTGAGGTAGCTACTCCCTAAGGTAAGGCACTCATTATTATTGTTCTCATTGTTTTCAAACCCTTTTATTTCAATAGCTAGCTGAGAGTGATCATGCCTATAGGTAAACAATCACTTTCCACACTCATTGTTGCTAGTACTCCTCGTCACACTTTAATTCTTTAGCAAATCCCCAAGATTTCCTTTTTCCCTCTGTATAATTGGATTGACATGAATCTTATCGTATACCTTCATTAGTAAGGGAATGGGGTCTAAGGGGGGACTCTTTATTTGCCATGGGATTAAAAAGGATATTACTAAAGGGGCAAATGGGCAGATTCCATGTGGTTTGAAATGGTGGGTATGGCAGGGCCTAAAAGTAAGTGGTCAAACTTGTACTCTTTCATAAAATATAAAGTAAAAATCTCTTATAAATTCAAAAGAGTGAGCTTTTCTCTAAATAGTTGGGTAAAAACCAATCATATCTCTCTCTAGTGGTTGCCCGTTTCTCCCCCCCTTTCTCCTAAAATGGGGTCCCTCCAAAAATGTGTTGATCATTCCCTCCCTTTCTCTCTATTGTGCCATCTCTCACTTCTCTTCACTTCACCTTGCAAGTTGCTTCTCTTTCCTTCCTTTTAGTTTTCCCTCCCTAAAGCTCTGTAGCAGAAGTTTGAACCTCCTTCCCTCCTCAAGATTACTGCATTCTCCTCAAGCTTGTTGCATTCTCCTCAAGCTGAAGTTATCCATTTCTCCATGAGCCTCACAAAACACCTCTACTTAAAGCTAAATATCTGCAACATATCCTTCTGCTAGATCATCCCTCTTTCTTTCCTCAACGAAATTCCTGCTCCTTCTACATTAAGCTCTCTAGAAAGGATCAATTTCCCTCTCAAGATTTGCAAAATTATCTCCACATTAAGACAACAAGCAGGTGGAGCAGTATAGCAGTAAGAGGCATCAATCCTCTTTGTGTACCATCAAGAATCTTGCTCTTCATACAATGAGAACATGTATGTGAAATTTCTAATTATAAGTGTGTGCATGCACATCGTGCCACTATTCCCTATGGCATCATCAGGTACTCGGAGACCCAGGGGTGTCATTGACTCCATTTCATGCACCAATATACAAGACAATAGTGGATGTTGGGAGACATTGGAATTCAAACAAATGATGCGGGTGACAATGCAACCCAGCTCAAGAGGTGCATAGAAGGTCTCAAGGAGACACAAGGCTTCTCGAGCACACCATTGGAAGGGAAGAATCATGAAGTTCATGCAAACACAAGATTGAAAGAGGCTTGCAAAGGTGAAGCATGTATATGTTTCTTCACGACTGAAGCTAGAGATAGTAGTGGCTCCATCGAGATTTCTTGCAAATTGTAATTTTACTCCTCTTTTAAGTTTTTAGGTTGTCTATTTAGTTTTTTTGCCTTGTACGTTGCTTTCGATGGCTGTACTATATCCATTGCTTGTTCATGTCTGCATATGTTTTTCCATCCAATTTTACAGAGTGGGAGCCAATAGAGTCCTTCACAAAAACTTTTGAGCCCATCCACACTGACCTTGGTAAGTTTCTCTATGCTGGTTGTCCATCCTCTAAGCTTGCCTCACATGACATTTTTTTAATGATCATACTTATGTCACACCTAGGAAAAATGGGTGTGGTAATCTTTCTCCAGTTCACTCATCAACCTTGGAGAGTCTGGATTGGCCTAAGCCAGGCAGTGCCTTGATCACAACAACCAAAAAGAGAATTGAGGCGGATATGCAAGCATCAAATGAAGTGCACATATGGTTACCACAAAGCCATGATACCATGGTTTATGTCTCATCATGTGTTTGTGTTTATCTTTTGACTTTAGAGCGTTCACAGGACACCAACAATGTGGACTTGCAAAGGGGGAAGTGCGATCAACGAATTCCTTGCAGTTGGATGGGAGACTAAGGTGGTCAACCACCAAGGAGATGGAATCGAGTGCTATATAGTTGCTAATAATGTGTTGTTCAGATACCATCTTGTAAAGCAAGGCTTGTGAATGGTCTTTCCCTTTAAAAGATGGAAGCTGACAATGGGATAATGGGAGGCACTAGACTCTAATGTTGCTACTAGAGAATCAGCTGACCTACAAATATGCCTCCACGAGGATGCAATGCATGACATTGCAGTGAATAATGACTAGCACCCTAGTCACCTCTTAATCTCAAATATACCTTGCCAAAGCAATATCTCTTTGTAACAAATAAAAAGGTTGTTTGCTCCACAAAAGAGAAGAGCTTTCTCTGTGAGAACATTCCATTTCCACGATTAATTTTTGTAAAACCTTGTAACTGACAGAGATTTTTCTCCTATTGATACATACGGTGTTTTGAATCTCATCTCTGTGGATACTTGTTTATTCTCAACTTGTTCAAGTGTTTGATTGAAACATGAAATTTCTTGATGTGGAGCACAAAGGTTTTCAATGTTGATGTCTTTCAATGCTTTGTCACATGATTTTGATGTTAATTTAAAGTGCTTTCTAAAAGTGACTTTGGGTGTATAAGTGACTTTCTAGGTTTTAAACTTCATTTCTCACAATTGCAAAACTCTAGCTCTAAGATCTCTTCGCATTTTCTTTGCGAACAAACCCATGGCAACGTCTGTTGATGCACTTCTCACATAACTAGAAAAGATAGCACCTATAGATTGAGCATATGAACTACTCAGTGTGTTAGAGGGGACACATGTAGGCCAATGCCAATCTTCATGCAAAGGCATTTGAAAGCTTTTGTGACTACATGGCATAGCACATGCAAGAATATGCCATAGTCTTTGAGGGATCCGAAACGGAGTGGTTGCCATAGGATTTCCTCAAGGATCTCTATGCGGCCGACAAAAAAAATTTCTTTCTCTTGTTGAGGTTTATTAAAGGCCTCACAAAATGGGACTACAGGACATAGGATGAGGATGATCTCATAGATTTGGGCATGGGGTGCATAGGCACCGAATTCATTTCTTGGGACATGGTTCTGGTCTTACTTGTGCTTGAGGGAATGGATAAAGGAAAATCAAAGAAAAAGGTCAACCTATTAAGTATGGAGCCTGATTTACCCTTGTAATTTTCTGTGGTAAAAGCGCACATTTGTAAGGCCCCCATTATGAGGAGAAGCCATCGTGCGTGAAGGAAAATCACTCACCGGAAACCAAAATTTTCACGGACAAGAATCAGGGGCAACTTTAAAGGCCTCGGGGGAGGAGGCCCCCGAGACTTTTTTTTCGCCGGAATATTCTTTCTCACCGGAATATTATGGCCAGACAGCGGTCGGAAAGTGGTCGGAAAACAACCGGTCGGTTGGCCGGTGGCCGGTAGTCAATGGCCGATGGCCAGTGGTCGGAAGTCAATGGCCGGTGGCCGGTGGCCGAATTCAAAAGCGGACTTGTCTTCTCAAGGGCGGCCACACATGGGCGGATTGGAGGGTCCGATTTGGACTTATTCGCACAAGGGCGGCTACACATGGCTGTCTCTCATAAGAGAGGGCAACCCTTTTGGCCTATAAAAGGAGGCCATTTCTACACACATTTCACAGTGTGAATTTGATGCAACAAGGTGAGTGTGAGGTGGTGAGAGTGAAGCAAGGCGGGAGCTCCATTAAGGGTATAATCCCTTTGTAAACTACTTCTTGTTTTGAAGTACTAAAGCCATTGAGTGGCTGCTTTCCCGTGGACGTAGCCCACATTGGGTGAACCACGTATATCGTGTGTACTCTCTCTCTCTCTCTACTCTATAATTTCGTGTATATAAATCTGTCTCTCTCCATTAAGTAATCTAATCAATTATCTATTTAGCTACGTCTTATTTCCTCACAACTGGTATCAGAGCAAGGTTTGCTCGTAGCTAAATTATCTCAAGGAAAGGATTCCTTGAATTGAGTGGGAGTTATGGCGGAGGAAGGGAAGCTCAAGATTAAGAAGTTCAACGTCAAAAACTACCAACATTGGAAGATGCAGATTGAAGACTATCTCTACCAGAAGGACCTCTATTTGCCACTAGGCGGTCTTGCGAAGAAGCCCGCAACAATGGCAGATGAAGCATGGATTGTCCTTGATCGAAAGCCACTGGGAACAATCCGGTTAAGCTTGGCGTCAACGGTGGCCTTCAATGTTTCGGAGATGAAGACCACGAAGGACTTGATGAAGTCACTTGATGACTTCTACGAGAAACCATCGGCATCCAATAAGGTATTTCTTATGAAGCGCTTGTTCAATCTAAAGATGGCAGAGAATGGTTCAGTTGCAGAACACCTAAATGACTTTAACACAAACATAAGTCAACTTCGATCAGTGAAAATCAATTTCGATGACGAAGTGCGAGCTCTCCTTATACTATCATCTCTACCGGATAGTTGGGACAGCCTTGTGATGGCTGTAAGTAATTCTATCTCTGGCACAAATACTCTTAAGTTTGATGATGTTGTGGGTGTTCTCCTAATAGAGGAAATGCGAAGGAGAAGCACAGGAGAATCATCAAGTGTTGCACTATCAGTGGAAACAAGAGGAAGGCTTAAGGAGAGGTTCAAAAACCAAAAGGGTCGTGATCGCTCAAGGCGGAGCAAGTCACGCACAAAGTCAGTTCTTGAATGTTGGAACTGCGGCAAGAAGGGCCACATCAAGAAGGATTTCTGGTCCAAGAAGAAGAAGGAGACAGAGTCTCAAGACAACAAGCCAACATCGGAGGCCAATGTGGCAGGTAAAGTAGAGCAAGATGCTCTAATTCTCTCATTAGACAATGTGTCTAATTCCTGGATAGTAGATTCCGGGGCTTCATTCCATGCGACACCACAGAAGCAACATTTCCAAGACTACACCAAAGGTAATTTTGGGTATGTATACTTGGGAGATGATGAAGCTTGTGAGATTGTCGGCAAAGGTACAGTTTCTGTCAAAACTGCTAACGGAAATGAATGGAAGCTTAAAGATTTTAGGCATGTTTCTTCTCTTCGCAAAAATTTGATCTTTACAGGACAATTGGACGATGAAGGTCACAACATTGCATTCGGAAACAAACGGTGGAAGATCTCAAAGGGATGTTTGGTGGTTGCCAAGGGTGAAAAAGTCGGTACACTTTACTTGTGTACTGTTAGCACGCAACCTTCAGCTTGTGCAGCAACTACAGAAGTTGACAGCGCGGTGTGGCACTACCGACTTGGGCATATGAGTGCCAAAGGAATGCAAATCCTTCAAACAAAGAAGCTTCTACCAGGTTTGAAAGAAGTGGACTTAGAGTTCTGTGAAGATTGTGTTTATGGTAAACAAAAGAGGGTAAAATTTCAAAAATCAGGAAATGAAAGAAAAAATAAAAAACTTGAGTTGGTTCATTCTGATGTTTGGGGTCCTGCAAGTACACCATCACTTGGTGGCTCATTGTACTATGTAACATTCATAGATGATGCGACTAGAAAAACATGGGTTTATGTCATGAAGAATAAATCCGATGTATTTTCCATATTTCAAAGGTGGAAAGCCTTTGTGGAGAATGAAATAGGTACCAAGGTTAAATGCCTCAGATCCGACAATGGAGGCGAATATTGCAGCCAAGCTTTTGAAAGCTTTTGTGCTAGCAATGGCATTCGGAGGCAAAGGACAAACCCAAGGACACCTCAACAAAATGGGATTTCGGAAAGGATGAACATGACAATCATGGAACGAGCACGAAGCATGTGGCTACATGCAGGCCTACCACTTGAGCTTTGGGCGGAAGCTGTAAGTACGTCTGTGTACTTAATCAATCGGTCACCCTCAACAACATTGGATGGGGGAGTTCCAGAAGAGGCATGGACAGGTAAACCGGTGAATTATGCATTTCTCAAAGTGTTTGGGTATGAGGCTTTCATGCACATAGATAGAAGCCTAAGGTCAATGTTAGATGCAAAGTCCAAAAAGTGTTTCTTCATTGGCTATGGAGAATGAGACTTTGGGTATCGCCTATGGAATCCTGAAGATGGTAAAATCTTAAGGAGTAGGGATGTAATTTTTAACGAACAAAATATGTACAAAGATTACTTGGAAAGAAAACAAACAAAAGAAATAGGTGATGAGTACATGGAGCTTGAGGACGGTGAAGACTCAAGGACTGCAAACGGTGACAATGTGCAACAATGTCAACCAAATGAGGAGCCTCAACCTATTCCCCGAAGATCTACAAGAGCAAGTAGACCTCCAGAAAAGTTTGTTCCTTCCTTCAACCATCTCTTGATCTCAGATTCTGGAGAGCCGGAATCATATGAACAAGCTATGCAACATGAATCCAAAGAAGAATGGACGAAGAGCATGCAAGTGGAGATGGACTCACTACATCGCAACCAAACATGGGAGTTGGTTGAGTTGCCTAAAGGTAAGCGGGCACTTCAAAACAAATGGGTGTACAAGCTAAAGGAAGAAGAAGGTGGGAAGAAAAGGTACAAGTCTAGGCTTGTGGTAAAAGGTTTTTCTCAAAAGAAAGGTATTGATTTCCACAAGGCTTGTCTTAAGCCTTGTGGCTGCTCATGATCTAAATCTCGAGCAAATGGATGTAAATACGGCATTCCCTCATGGTGACTTAGAGGAGGAAATCTACATGCTTCAACCAAAGGGGTATGAAGTAAAAGGTAAGGAGAAAATGGTTTGCAGATTAAAGAAGAGCTTGTATGGTTTAAAGCAAGCATCAAGACAATGGTACTTGAAGTTTGATCGATGGATGTTGGATCATGGATTCACAAGATGCAACTCGGATCACTGCGTCTACACGAAGAATTTGGGAGATGGGTAATTCATCATCCTAATGTTGTATGTTGATGACATGTTGATTGCAAGTGCTAAAATGCAGGACATCAAAGACCTAAAAGAGGAGCTGTCCAAATCTTTTTCAATGAAAGATTTAGGTGCTGCAAAGAGGATACTTGGTATGAAAATATCAAGGGACAGGACGAAGAAGACAATAAAGCTATCTCAAGAAGATTACATCGAGAAGGTACTAGAAAGGTTTGCAATGCAAAATGCAAAACCAGTTTCTACACCTTTGGCTGGTCATTTTAAACTAACGAAGGATATGTGTCCAAAGACACAAGAGGAGATAGCCTATATGTCTAAAGTTCCATATGCTGCAGTGGTAGGTTCTCTAATGTATGCTATGGTTTGGACAAGGCCAGACATTGCACATGTAGTGGGAGTTGTGAGTAGGTTCATGGACAACCGAGGTAAAGAGCATTGGCAAGCTGTGAAGTGGATACTTAGGTATCTAAAAGGGACAACAACAAATGCTTTGTATTTTGGAGGAACTGATATTTTTCTAGAAGGGTATGCTGATGCAGATATGGAAGGTGACAAAGATACTCGAAGGAGCACTACTGGCTATGTGTTCATAGTTGGAGGCACAGCAGTAAGCTGGGCTTCAAAGCTGCAGAGAGTGGTTTCACTTTCTACCACGGAAGCAGAGTATGTAGCAATGACGGAGGCAAGCAAAGAAATTCTGTGGCTTCACAGATTCTTAGAAGAGCTTGGATTCAAACAAGACAATTGTGTCTTGTACAGTGATAGCAAAAGCGCTATCCATCTTGCGAAGAACTCAGCCTTTCATTCAAGGAAAAAGCACATTGAGGTGAGATATCACTTCATACGCACTCTTTTGGAAGAGGGACAACTAAAGCTAGGAAAGGTGCATACAAGTGAAAATCGTGCAGACATGTTTACAAAGGTGGTCAACAAGGAGAAGTTGAGATTTTGCTCATCTTCAATCGGCATTCAAGGATAAGAAACCAGAATGGAAAGCAGTCACAGGTTTGGTTTGGAGATCAGTCTCCAAGTGGGAGATTGTTAAGTATGGAGCCTGATTTACCCTTGTAATTTTCTGTGGTAAAAGCGCACATTTGTAAGGCCCCCATTATGAGGAGAAGCCATCGTGCGCGAAGGAAAATCACTCACCGAAAACCAAAATTTTCACGGACAAGAATCAGGGGCAACTTTAAAGGCCTCGGGGGAGGAGGCCCCCGAGACTTTTTTTCGCCGGAATATTCTTTTTCACCGGAATATTATGGCCGGACGGCGGCCGGAAAACAACCGGTCGGTTGGCCGGTGGCCGGTAGTCAATGGCCGATGGCCAGTGGTCGGAAGTCAATGGCCGGTGGCTGAATTCAAAAGCGGACTTGTCTTCTCAAGGGCGGCCACACATGGGCGGATTGGAGGGTCGATTTGGACTTATTCGCACAAGGGCGGCTACACATGGCTGTCTCTCATAAGAGAGGGTAGCCCTTTTGGCCTATAAAAGGAGGCCATTTCTACACACATTTCATAGTGTGCAGTTGATGCAACAAGGTGAGTGTGAGGTGGTGAGAGTGAAGCAAGGCGGGAGCTCCATTAAGGGTATAATTGATTTAGATAACTAACATAGTGTTGAGAAATTTTGTACGAAAGTCTTAAAAGGCCACAAAAGTGGCTGATTTTTTATAGGAGTAGCTAGTGTTAAGCCTCACCTTAAGTGGGAAGGGAGAGGATTGGTGTAGAACCCTAAGGGTGGAAGAAAAAATGATTTAACCTACTCTTACAATACTTTCCTTGAAAGAATACATACGAGAGGGAGTGCTTTGGGGTGTAGCCTCTCAGCTCCAAAAAGCCCAATGAGAGGAAGAAGAGTCAATGAGAGACTCTATTAGTCGATTAAAGCATTTGAATTCTTGTTGTAATCCAAGTGAGTGCTTCGATAATAATCAATTTCTTGATAAATTCATTAAGGGATTACGACATAAGGATATCTACAATGGCCTAGTCATTAGAGGTATCACCACTTGGGAAGCGATCACCACCAATGCAATCCAATTGGAGGATAATTTAATGATTCAAGGAGAAAGAGTGTCTATTGAGCCTAAATCTATAAGCTCGCAAGCATAGGGGCATCAACCAATGACCCTAAAGCCTATTGCTAAGGAGCCAAAGATATCTAAGATGACCTTAGTAGATCTCACCAAGACCATTCAAGAGAGTCTTAGAGTTGTGCTCCACAAAACAATCATATGTATCCAAGAAGGGAGCAACAATGGTGCTCAGTGCTCAGTATGTTATGGTCCGCATAGTACCAGTGTGAATGCCCTACTTTTAGAGTGAAATTTAATGGTAATTGAAATGCCTGTGGTTTGGGAGGTATGGTCATCAAGCTAAGAATTGCATAGTATTTAAGCATGCGATGGCCTTTAGACCATGCCTTTAGCATGGACAGACACACTTCGAGTGCTTGCATTGATGTCGGCTCTACCTCTTGAACAAAAGTCACAACACATGGTCCCTAGGGCCCAAAATGTTGTTCAAACAACACCCTTACCAGCTCCAGTGCTAGGACAACAACCACCACATCCGAGAATCACTTCCATGAATCAAGTGGGTTGTGAGTCATCTATTGCTTGTTTGGAAGGCTGTGAGGAAGATATAGACCCTAATATTGCCTATGGGATGGATGTTCTTGAAGAAATTCCACAATACTACGTGGAGGACTATTGGGGACAAGTTAAACCTATTTATCAAGTAGATGCTCTTGCTGCAAGAGGCCAAAATATCAATTACACTCCCAAGAGACCACCTCTTCAATGCTATGAGTGTGAAGGTCCACATCGTGTGGTTGAGTGTCCTATTAGGCTACAAAATAATGCCACACTAATGCAAACCAATCAAGCAATCATGTCTACAATGGTGATACACATGTGTAATCAATGTGGCATAGATCATTTGATTGCCCAATGTCTGAATAATCCAAATGCACCGAAGATCACACCATTAAACTTGATTGAGGTTACCAAGGATCCATCACAAAGTACACATGTGATACCAGTCACAACATACTCACACAATTGATGCTCCAAAAACAAAATTATATTCTTGAAAAACGATCAGACATGGCATCAATTGCCTAATCTTAGAAGAAGAAGAAAACAGGAAGGAAGAGATCGCAAAAAGCAGCGAAGTCAGACCCTACTTCAAAGACCAACATAGAGATTGGTGACGACCCCGTATATATGAACCACGCTGAAGAGGATTTTGATTCAGGTGAAACCATGGAGACCAAAACAACCACTAAAAAAGAAACCAACAAGGAGGATCGTCATGAGCCACAATGGCTAGGATCCAAGAAGAAGATAGGAACTTATCCAAACCCTACAGAGAAGATCGAGCGTGTCAAGCAATTAAGGAGTTTGGTAGAAGATACCCAAAGGGATCTAGAGCCAGCACCTAGGTAGATCCAGATTAAAGACACAATGTTCCCTATGCAACAACAACCTCAGAAAGTCCATAGACCCCTAGCCATACCTAGTGTCATCCAAGAAGAAAGTGACTTAGGGCGTACTCACTTCTTGTTGGAAAGAATGTTTAGAGAGGGACTGGACTGACCCTATCAAATGGAGATCCCATCTTCCCCACGTCAAGGGATTGAAGCCCAAAAGGTTCTGTTAAATATTTCCAAATTGATGGAATTCATGGATTTAGAAGTTAGAACCACCATCATGTCCAAACTATATGGAGACCTTGAGCTATTCTTAGCTCTTTGAGCTTTCCTCAATGAAGAACTGAAGGTCAGGCTCCCACAATTTGCACAGATGGATCGAGTTAGGGAGATGTTGATAGAGGAGAAACACTTAGATCCACAACCCAACCTAGATGAGAATCCTATTGTAGAAATACCTGTTAGAAAATTGGGACAATACTTTGAGGGAGATGAATTCAATGCAGCCATACCAATCACTTCCAAGGGATTAGCTGTGAAGGGAATCCCTTGATGGTGGGGATGGGGTTAGCATTGTGACTAAAAATTGCTAGGAAACTATGGGGAGACCTCACCTTGCGGCCACAACCATAGTAGTGAAGATGGCCAATGGGTCTATTGTTAAACCTATTGGGATTCTAGAAGATCTCAAGATCAAAGCCTTTGGACATAAAATAAGAATTACCTTCATTTTTATGGATTTCTCCAAGCACACTATGGCATCTGAGATGATCTTAGGAGGTCCTTTCATGAGGGAAGCAAAAATGGTGCATGACTGGTCTAAAAACCATGTCTACTTGCAGTTCCAAGATTCTGTCATTCGAGTGGATCTTGTAACTGGTCAAGCCCATCCCCTAGGAGACATGTTTATAATTGTTCATAGATCTGACACCATAGTTTGATTGGCCCCATTGCAGTATTTTTACATGTGTAAAGAGGACCCCGATGTTGGGGAAGACTCTCCTTATATGGATGTACTACCTGGGATGACCAAGTCAAACAATGTGGATTGGGTCCACCTAGCAGCAACCATAGACACTTGGGGAAACATGGGGATGACCTAGGTAACACCTGAGGGGGATGAAATGCCACCACTCGTACCATTAAATATGTTAGAAGCAATGCATATGGCTTATGATGACCTACAAGATGAAGGTCTGACTGGCATTGGAAGCAGTAGCATCTCACAAGACTATAGCCCACACGATTTGGAGTCAGAATCATCAATCAAAATTGACCCTAAGGACGAACAATTTGAGTTACATCTAGTGAAAATGTGGGGACAAACCATTCAGGGCCCAATGGTACCCTAGATGACAATCTATCCAAGGGAGCAGAAGACACAAATAGCGATTCATCTAGTAACTCTTCACTAGAGATCGGCCGTAGTCAAAAACTAGACAAGAAGAGTAAGAGATATAAGAGGTGATGATATCAAGCAAATGTGCGTGCTAGAATAAATCAAAAGAAATCTACTACAGAATGGCTTAATTATATAGGGGTATCTGATGCTCATTGGAAGTTGGTAGATAACTGGGGTGAAAACCTTCAAAGCATTGTGTGGTGTAGTCCACAACCCATTGACATCACACAACTAGAGGCTAGAGAAGCCAAAGTTGAGCCGTACCGTAAGGGGACAACAAAATCGAGATTTAGCTCAACAACAAAAGGAGTCAAAAGTGAATCACAGTCCACAGAATAACATGACCCCACAGACTTCACCTTGCACGTGAACATTTCAAAACAACAAAAATCTTCTTAGCAATGACAATACAAATATAAAATTCTAAATTTCGGCAGCATAACGGCGTAAAATGCAAACTTAAAAAAAAAAACCATTCTCAACTTGCTCATGGCAAGGAAAAATACAAATCCACTTTGACATTTGTATACCTCTTCTCTACAACGACCTGTTCTTACATCATTGTAATTGTTACTGTAAGTGTGTATGCAAGTGTGTTAAAGTGTGTGAATGCAAGTGTTTATATGTGTGTGTGTGTGGATGTATGCATGATTGTGTGTGTGAATGTAAGTGTAATATGTGTGTGTCTTTATGCATGATTGTGTATGTGTTTGTGCTATGTATGCAAGTGTGTTGATGTTGTGAATGCAAGTGTTTATATATGTGTATGTGTGTATGTATGCAAGTGTGTTGATGTTGTGAATGCAAGTGTTTATATATGTGGGTGTATGTATGTATGTATGTGTGTGTATGCAAGTGGATGTGTGCATGATTATGTGTGTGTGAATGTAAGTGTAATATGTGTGTGTATGCAAGTGTGTTGATGTTGTGAATAAAAGTGTTTATATATGTGTATGTGTGTATATGCTTGACAATACAAATATAAAATTCTAAATTTCGGCAGCATAACGGCGTAAAATGTAAATTACAAAAAAAACCATTCTCAACTTGCTCATGGCAAGGAAAAATACAAATCCACTTTGACATTTGTATACCTCTTCTCTACAACGACCTGTTCTTACATCATTGTAATTGTTACTCTAAGTGTGTTTAATATGTGTGTATGCAAGTGTGTTGATGTGTGTGAATGCAAGTGTTTATATGTGTGTGTGTGTGTGTGGATGTATGCATGATTGTGTGTGTGTGTGAATGTAAATGTAATATGTGTGTGTCTGTATGCATGATTGTGTGTGTGTTTGTGCTATGTATGCAAGTGTGTTTATGTTGTGAATGCAAGTGTTTATATTTTTATGTGTGTATGTATGCAAGTGTGTTGATGTTGTGAATGCAAGTATTTATATATGTGGGTGTATGTATGTATGTATGTGTGTGTATGCAAGTGTAATGTGTGTGCGTATACATGACTGTGTGTGTGTTTGTGCTATGTGTGCAAGTGTTTTGATGTGTGTGTATCACTGTGTGTGTGTGTGTGTGTATGCTTATCTGGACACGCTCGCCCGATCCACCGGAGGAGGTCCAATGGAAGCTCCATTGGAGCTCCTCCATGCCTTGAAAGGCATGGTGAGAAAGCAGCGCGCGCGCTGCCCTCTCACCATGCCTTTCAAGGCATGGAGGAGCTCCAATGGAGCTCCATTGGATCTCCCCCATGCCTTGAAAGGCATGGGGGAGCTCCATTGGAGCTCCATTGGACCTCCTCCGGTGGATCGGGCGAGCGTGCGCAGGTAAGCACACACACACACACTCACACACACACACACACGTGAGTAGAAAATCTACACACACACACAATACCTTGTCTTCTCTTACTCCTTCTTCTTCACAGCAAAACTCCACTTTCTCTTCACTCCACTTTCATCTCCTTCTTCACAGAAAAACTTCACTTTCACTTCACTCCACTTCAATCTCAATTAAAACTCCATTTAAACTTCACTCCACTTTCATCTCAACTACTACTTTTTTCACATACACCATATATTACAAAAATGATATTGTGCGCTGCTTTCTCACCATGCCTTTCAAGGCATGGAGGAGCTCCAATGGAGCTCCATTGGATCTCCCCCATGCCTTGAAAGGCATGGGGGAGCTCCATTGGACCTCCTCCGGTGGATCGGGCGAGCGTGCGCAGGTAAGCACACACACACACTCACACACACACACACACACGTGAGTAGAAAATCTACACACACACACAATACCTTGTCTTCTCTTACTCCTTCTTCTTCACAGCAAAACTCCACTTTCTCTTCACTCCACTTTCATCTCCTTCTTCACAGAAAAACTTCACTTTCACTTCACTCCACTTCAATCTCAATTAAAACTCCATTTAAACTTCACTCCACTTTCATCTCAACTACTACTTTTTTCACATACACCATATATTACAAAAATGATATTGTGGTATAAACACTCACACACACACATTCATTTATATATATATATATATATGTATATACACACACAAAGATATACACAAAATGGATTCATATATATAGTTTTACTAAAAAAATACTATGTTTTTTACACACACACAACCATATATTTAAAAAAATGATTGTATGTGTTTGTGTGTATAAAAAACGTAGCATTCTTAAAGTTAAGTCATGCACACACACACACACACACACACACACACACAAAATTTAAAAACTATGTGCACAGTTAAATATCTTATGTGCACATACACTCAACTTAAATACACTCAACTTAAAAATATCTTAACTTAAACTATGTGCACATACACTTAACTTAAATATCTTAACTTAATAAAATGCTACGTTGTTTACACACACCCACAAAATCATTTATACACACGCACAGTAATGTATATAACTTAACTAAAATAATTATATATACACACTACCAAAAACACACACACATATATATAAAATGGTAAGATGGAATCATATATATAACTTAACTAAAAAAACTGCTACGTTTTTAATACAAAGTCAGTCATATAGAATGTTACGTTTTTTATACACACACTCACACAATCATATATATATATATATATATATATATACACACACACATACACATACACATACACAAAAGATGAAGACACTATTAGACTGCATTAAATGCAGTCCTTGAACCACCATTTAGAAATTAAATGGCCCCTCAAATTTGATGACATATTCCACTGCACATACATTCAGAACCGTCATATATTAAATGCACTTCTTCAATTATGATTTTCATTATTCTTTGATCCGTCACAAGATCTTATGCAACTGTCTTTTCGTCTACCTACCAATCTTTCACTTTCATTAACCTTCACATCTTTCATTAACTTTCACCAGTTTCATTAACCTTCACTTTATCTTTAACTTTCATTAACCTTCACCACCTTCACTTAATCCACCACAGTTTTCTCGCATCTCCACCCTGTAATCTGTTGCTTGAGAGAATATGTCCAACATGAAAGTAACAATAACTTGGAAGGTTGGTGGTCAGATAGTCAACCGCGACATTCAGTTGAAGGGAAACTCATTGTTGCTTAGTGCTTACTATTTGCAGAGTTTTCTGCCTCCATCTTGCCATTTTCAGTCACTATCTGCTCTTATTGAAAGTGATTATGGCCTAACAAAAGTCTTGCTGCAACCACAATGGGATATAGAAGGTCATCAGTATTTCTTAATAGATGGTTCTTTTTCGAGCTTGTTTGAGATGCTTCATTCAGAAACATTTATACAGGTATCTGACAATGAGAAAGGAAATGACAAAGAGATATCTGAAGATGTTTTAAGCATTGTGCATCTTGAAAGTAGTGGTGACGATATAGGACAGCTCAAAAATCAGTCAATTGTCATTTGGATTCAACAAAATCCAGGGGCAAAAAAGTTAAATGATCTGTTAACATTATGTGGAGCTCCTTTGCAAGTTGCTGAACTTCCACAACATTATGATGGAAATTTGTGTTTTGAGTTACTTGCGACTCAGGATAAAACAAAACGAATGACAGGGATGGAACAACACTTTGATGGTCACTTGTGGACTCGCCCATGTGTGACAACCATGGCAATAGCATGCACAATTTGTCTAAGCCACTGTTTGGGATTTATGCAGTGTAATTATTCAACGTGTCCTCATTATATTAAGGAACAAGAATTCAATAGTAGAGATTTTCATGGATATTTGGACAGACAGGTGAAAAAGGACTACCTTGCAATGGAAGAGAATACAACAATAACTTGTCATTATTGTCAGAAGGTTGTTACTTGTGTTGCTGCTTGTCCCTGCAAAATCTATTATGTTTTGCCTAGAGATGGTACAATGTCGCGACTGGCAATACATGTTGGTAAACATTGTCATAATGTTAAGGCAGGAACCTCTAGGGCTGCTATTTCAAGAGTGCGGAAACTGGTAGGTGCAGTACTAAAAATAGAAAAGGGTGGCCCAAGAAAAATTCAAATGTTGGTGGCTCAACAACTTGTTCTTCACTCCTTGATTGGTGAGGAAACTGAAGCTACATCCGATGTACAATTCAATGATTTTTTGGAAGAAATGATGCCACTGGTTCAAACCAAAGGGTAAGAAAACTCAATTTGGTTCCTTGAATTTGTTAATTTTTTAACTATTATAAATTTAGCCTTTTTGTGATGCATCGTGTAGGTTTTCTTCAATTGTTTCAAAGGAGAGAAAGAGTCAAGGTGCTGTTATTGGGGATGGATATGATAATATTTTATTGCTTCAAAAAAAGTGCATGTTTCCTTTTTTTCATGGGAGTAGATTTCCTGGACAGGGTGAAGAGGATGACAAGTGCTTCCTATTTAAAATGTCCACTAAAGGACCAGGTTCTGGGATTGATCTAGTAAATCGGATGAAAAGAACTGAAACTGGTGACTTGAGAAATGCGTGGGTACATTTTGATTTTACCCATAGAATAGATGGATGGGCAACAATGTCATGCTCAGTTTATGATCCAAGGTAATCTTTAAGTATTTAAATATCTCGTATTTTTTTTATCATAAAATAAAAGAAGATGTGTGAAAATGTTTATGTTGAATATCTTGCAGCATACGATCACTACAAATAATTTCTATATGTGAAACTAAAGAGGAGGATGCAAAGACTCAAGTTATTTTTTGGGAGAGCCTTAATTCAACAATGGAAAAGTACGGACATGGTGCAGCTGACTTTGCAGGTTTTATGTCTGATGAAGCTGGTGCAAATTGGAATGCTATTCGAACAGTCTTCAATGGCGGGCCAGATAATATCATGGAGGGACGTGAACGATCATGCCTATTTCATTGGGAGCAGTGTCTCCACAAATATTCTAAAAAGTGGATACCTCAACATCTAACAAATCAACACATTGATATGTGTGAGGACTGGAGAGCTTGTAAGACCATTGTGCTTGCATCTCAAAAGGCGCTTTCAATTCAAAAGTGGTGGAGACAACATCTATCTACAGAGAGCATCACAAGAGTGAGCAGATGGTTTAAATGGTGGGAGCAACAAATTTCACACTGGGGAGGAATTGGAACATATGTAAGTACCTTTATGACAATCTATATTTTTTTAAAAAATTTCTTTTCATACATGAAATTTATTTCATGTTTTTTTGCATTTCATAGGGTGGTCTAAGTCCGTGGGAGCGGGCACAAATTCCCAATGTTAATTTATCAGAAAGTGTACATGCCAGTTGGTTAGCAGGTGAAGGTGGAAAGGGAAAAATATCCTTGTATGATGCATGTGTAACAGATGTTATAAACTCATATATTCAATGTGCAAAGCGTTTGGGATATACTACTGGGCGTTATATAGGAACGGGTCCCACAATGGAGACCTTGCTTTCTCGAGTTGAATCTCAGCAAACTCCAACTCCAACCAACGTGGCCCATCTATTACACGAGGCTGTTGCAGGGACTCCCATGTATGCGCAGCCAATTTTGCATGGAGACAAAGAAACAGTACAACGCAAAAAGAGGGGCAGAACAGGAACAAGTAGCTCCCATCGGCCGGAATATGTCATGGAATCTAAGCAACAAAACCATCGTGGTCGACCAAAAAAAATCAAGTTTGATACCCAAGGACCAGGTATTTCTAACATTCCGCTGCAAATTAGTGACAGTGATGATGATATTGGATCTCAAAAAGAAACAACCACACCTTTGTCATCTAAAACAAACAATGTGTTTGAGAGTGATGTGCCACGCACTTAGTGGGCCCTCAAGAGAATGCCCATTCAAAGTCAAAGAAAATATTTTGGAACAGTAGGGAGAAAAAATTGTGACAATATCTTGCATAGTCGCTCAATTGGTCTCGTTGCTCCATGTATATGGTCCGAAAGAATGTTCAAGGGTAAAACAATCGAGCAATCGTTATGGTTTTGTAATCATGATATTTTGCATACCCAATCAATAAAAAGACAAGTCAAAGATTTACCTCATGCTCCAAATGTTTGGCCAGTAGCAAGAGGGACAGATATCTCCACACAGGAACTTGCCGCACTGCATCAGAGTGGATTTCGGACAGAGAATTCAATGGTAAATCCACAACTTCTTGCTAGCGACTGCAAAGAAGGTGGTGGCAGCTCGAGGAAGAAAAAGTGGAGGCATGGAATCTCTAAAGAGGCCATGAAGAAATTGGAAGCATGTAATAGTATGACAATTATATTTTTGGATGAAGTGAAAAGGTCTCAAGAGCATGTAATTTTCTGAGTTCTCACTGAAAATAGTTATGAGATTCATATAAAACAGAGTCCAGTATGCACGTGTTCGGATTTTCAGAAGCGAGAGAATACCAACAAATCCTTTTTGGCATGCAAACATATGTACTATGTGTACACAAAAGTGCTCGGACTTGAACCTAAGGAGCACATGATTATTCATCAGCCAACCCTCTCACCAATGGACATCGCTTTTATTCTTGGACAACCAAGGATGATTTCTCCCTCCATTTAATTACAACTGGTTTGGTATGCTTCTTTCACTCAACTAGAATATTGATCTATGATATGAAAGTGTTTTTCTGTATTTATTTTGGTTTATTATACTTGTGATTATTTATCTTGAAAAAACATTGTTTGTGCAGCAAAGGATTTCAAATTTCAAGCAAAAGATATGAAGCATATTGCAAGCTATTTGGGAGCAAATTACTTGCCTTTTAGAGTGACCATTACATTTATGGCGACTATCCTTTTTTGTACTTTAATTTTGATCTTATCCTGTGGTAGTTTTGCGAATGTACTTACATCCTCAAACTTATGTTGTTCCAAAAAGCAATTGCTTGGGAAAAATAGTATTGTCTCTATCTGGCATTATTTTTGACTTCATCACATTTATATATGCTGTGGATTATATTTAACTCTGAAATTAGTGTTGTCTCTATTCTGCATGATTTTTTACTTTATCGCATGTTTATATGCTGTGGATTATTTGACTCTGATCACATGCATTGCGAGCATATTTGACTCTAATGGAATGAGTTGTGAAATGGTGATTTTATTTGTTTACATTTTTTGCGTCGTTATGCCCTCTCGGTCTCTCTCTCTCTCTCTCTCTCTCTCTCTCTCTCTCTCTCTCTCTCTCTCTCTCTCTCTCTCTCTTTCTCGGCGTAGTGATATACAACTCTATGATTTTACTTTCTCTCTCTAGAAGAGAAGTCACTCTCTCTCTCTCTCTCTCTCTCAAGGATTTATGATCTCTTCTTCCAATGGTAACTCGCATAAATACTATCTCTCTAGAATTTATACTTTCTCTCTCCGTCAACCACACATATATGGAGTCTTATGACGATTGAAAATTACATTAAATAGATACTTTATGCAATGACACATATTTGGTTAAAAAAACTCTAAAGATTGCTAAAATTGTCAAAAAAAAAATTGAAATGAAAAACTCGCAAATGTTAAATCCCCCTATGATTTATGCAGTAAAGAAATTTCGCTACTACCTTCTTGCCAACAAGTTTGTTTTCTATGTGGATCATCAAGCCTTGTTGTATCTAGTAAATAAACCTTGTTCCATGGGAATAATTACACAATGGTTGTTAATTCTCCTTGATTTTGATTTTACCGTTGTAGTGAGACCTGGTAAAAAACATATCATGGCGGATCATTTGTCTCGCATACCCAATGGTGAAGCCCCTATAGGAGTCGATGATGAATTTCCTGATACTTCTCTATTCCTAGTCGAAACCATACCGGAATGGAGTGAGAAGATTGTGGACTTTTTAGTTAATGGTTTTCCATCCAAAGAGATTCGTAAGGACATAGCTCAAAAACTGTTAAAAGAATGTGAACCTTATTCTCTCATTGCATGAGCTCTCTACAGGCTAGGGAAGGATGATATTCTTAGATGTTGTGCCTGTGAGGATGAGTATTTATACATACTACAAGAAGCCCACATGGGTATAGCTGGAGGACATTTCTCAGGGGAACTAACAGCTAGAAAGGTGTTGCAATCATGTTATCGGTGGCCTACCTTATTCAAAGATGCATTACTTTTTGCAAAAGGATGTGATGAATGCCAACATTACAAGATCACACAATGAAAGGATAAGATGTCCTTATATCCTGTTAAAGTGACTCAACCATTTGAAAAATGGGGTTTAGACTTTGTAGGCCCAGTTAGTTTGGCAACTCGTAGCACTCAATCTCGATATATTATCGTTGCCACTGACTATGTGACAAAGTGGGTGGAAGTTAGCATGACACGTAAGGCTAATGCGAGGTCAATTGCCAAGTTTCTCTTTGACAACATTATTACAAGATTTGGTTGTCCATTTGAGATTGTGAGTGACAATGGTACTCATTTTATAAATGGAGTGATAAAAGAACTCACTACCAACTTCATGATAGCTGACCATAAGTTCACACCTTATTATCCACAAGCAAATGGACAAGCTGAGAGCACCAACAAGACCTTAATCTCTATCTTGACCAAAACGGTGGAAGCTCATTGCACAGATTGGGATTTAAAGCTGACTTCAACTTTATGGTCTTATCGTATTGCATACAAAGTTGCCATTAACTGCACACCATTTAAGATGGTGTATGGCCAAGAAGCGGTTATGCCATGGGAGTTTGTCATTCATAGTCTTTGAGTAGCTTCTCAAGAAGGTTGGGATGGTAACGCCTTAGTTGAGCGATTATATATCCTTGAAAGTCTAGATGAAGAGATGCAATTAGCTGTGCAAAATGCACTTGTGGAGAAAGATAGAAGGAAGAAATTGTTTGATCTTCATCTAAAGAACAAAGATATCAATGTTGGTGATAAATTTCTTATGTATGGAGTGCGTAACAAAAAGAAAAAGTTGAAATATGCGAGAAAAGGACCATATAGAGTATGTGAAATCACCCCACAAGGAACCATTTGTGTGGAGACTCTAGATGGAGTTGAAACCATTGCATTCCTCAATGGGAGTAAATTCAAAAGGTACTATGATCCTCTAAACCAGGAAGAGCTGTGTGCCATCCATCAAAAAAAGGCAGCCAAGGCACAAACAGAATTGAAGAAGATACAAGCTCAAGCTGAGGCTAAAGAGCGACAACAACGCATACGACGCCAACGAGAGGCCAACCTTGGAGTTACACATGCATTCCACGTTGCAACAGAGGATGATTGGTTGGACTCTAACACACCTCTACAATACCCTATTGAGCTAAATAACACCTATGGAAAAGTGCTATATAATGCCTTATTGGACACGGGTGCTAGATATAATCTGTTTTCATATGGAGTTTGGTGTCAGTTAGTGGTGTCAGTTAGAAAATCCACCTTTATCTGAGAGTATTATCCAAGTCAAGGGTGTGAACAAGAAAAAAATTGTGATTTTTGGTACTTGGAACACTTCTCTCAGTTATGACAATGGGGTTATAGCTCAAGACTTTTTGGTCATGCCTGCTGGAACTATGGAGGGCAACATAAACCTTGGACGCACGTGGATGTTGGAAACCATATGCACTATTGATTTTGGTATTGGTAGTGTCATGACACGACCACCGACTCTTACCCCTATCCTTGAAGCAGAGTCACCTATGTTGCAGACTCTAGCGAAGTTGCAGGATAGCCAAGATTCAAAAGTGGTTAACTCGTCCTTGTCGGCTGCCCATGAACCTAGCACTTCAACCCTTGTAGTTGCAGCAAGTAGTAATATTTCAAGTACTCAGCCTGCATGACTGTTTTAGGGCATAACTACTCCCCTATTCATGCTCGCAAGCACAACACAGACAACATACTTATCATCCGATGACATGACTAACCCGTAGGTGCACGTAGGCAATCTCGTTAGCTTGTCAGGCTGAGACCAATCTACACATACGCACTTTCATGATGCATCAATCACTAACCCTGGTAGAATGCAACCCACTCTATCCCTAAACGCTCACAACACCGTTTACACTTCCAATGAACTCGGAATTGCATCAAACTTACTAGGCACCATCCTCTCCATAGGATATACTTACCTATAAGTCTAATCTCACTAGATTTGAACCCGAGTTATCTCCATTACAGTCGCGATAGACTCACACGTCATAATCCAAAAGTGGGCGAAACCTAAGTCTAAGAATATCTATGTGTAGCTAATCTCTTTCTCTTTCCATAGAGCACTTGATTGTTGAAAATAGACACTGTTTGTGTTACTTACAAGGAAAACAAGCTCGATGAAGGATCGATCGCGAACAGCTCGAAAATATGAATGCGTGGCATGGGCATGTAGCTCTCGGAGAGACTACCGCGATGATGTGGTCACGTCATGAATCCGGTGAGGGAGAAACGCGTAGCGAAGAGGATAAGACATACTCACTCTCTCTCTCTCTCTCTCAGACTCGTACGACACAGGATTAATAATAAAAAAATGTTATCCTCCAAATGGTTCTAAGGTGACCTTTATACTTGAGTCACCTTAGCTCAAAAATGTACATGGGTTCTCTTCCTCATAATTACAAAGTGGGAACAAATATGGGTCCTGACTGACTAATTAATCTTTACATAACCCAGACAAGTGGATCAAAATGATAAGACGTCATTGACATAAAAATGGGAATTTGATATGCTTTACAAGATGGGCTCATTACAATAGTTGGACAAATGGGGCTCCAACACTCCCCCTCCTAATTCATGTCTACCACGACATGATCGTCTTTGTCTTCAGTGTCGTTGTCGTCCTTCTTGGTTGATTTGATGTAGAAACGCATCATATCTCATAGACTCGCTTGCCATTAATGGGCCAAAAATTTTGGACTTGTACATGAAGAAGCCTGTGTAAAATGCTTCTTCGAAGGTTTGGAGATGGTAGCTTGGCAGAGACATTAGCTGTTTGAAATAGGCAAACAATACTGGCTCTGTAGGTGGCCCACTTAGATCGTATGACAGGTCTGAGATGCTTCTTTTGGTATTCATATACTCTGAAGTCCAGCTTTCTGAGAAGACTGTGAGACAGGCCAAAAAGGTTCGAGCTATTTTACATAGCATCTTGCAGGATAGGTCGGGAGAGCCTCCGAATTCTGCGATGGCGCCCTGAAGGGTTTTCACCATGTAAGAACCGGATATTCTCTCTCCCTCTGCAGGCCTTGGCAATACTTGATAATTTAGCCATGTCGGATTTCTGTTTTGTAGTGCTTTATGTTGGCTGTAGGTGTATGTTCGGGGAGTTGGGAAAAAAGTTCTATCATTCCTCAACTCAGGCGGTGCGTTGACTAAGTGGACTAGGTTATTAGGGTGATCCAAAAGCCATTGACGCCTCCACTTTGGCTGGATGTCTACTATCCTGTTTTGTTGTTCCCGATCTTGTAATTCTCCTTCAAACACTGGCACTTGTTCTTCTTTTGTGAGCTGCTGTTGATGTGTCAGAGTTTCGTATTTCAGCAGAGCATAGGGTAACATAGGGGCATTCCATTCCTCCCGTAGCTCTGCTGCTGTTTTGCCTGATGTGGAGAGCCCTTGTAGCATCTCCTTTTCTAGTTGCATTGCATTGTACCATATCATTTCTGATTGTTTTTCCATTTGCTCGGCCAGTCTCTGCTCTTCCAATCTCGTGATTGAATCTTCTTCTATTTCTTGGTCTTTGGAGCTAGTTTGATCAGTCTATGTATCTGGGGCCTCTTGATCATCTGATTCTTCCTCGTAGTCATCTTGACCCCCATATACTTCGGCGAGTCCAGCCAAATCCGTGGCTGCTTGCTCCAGATGCACTCGTACCTGTCCTTGGTGTTGCCTTGCAGTTTGTAGACTTGCGATTTGCGCAGCCATTATTCTACTATTGATTTGGAGAGCTTGAAATTCCATTTCTTTTTGAGCTACAGACTCCTCTAACTCTTTTACCCTGATGTGCAAATTTTCATTTTCTTCCTTGAGTGATTTGGAAACAATGCTTTCTATTTCACTGTCAGGAGCTGGTCCTTGTTGCTGTTCACTTTGTAAGTCCGAAATTTGCCTTTGTAGTTGATCCTCTGCTCTAAGCGCACTTTCGGCTATCATTAAGCGTTGTTTTCTTTCCAACTCCAGCTCCCTCTTCAGTGCAACCACTTCTTCTTGCGGGTGGACTACCGGTGTTGTTGGTAGCGACGCTTTTTGTTTCTTAGCTCGTTCTATTTCCCTTGCTTGTATATCTGTTACTGCTCTCAAATCTTTGACTTCAATTTGTAAGTCATTGATGACAACTTGCAAACTTTTGACTGTCTCCAGCGCATCTTGCTTTTCTTTTTCCAACTTATGGATGTGTTCATCTCTGTCACTGACATCTTCAAGGAATACATTGATTGTATCTTCACAAATGGCATTGAAATCTTCAGACTCCTGTAAATTGTCTTTGAGGAGATTTACCGTGCTTTTGAGCCCCAAGATCTCAGCATCTCTGATGCTGATCAGTTTTAGAGTGTCATCTCTTTGCTCCTGCAGTCTCATAACTTCTTGATGGGTTTTTTCTAACTTCGTTTTGTTGGACCTGTTCTGATCAGCTAGCCATTGATTGTGCAGTCTTGTTCGGTTTAGTAGTGTCTCCATTCACTGCAAATCTTCATCTATAGTAGCTTCCAGCTCAATTTCTTGAGAGGAGGAAGCTTTATCTTTTGTCTGATCCACCTCCTTTTGCTTGCCTTTATCAATTTGTGATATGGTTCCAGTGTTTGGGTGACCATCTATTATTTCTTCTTCTTCTTCTTCACTGGGTGGTGTATGAACTCTCTCATCACGATGTGAGCTTTCTGAATGCGAAGGAGAGTCAGCAGGTGGGGTTGATTGCCTCTCACTTCTCTCTGGCCTTGGAGATCGCGGTGGTGTTTCCTTATCTCGTGAAGTTGGCCTCAACTGATCTCTCAAAGTTTGGAGATCCTTCTCTTCTAGTAGCAATTCTGGTTTGTCCCTAGCATTTCTTTCTTGGATGTACCTCTCGAACCAGTCCAACTCAAAAGCTGGATTGTTTTTATTCTTCGTTCTCAGTGTGTAAGTGCTACTAGAAGGTTTCCAAGTGGCGCCTACATCGCCTCGTAGAGATCTCTCGAGAACAAATCCTTCTAGCATTCTTTCCATTTTTGCTACCTTCTGCAACCTGGTGTTGTTTTCCATTTCCGCTTTCCACTTCTTTAGTCGGACATCTTCCTCTTCAGTTCTTCTTTCTTCTTCCATCTTTTCTTGTGTACTTCTTGTTACTCTTTCCAGCCTGCGTCCTCCAATGGTGTTAATAGAGGCCGGTACTTTCCTTTGTGATCTGTCTTCGATATTCTCTATTAATACCAGCCAGTCGTTCTGATGAGGAGCAGGTGGCAACTGATCTGCCGCGCCTATGGCCTGGTATATTACTCTGTTTAGGACTTCTCCTCCTGCAATGTAATTTGGTATGTACTGTCGTAGCTTTGTCACTTCTTCAAATAGATATGATGCGTGATCTATATAGAACTCATGTGTCATTCCCATAGCCCATGTAAGTGTGCTTGAGATGCTCCCGTGTGGTGTAGTGTATCTTGGCGGTCTTTTGCTGTAGCTCAACAAACACTGACTGTAGATCTGTGTCAGTTCTCTTACTTCCAGGTTTGCTATGAGTTCAAAAGAAGGTAGTTTGGACTTTTGCAAGTAGACTGTAAGGTTTTCCATTCTTTCTCTCATGTTGGCTCCTTGATCAGACAATTTCAATGCCTCCTTGATGATCTCTTTGGTGATCTGGATCTCCATCACTTCATTATCCATGCCTACCACTCTGCAAGTTCCATCTTCTTGGATAGTCTCAATTAGGTGTTGTACCCTCTTGAAATCTATCCCTACTAGTGGTAGTGATACAAAGTTCCACAAGCCAACTTTTTTGAGCCATGACCTTTGCGGTGATCTTTTCAAGTAATTTTCTGCCTCCTTGGGGATCATCACTGTATCCACTAAATTTCTTTTTTCATCCACATATGAACCTTGATAGATCTGAAAGGCTGCTGCCTGTTGCATGTTTGCAGGTATCCATGTGGCCACTGGCTTTAGTGAATTGGGTAGAAGTGCATAGGGTATTGCACCTTCCGTTGCCAGGTTCTTGCCTTTTATTTTTCCCGGAGAAGCATCCATGGATCCTGTATTCACAATTAACAGTTAATGTACAAACATAGTACTTCTCTTCTAAATTGATTACCACTTAATCATGCATCTAGATGAGCCTTTTTAATCCCAAGATGAGTTAAGGTAACATGTTAGCAGATAGACAAGCTCTTCCATTGTGTGACTCTAACGGCTTCAAATTTATGTTGTTGGTGAAGGAGAACAAGTCCAAATGCCTTGAAATTTTTTGTGGTGTATATTCACAGGGTATGTAAGGTCACTCTATAATCCCAAACTGAAAATCAGTTCATTTGCAACTTTTGCTCAGTCTATCGCGATAGACTGGCCATATTTTGACAAGGGTCCTATTTTGCAGTTGTGCCTCCACCAATTGGTTTCTCATACCTTGCACATGATCTGATCCCAATTCCCAATTCCACCTCAAATGAATGTCAAGTGACCCCTTTTTGGATCAACTCCCATTTTTCCCGATTCCTTCCAAGAGATGTTGGTCTATCTCCTTCATTTCGTGTTGTTCTGGGCTCAAACTTAGTGGGTAGTCTTCTTGCATCATGTTGAAGCCAACTGTTAATTCAAATTTTTGGTTAGATGGCCTAGTATCACTCTGCTTAGACTGTAACTTAGTGTCATTTTGTCATCTTTTGGATCTGTGATCCTCTATCTGCCTTCTCCTAGTTGATGTAAGGTTGCCTGACCTCTCACATGTGAATTTTAACTGTCTGCCCTTGAGATGTCCTGTTATGACTCTGAGTTGTCGTCATATCTTTCTCGGCTTGCCATATGAGTCCATCCTGTCACCAAATTTGGTGTACTGCCTTTATGTGCTTCCCCAAGTCTATCTTGTGAAAATTTTGAAAAGTCTTTCCCCCAAATATTGTAGTAGCAAGTCTATCGTGATAGACTAAGTTATTTGGCCAAAAGAGATCCCTTTTGCACCTTGATTTGATAACGGTGGTCAATATTCCTTGTTAGCACCCCTCATGAAGCCAAAATCAAAATTTTACTTGTCTAATTGTAATAGAAAGTCTATCGCGATAGACTGAGTACTTAGTCATTTTTACAAGTTTTTTTGATGTTAGTTGACCACAATGGTGTTAATAGGCTCTCCTAGACACACACATTAACTTTTAATCAATTTAGAAGAGTGTACTCCCTGTTTGCAGCACTTAGCTGGTCCTTGAGTCGAAGTAGACCACTTAGGTGATGGTCGCCGTTTTTTTTTGTCATTGTATGACTCCGGCTGTCTTTTATTTCCTTTTGACCTTCCATCAAAGCAGTCAGTTGTTGTTTTGGTGTTTACATCACCAAGAACGACCATTTGGACATCTTTCTGGCCTGTTGCTGGCATTTGCCCTAATGGAAGAGCTTTTTCTTGAGTGGACACATTCCATCTCGTAGTTGACCTCTTTTGGATATACCTTGTTAAATTTGGTGTCATTTTGTCACTTGGTCGGCCCGTTAGAGTATCGTGACGCTTTGTGCAGTTTTTGTCAGATAGGGACTTTAGGCTCCGTTTTGACAAACTTTTTCATGGTCTAACCCTTCAGTCGGTTTGTCGAGGTTATTGGCTTGCTGTCTATGAGTTTTGGCTCATTTCCGATCACCTTGGTTCAGTTGCCCTTTTGCAGGTCCTGTGAAATTAGGGTTTTTTGGGTGGCTTCCTTAGCGCTTTCCGAGGTCATAGGCTTGATCCCTAAGCTATAGGCATTGTGCCTTTCAATTTTGGTTCCATTTGGTGGCCTCTAGGTCTCCCTAACAACCAGTCTACCGTATGTGTGCACAGGTTGTGATTGTGATGCTGGCGAGGTTTTGCGACTAACTGAAGTAAACAACACTTATAGTCAGTGTTGACGAGCGTACCTCTCATATCTGATGTTGATATGGTGACCGTGCACGATGGATGAGCTTCTGGAAGTCTCAACTGCTGTAGGGAGCTCTCTCTCTCTCTCACAATGGAAAATGACTCAAATGAGAGATTTCTAGCCTAGCCTCTCTCTATGTAATCGAGACTCCAACACAAAATTTTCCCATCTTTTACTTGTGGCCATAACTTTTTGCGAGATGCGATTTAGGCTCCCAAATTTCTTGATTTGGACCTCGGTTGCTCCAGTTCTACAATTTTTGTAGATTTCTCCTGTTGGAGGTCCCTTCATGACGGTGGTCATTTTGCCCTGTCACCTTTGCAGTCCCTATTTTTTCTGTGTCTTCTTTACCTTGCTCCGATAAAGCGTCTCTTCTTTTGTGTTTCCATCTGGATTACGGATTGTTTTCTATAATTTTTGCTAGAAAATGGCTAAAATAAAGCAAATAAATCCCAAAATAACCCAAAAATAGCAATTCCAACCTATAAAAATACCAATGAAAAGAAAAACACTTTGTAGCTCACTTTTCTCTCGTCTATGTACATTCTCGCTCATAATCGTCAATCTTGGCCTACTTTTTGCTGTTTTTAGACATTTTTTGGCCAGATTTGACTCTCTTTATAGTCTATACGCATCCCTAGGGGCTCATGTATGATGATTTGGTCCCCAATTCTGATTAATTATGAGGGCATATTCTTTTTCCCAAAATCACACAATAAAACACAAAAATGGTTGAAAAATTGCTCACAAACATTGCCCTCTAATATATGACATGAGTCCGCATTTGGAATGCCTTCCCCCCTCCTAGTTGGAGTCCTCCCAGACGACAGGGTATCGTCAAGGGTATGTGCTGTGCATGGGTGTGAACTCGTTCTAATGCAGGCCTTGTAATATAGCCCTATATGCATGTGCAGTCAATGCATGTAGAAAGAATTTATGCGGTGTAAGAGGAAGGTATAAGCGATTCGCTTATTGGCATTTGTCGTTGAGGTTTCCTGTGGTAGCTTGAGTTGGCTGGCAGATTTTCTTTGCAAGGAGAAGTTGTAAATATGCCTGTTTGATTGTTTTCCACTGGTTTTGAATTGGCGTATGTGGATCCTTTGAAGTCGATATTGTCATATATTTTGTTGCATTTTCTGGTGGAACATTCTTTCTTTCCCCTTTGATGACTTGGGTCTTATAGATCCTTGTAGTTTTTGTTGTTGATTGTGCTTGTTTCATCGTGCTGTTTGCATGATGTGGCTTGACATTGACAGTTGTAGATAATTGCTTGATGATCATCTTTGGCCTCCCTACTTGTGTTGTTGGCCCATTCTGAATTGGTAATTTTGGCCGCCATACCAATATAGTCCGTTGCGTATTCGACCGATTGACTATGGTTCTTTGAAGTTTTGCTGGCTTTTGGTGTTTTGTCTGTTCTCTGTCCCCTTTTTTATAGGAATTAGGCTGTCTTGCCTTATCCAAACTTTATATTTCCTCTTTTCATGTAATTGTGCCTCGGTCAGATCTGTACGCCGTACCCAAACTTGCCTGGTTCCCTGCATGGTTGTTGATTTTTGATAAGATGTTGCTGGACTTGTAAACTCTGTTTGTTGTTGGTCATATCCTTGCGGTTGTATTGACTCCTGTTTCCTCCTTGACATGTATTGGTTATATGATAAGAAGGGTTCTGAAAAGTTTTCATTTCGGAACAGTGCTTCATTAGTATCCAAATCAATGAATACCCTGTTAGCTTTCATCCATGACACTGCTAAGATACACCGGGTTGCTGATCTACTTGGTGGCAGTACATGGAATTTTGTAGTGTACGAGTGTGCCTGCACTGTGATTATCCTTGCGGTTGTATTGACTCCTGTTTCCTCCTTGACATGTATTGGTTATATGATAAGAAGAGTTCTGAAAAGTTTTCATTTCGGAACAGTGCTTCATTAGTATCCAAATCAATGAATACCCTGTTAGCTTTCATCCATGACACTGCTAAGATACACCGGGTTGCTGATCTACTTGGTGGCAGTACATGGAATTTTGTAGTGTACGGGTGTGCCTGCACTGTGATTGGTAATATAATAGACCACAACGTGGTCACCTCCTCACCCGATGCTACTTTCAATTGGTGTGTCTCTGGGATCGTCCTCATTGGTCCAAGTTTCTGAAAGAGCTCAAAGCTGATGACGCTCATTTTTGCTCCAGTGTCAAGCAATGCATAGATTTCAACTTGTTTTGTGCCTGCATAAGCTTTTATGTAAGGACTACACCACGTATCTTCCAAGTCGTCAATGATGCTATCGTCCTGAGCCTTATAAAGTCTGTCATGGTCTTTTCTAATTCGTCATTTTGTATATCAGTTTCTATTGTTCGGAATGTCGGAAGAGGATATTCGTCAGTCATCATTGGGGTGACCATGTTTATTGTCCTCAAAAACTGTTTTCGTTTAGCAATGCGTTTCTTGGCTTCTTGTTGTGCCTGGTCCTAAATTCTTTGTTGTTCCTGTCTATAGGCCTTTCCATAATGCAATTGAAACAATATTTCCGGTGTTAAAGGTAGATGATATTTTTTTAAACGACATCCAATAATCCAGTTCGGCATTTCTTTTTCATCTAGAGTCGACAGTTTTATTGCTTCGCTGGACGATATTTCCTGGACTAAATAAGGCCCCATTCCCCGTTTTTTTAGCTTTTTGGCATGCTGTTTAAGTGTGTATACTAAGACATAGTCGCCCGTTTTAAAGTCCTTGTTCTTGACATGTTTGTCAAAAAACTCTTTCTGTTGTCTTTTTTTTTGCATATATGGTTGCTACAGCATTGAGTCGTAACTCATCTAATTTTTCAAGGTCCTCTAACCATTCTGACAGTTCATGCCCCGTCCAGTCCAATTGTGTGGCTACCCTTAGTGTGGGAATCAAAAAGTGAATAGGCAATATTGAATTTAACCCATATACCATATTAAATGGGGTAGCATTGAGTGTTATTTTATATGCAACTCGATAAGCCCACAATGCAGAATAGAGCATCTGATCCCAATATGTTCTTGTTTCACTAACCAGTTTTGTAAGAACTGTGCACAATATTTTGTTGGTCGCTTCCGCTTGGCCATTGGCTTGTGGATGATAGGGTGCATATTTGCGATGAATTACCATAAACTCATTTAAGAGATGTTGGATAACTTCATTTACAAAGTGTGTCCCTCTATCACTCACCAGCTCGATTGGATGGCCATAACGTGTAAACACATATTCATATAAGAATTGTGCCGTGGTTCTAGCGTCTGCTTTCGTTGTGGTTTTTGCTTCCACCCATATTTGGTCATGTAATCCGTGGCCACTATGATATATTGTGCTTTTGAACGATACGCTGGTGGAGTGATAGGACCAACAAAGTCCAATCCCCATTTAGCGAATGCTCGATCACTCATCATTGGTCTTAAAGGCATTTCGTCTCTTTTAACTGGTACCTTAGTGCGTTGACATTCATCACACCTTTTTACGAATTCTACTGCGTCTTGAATCATGGTCGGCCACCATATACCTGCAACTATAATGATTTTTACAATTCTCTTTGCTGAAAAAATAACCTCTTGCTATGCCTGCATGAGCTTGTTCCAATAATGGAAAGTAGTCATTTTCATGAGGAACTAACCTCAGCTGGTCATCAGTTCCTCTTTTATACAATCGGTCACTAATGAGGGTATACCTATTCGCTTCGATTTGTAAAGCCTTTTGTCTGGCTTTAGACCAGTCTCCTAGCAGCTCCTTATTAGTCAAATATTCCACAATAGCATGACTCCATGCGGGTGTTACTGTCACTTGGTATAATGTGGCATAATCCACAGTAGTATTGGATGTGCAAAAGTTGCATTTCTTGATGTAATTAGCTACATCGCCTGCCATTATTGGCCAATACACTCCAAGTCTTCTTAATTGTTCATACGTCATTTGATTTCCTCTATGGAATCCCCCTGTTTGTGTATGGGCCTCCTCTAGATACGCTTCGTACTCCTCTGGGCCTATACACAACCTTAGAATCCCATCGTTTCCATGATGGTATATTCTTCCTGCAAGCATTGTGTAATTTTGTGCTTGTCTAACGTCTTCCACCGTGTTTTTGTCATCAAGATTCATTCCATATGTCAGCAACGGAATAATTTGCTATGACCATTTCGGTACCATCTCTATATTAAACAGGTATGCGTCTGGGAGATCATCATCTACCCCAGTAGCTTTTTTGCCATGTAGTAATTGAGAAAGGTGGTCTGCTCTTTGATGAGTTTTTCCTTTCTTAACTACTACGGTAAAATCAAACTCCAGCAACACAATGAACCATCTTACAATTCGTCCTGTGTTACAAGGTTTGTTTACTAAGTACAAGAGTGTCTGATGATCCACAAAGAATGTGAATTTGTTCGCGAGTAAGTAATGCCAAAATTTCTTTACCGCATATTGTTAGGAAATAAGACGTAGATAAATAGATAATTGAGTAGATTACTTAATGGAGAGAGACATATTTACATACACGAGATTATAGAGTAGAGAGAGAGAGAGAGTGAGAGAGAGAGAGAGAGAGAGAGAGAGAGAGAGAGAGAGAGAGAGAGAGAGAGAGAGAGAGAGAGAGAGAGTACACACGATATACGTGGTTCACCCAATGTGGGCTACGTCCACGGGAAAGCAGCCACTCAATGGCTTTAGTACTTCAAAACAAGAAGTAGTTTACAAAGGGATTATACCCTTAATGGAGCTCCCGCCTTGCTTCACTCTCACCACCTCACACTCACCTTGTTGCATCAACTTCACACTATGAAATGTGTGTAGAAATGGCCTCCTTTTATAGGCCAAAAGGGCTGCCCTCTCTTATGAGGGACAGCCATGTGTAGCCGCCCTTGTGCGAATAAGTCCAAACCGGACCCTCCAATCCGCCCATGTGTGGCCGCCCTTGAGAAGACAAGTCCGCTTTTGAATTCGGCCACCGGCCACCGGCCATTGAATTCCGACCACCTTCCATCGACCATTGACTACCGGCCACCGGTCATAATATTCCGGCGAAAAGGAATATTCCAGCGAAAAAAAAAGTCTCGGGGGCCTCCGTCCCCGAGGCCTCTAAAGTTGCCCCTGATTCTTGTCCGTGAAAATTTTGGTTTCCGGTGAGTGATTTTCCTTCACGCACGATGGCTTCTCCTCATTTTGGGGGCCTTACAAATGTGCGCTTTTACCACAGAAAATTACAAGGGTAAATCAGGCTCCATACTTAACAATCTCCCACTTGGAGATTGATCTCCAAACCAAACCTATGACTGCTTTCCATTCTGGCTTCTTATCCTTGAATGCCCATTGAAGACGAGCAAAAGCTCAACTTCTCCTTGTTGACCACCTTTGTAAACATGTCTGCAGGATTTTCACTAGTATGCACCTTTCCTAGCTTTAGCTGTCCCTCTTCCAAAAGAGTGCGTATGAAGTGATATCTCACCTCAATGTGCTTTGTCCTTGAATGAAAGGCTGAGTTCTTTGCAAGATGGATAGCGATTTGGCTATCACTGTACAAGACACAATTGTCTTGTTTGAATCCAAGCTCTTCTAAGAATCTGTGAAGCCACAGAATTTCTTTGCTTGCCTCCGTCATTGCTACATACTTTGCTTCCATGGTAGAAAGTGAAACCACTTTCTGCAGCTTTGAAGCCCAACTTACTGCTGTGCCTCCAACCATGAACACATAGCCAGTAGTGCTCCTTCGAGTATCTTTGTCACCTTCCATATCTGCATCGGCATACCCTTCTAGAAAAATATCAGTTCCTCCAAAATAGAAAGCATTTGTTGTTGTCCCTTTTAGATCCCTTTTAGGTAAATCAGGCTCCATACTTAACACATATATCATACCCAATCCTTCTCTTTCAGTGGTAGTATAATTCTTTTCTGCACTGTTGAGTTGTCTACTAGCATAACTAACTGGAAAGTCCGTATTACCCTCCCCTGGTTGTGCTAATATACAGCCTATTGCAAATGCTGAAGCATCTACATGTACATGGAAGATCTTTGACCAATCTGGTGCTTTTAGAATTGGTGCAGATACCAGTGCATCTTTTAGTTTCTGGAATGACTCCTCACATTCATTGGTCCAAATGAAGAGCGTGATTAGACTATACAAGGGTTTTGCTATTACAGCGTACATGTAGATAAAACGTCGGTAGTATCCACAATGTCCCATAAATGATTGTACCTCTCGTACAGTGTTTGGTCTTGGCAATTCTATGATCACCTTTACCTTGTCTTCATCAGTGGTAATTCCATTAGCCGATACTATGTGGCCTAAGATTTTACCTTGTCGTACCATGAATACACACTTTTCTGGGTTGAGGCAAATCCTATACGTTCTGCATTTTTTGAATACCTTTCTAAGATGATCTATATGGTCTTGTCTCAATAGAGAATAGACACACAAGTCATCCATGTAAATATCCAAGAATATTCGCAAGTATTATTTAAAAGCATGTGTCATTAATCTTTGAAATGTGGCTGGAGCATTGGTCAAGCCAAATGGCATTACCCTAAACGCATATATGCCCCATTCTGTTGTAAACGCTGTTTTGTATTGATCTTCTAGTTTGACCCCCAATTGGTTATAACCAGAGAATCCGTCCATAAAGCTATAGGCTTGCTTGCCTCCTACTCGTTCCAGGACGTGTTCAGTGATAGGAAGATGGTAGTTTTCCCTTATTGTTGCTGCGTTTACCTTCTTGAGATTCACACACACTCGTAATTTCCCGTTTTTCTTGGGTACCACCACTATCGGGGACACCCAGTCCGTGTGCTCTATCTCATAAATAAATTCAGCCTCCATAAGTTTGTCTATCTCTTCTTTTATCCTTTTGGCGAATGTCTCATTATACGTGTATGGACGTTGTTTGCTTGGCTTTGCACCAAACTTCAGAGGTATTGAATGTTCACAAATGTTAGGATCCACCCCCTTCAAATATTTGTACGACCATGCAAATACATCTCGAAATTCCTTAAGTGTTTTGATCAGTAAGTCCTCTTCTTCCCGACCTAGATCTGTGGCAATGTAAGCAGGTCGAGGACTTTCTCCTGGCTCTGCTAAGTCTATGTTCTTGGCATTCTCTGGCCCATAGTAGGACTCATTTGATTTAGGCTCCCTCATTGGTTGCTGAACCACCAATCTTCTTTCCTGAATGGTGTACTTACAATAGTGAGGAGGTACATCTATATTTTTACTCCCATCACTAGAGTTCGTTCCATCGCTACTTTCCATTTCAGTTGTCCATACATTTTTAATTTTTTGTTTCAACTCATTGTATCTCGTTTTCCGTTCAATTCTCGTCATAATTGGACCACCAGAGACATTCAGTTTTTCTGTTGCAACTCTTTTTTTTGCTTTGCTGGTTTTCTTAGGTTTCAACAGTCTGGACTTAAATCCTGAGTCTTCAACAACCTTAAGAAATATTCCTGACACTTTATCCTTAGCACAATCAACAGCATGAATGTTCATAAGGAAATGTGTCCTACCTCTAAACTCCGGCATGGGTCTCAGCCTGGTTGGTAGACTGATATGGTGTCGTTTACTCTTGTATCTTTTTTGGCGTCTCTCACTTTGGTTTGGGAAATTGTAGAAGACATCATTGTCTTGATCTTGATTGTCGTCTCCCTCCGTATTTTCTGACTTCTCGTCATCCACATTATCCTTGTTTTCACTTTGATCAGAAGAATCATAAAATTCTTCTCCCTCCTGCTTGATTTCTTTAGTGGGGATGTCCACATAGCCCACTATCTTAATCTCAAGTTTTGTTTCTGTTTTATTGATCCTCATATTCTCAGTATCTCCATCGTTCTCGTCCTCCTCCACAATTTTGCTCAACATGTAGTATGGTATGATATCGTAGCCATTCTCATCACAAAATTTGGTGGGAGTGACTTCATTGATGCATACATTCAATGTAGCCAAAATTTGAGACCATTCTAGGGGTTCAAGCTTCTCTTCAGAAAAAGGTTCTCGTATATATGCATCGTCTTCCAAGACCCTCTCTAGTGTCCTTTCATTGTGGTCAAATTCACTACATTGAGATGCCCCGCACATCCATATCTCCTTTTTCTTACAGAGCCATGCTGGGACTTCTGATCCACTAATGGTGGCTGAGTCAGTTTCTTCCACAGGGGTTCTCGTGACATCATGGTAGCTATGATTTTTCATGCTTACTCGTGTAGTAGTTTCAGCATGTCTTAGATACAAATAATCATACCCCCAGTCCTACACCATTTTGAGTTGCCTCATGAACGGCCTACCAAGGATAATTTCATAGTTGTTCTTCTTGCCGAAATCTACTATGTCAAAGGTATGTTCGTACTCTATGCCACAGAAAGATACCACAATTTCCTCAAGCAATCCTATAGGCCTTTCTATGTGCCCATCCGCCAGTTGCAATTTCATTCTAGTTGTTCGTATTGCTGGTTTTCCCCATTTTTCCCATAGCAATTTGGTCGCAATGGCAATGCCAGCTCCGCTATCAAGTATTGCCTTAGTCTCTATGCCATTATACTCAACTGGTAGGGTTGTGTTGCCGTCTTCACCCTCACAATACTCTCCTGCCTTGTTGAGTGGCACTGGTCTAGTGTTGACTTTCTTCAGTTCTGTGTCATTAAGCTCGGTTTCGAAGAACTTAAGAGGCGTCCTTATACCAAATTTTTCAAGACATTTGCCCACTTCCGTCCACATGCTTGGCCTAATTTTTCTGCCAATGTGATTGTACACTTGATCGGAGTGGTCAACAAGTCTGTTAGGATTTTAGTGTCCAATTTTTCAAGACATTTGTCCACTTCCGTCCACATGCTTGGCCTAATTTTTTTGCCAATGTGATTGTACACTTGACCGGAGTGGTCAACAAGTCTGTTAGGATTTTAGTGTCCAATTGATTTGACCCGCCTATTCTTTGAGAAGGTACTCTTCGAATTTCTAACCTTGCCTCATAGTCCCCCATATATGATGGCAAAGTTCTGAGTGATGCTGGTCTGCTATCTTCGGATTCAACTGAACCATTATCCCCTTGAAATGATTTAACGTCTAAATCCCATGGAGGCTTATTCAAGTTCAACTCCGAGAAAGGCGCCGACTCGACTGTTTTTGTCTCATATTTTTCTTGAGATTTTCTCACCGTTTCCCATAGCTCTTCAGGCCAATTTTCTTCCACAATAGGGGTATATGGTGGAAAATCTTTCAGTGATTCATCAGTGCTATTAGGCACGTCTCTTGCATCCTCTACATCCGGCAAGGATTTAACGTTTTCTATCTTGTCAGGTATCCTTTGTTCGGTTTTGTGAGGTGTTTCATTGTTTGGTGGTTTGATTACTCTATCTCCCACTTCCATAGGTGGAGGCTCCAATAAAGCTTGTGCAGTTTCAATCAGTTGTTTGCACATCTCTAGTCTCTGTTTTTCTATCTCTGGATATGGATATGTCATCCACCTTTGCTCTAGAGTCTGTCTGTTCTTCAATCTTGCTTCATATGCTTGCAAGATTGCATCTAAGGGTTCATTGATCTTATCTACCAATACCGACCCTCCTGAGCTTGCACTTCTTGGTCCCTCAGTTGATTTTAGAGAGTCGGACTCTCTTTGCTGTTTAAGTTGCTCTCGAGCTATCGTTAGCTCAGCTTCTACATCTTTTTGTTTTCGCTCACGTCTAACTTTCATTTTCGCTCTTCGTTCTTTCCAAGGATTATCACAACTGACGCTAGACTTTTCAGTCTTGATTTCTTCTTGATTTTCATCGTTACTCTTGGGTTGATTGTCATTTTTCCTTTCTTGGGCTCTTATCAAGACCTTAACAGGAATCGGAGTTTCATTTTCTGACCCTCAACTGGAAGGCAGCGCTCCCAGCATATTCAAGGTAGTTTTTGCTCCTTTGCTCGGGTTTTTAGGGAAATCAGGGATCAAGTGAGTAATTCCACACTCGATGCAATATGCGTTGACCCTAATGATTTCGTCATGAGGGCAGTCCCTCAGCCAATGGTCTCCACCACACTTGTAGCATGGTCCTTTAGGCTATTGAGGTGCTCCTGGAGCTCCTCTTTGTTGGTGTGCAATTCTTTGCCCGCTCATGCCTCCGTTGGCTATGAACAACAGTGTTCTTTCATCCAAGCTATATCTTCCTTCCCCCGCTGCCTGTGCAGCAGTTGGTGGTCCTGTATTTCCTATCATGCTCCATGGTTCTGGTGTAGAGGGTTCTTCCATGGATAATAGACAGAGTTCACCGCATATCCATTGGGCTCGTCGTAGTATGCATGCATAGGTACCAAAGCCTTCTCATCCGACTCAGTTACTGTGGGTGTGTATCTTATGCCGACTGGTCGTAATCGTGGTAGAGGTGGTTGTTGTCCCAACACTGGTTGTGGTCTTTCTACACCTACAGGTCCTGGTAGGTTGCCTGTCTGATATCTAGGAATCGGTGGGACTTGAGGGGATGTCGCCTGAGCTTGCGGAGCATATGGTCGTTCTCTCACATATCCCTTGTTATAATAACACTTCTCCATCCCATGGTTTGTCCATTTTTGTTCAATCGCACACCCTTTTGGTTGTTTAGCTTGTGGCTTGGAATACAAATTAATATTTTTAAGCACTTCCTCTACAAGCTGCTCTTGGCTTACCGCTACTTCTCCTTTCGGTGTTGTCTTAGCAGACTTGCTTCCGCTTTGTTGCGAGAAAGAATCATCGTCAAGATCCTTGAACTCGCCCTCTTTGTAGAACGCACAATTGTCCACAAGGTATAGAGCCTCCTTGGTTAAATCATTCAACGTCGTGCTCCTTTTCATATGTAAGTCCTTCTGGAGATCTGCATTCCTTAGTCCTTGGATAAATATAAGCATAAGTTTGGACTGAGTTGGCAGTTCTTCCACGGGGCAGAACTTAACATATCTTTTTAATCAGAGGGCTGCCTTTCACACAGACTCTCCATCTTTCTGTTTGAATTTATGGATTTGTGAGACTGTATTATGAGCTATTCCCCTTTGTGAGAATTCTTCAATAAACTCGTCAAAAACTTCCTCCATAGACTCAAAGTCTCTTTGCTCCACTGAGTCAAACCATGTAGCAGCATCATCCTCTAAGGTTAAACCAAATCCTGCAAATTGGGTAGGAAATTCTAACACCTCTTCAGCTCTAATTACACGCACAAAGGCTGCTACATGATATCTCGGATCCCTACTTCCCGTATATTTCTTGTTTACCCATTTTTGCACTTGAGAAGGTCTAATTCTACGATGGTCTACAAATCTCATCATGGGATCTCCCCATCCTAGTCGATATACCTCCTCTGATCTTTTGTAGTGGCCAGGTTCCTCTCCCAATGGTGCTCCTAAGCCATAATTTCTAACAGTTCTTGCGAGAGATGGTTCATCTCTCCAAACTCGTTCTAGGGGTGGTCTTCCAGGCTCAGTTGACCCCTGAGTCTTTGGCTTAGCCTCTCCTTGATACTGTGCATAGACTGGTGGTTCTTGTAAATCCCTTAGCCCTCGTGCGGTTTGATAACCCTCTCGGGTTTGGTCTTGTTCTAATGTAGCACTCTGTCGAAGCCATGCCTGCAATGATGGCTGAGTAGTTGGTTGGTCCTAGTAGTTGGACGCCGATTGTCGGGTAGAATGTGAGGTAGCATCATACTCTTCTGAAAAGGGATTTGTCGACTTGCTAGGGGTGTAGTTGGCTCTTGGTACTTCGTCAGGGCCATAGGTTGATGCTCCCGGAACTGTTGCCATTTCAACCTCCTCTGGGAGAATACGTTTGTATTCTCGCCCATACCTGTCAACAAAAACAATATCCTTCCCCATAGCAGTTTCATAAGAGAATAAGTAAAGCACCTTGTCTTTGCTTAATTCATTTGGGTACGGTTCCTTGCATCAAAAGTAAGAGATTATTCCCTCGCTTTCATGCTTATAAATCCCCTCATTCTCATTATAGGTTGGGACCCTGGTTGTTTTCTTATCATACATAAAGAGCGCTCCAGGTTGATCAATGTTAGGAGGCGATTCTTGGGTTTCTGAAACCATTTTCCCTTTTGCCACGTTATCTCCATATCTGTTGTAATCCTCAGGCCTGCTAAGTATCAGATAGTGGTTCCCCTTTTTGTCTCGGAATTTGTCTCCATCATCATAGACTCGAATTATCTCTAGTCTCTGAGCCGGGTCTCTCTTCAATACAAATACACTTGCTTCCTCGATAGTCAGAATAAACTAAGGCTCCCCTCGAGTTAGTTCCTTCCAAGAATATTATAGTGAACTTGGTTTCGTTTAAAGGATGTAGGGAGGTGCTCCCCCCTGGCATTGGTCCTTCATCGTTGAACCCTCCTAGTTGTTGACTCCCTATCATGAAGGACTTTTCCGACAAAGTGTCAGTATCACTACCCTCTTCAATGATCAGTGCTAATGGGTCTAGTCTTGTCTGAGTTACACTCTCTTCGGTGGACGGGGTGCTTACTTGACTTTTGACACTTTTAGCTCCCGACTTAACAAAGGCTCATGACCTTAAATACAGAAGAATGAAAGTTGGGTTGCAAACTTAAATCTTACCTGGACTCCTTATGCGGCTTTGTGATGATCTCCTTCTAGGATCTACACAAGTATGGTTAGTCTGTTCACAAGGGTTTTCCTTGAATCACCAAAAAATCTTTCAATTATGTACAGCAACCACTTATTCAGCCTTCTGGTGGTCCAATTTCAAATATAAAATGATGGCTGGGATCTATATGGAGAGTATGTCCTAGCAGTATAGTCACAAATTGCAAAATATGTCTGAATCACTACTTTCTTAGTCTATCGCGATAGACTGACAATTTGCTCAGCACAAGTCAATTCAAAATTGTGACTTCACCCTTGAGTTTCAGTTACCCTCTATAGCCTATCCCTCAAGTTTTATGAAGTTTGGACACTTGGGTTGGGTTTTGGTCCCATTTTAGTATTTTAGTCAGAGCTTGATTCTCTATCTGAGATTGACCTTCACTGATCTAAATGCCTTGAATTTTGGTGTGTATGCTATATAGGCTCTGATAAAGCTCTCCCTCTGGAAAATTTGAAAGAAAAGGTCCCCAACAGCAGTTTCCCTGGTCTATCGTGATAGACTTGGCATTTTCTCCATTGTTAGCATTTTTCTCCACAGCTGGTTCAGCCTCCCCTTGTGTAGTGCATTGACAAATTTTGGCACTGTTTGGACATTTGGTCAAAGCCTTCTTTCCTCAGTCTCTGAATTCAAACTCTAAAACACTAGTTTTGAAGTTTTGTGATCAAGATGGTGTTCAATTTCACTCAATTTTTTTAAATTATATATATATATTTATTTATTTATTTATTTTTTGAGTACCCTTGTGTTGATGTGTTAAACATGTGGTATAAAGTTTTTTTTTTTTTTTGTTAGTCAATCACCAACTTCATTAGTCTATCGCGATAGACTAGGCATAGAGCAATGGGGATTTCATTTTTGTCTATTTTTGGATAGTTGTGTTCCCTGTGCCCATATAAGTCTATTCCCCAAGTTTTATGAAGTTTGGACTTATTTTGACCTTAGACTCAAGAACTTCACAAATTTCACTTTTCTCTGGCAATTCACAACTTAGTTGCACTTGAAGTGATGCAAATTTGATGACACTTCATCTTAAACTTGTGAACATCAGTCGTACCTCATGACACAGTCAGTTTACCCTAGGCTAATGGTTATATCTCTTCTTGGCCTTGTTAGGGTCACTTAGTGTTTTCTTATGAGAATCATCTGTTTCTTTTTGTTGGTTTTGGTAGCAATTTCTATGTTTTCTTGAGTGTTGGATCATAAATTTCAATGTCTACTCTTTTCACCCCCTTCAAGGGTATATGGTGTGGGTTTTGCTTTCAAGGCAAGCAAACAGCCTTATTGTTTCTTCTTTTTGTTTGTTTTTGCATTTTTACGGCGTTTTTCTACTCTATTTCTACACAAGTATAACAAGCACTCAAAACCAAAAACCATTACTCCACATTATCCTACTTAACTAAATCTAACTAGTCATAGACCCTCGGCAAGACACAGGCTTCCTTGCTATCCACTAGACCTCGAGATACTCTATCCAGGATCTTGTTCTAAAAGTTTAAGCTCTCTCTAGTCGAAACTAAAGTAAGCTAACCATCACACGAGTGATGTAGATCTCCCTACTTAAGGTCTTGTGTCCCGGGCAGCGGCGCCAATGTTTTAGGACATAACTACTCCCCTGTTCATGCTCGCAAGCACAACACAGACAACATACTTATCATCCGATGACACGACTAACCCGTAGGTGCACGTAGGCAATCTTGTTAGCTTGTCAGGCTGAGACCAATCTACACATACGCACTTTCATGATGCATCAATCACTAACCCTGGTAGAATGCAACCCACTCTATCCCTAAACGCTCACAGCACCGTTTACACTTCCAATGAACTCGGAATTGCATCAAACTTACTAGGCACCATCCTTTCCATAGGATATACTTACCTATAAGTCTAATCTCACCAGATTGAACCCGAGTTATCTCCATTACAGTTGCGATAAACTCACACGTCATAATCCAAAAGTGGGCGAAACCTAAGTCTAAGAATATCTATGTGTAGCTAATCTCTTTCTCTTTCCATAGAGCACTTGATTGTTGAAAACAGACACTGTTTGTGTTACTTACAAGCAAAAGAAGCTCGATGAAGGATCGATCGTGAACAGCTCGAAAATATGAATGCATGGCTTGGGCGTGTAGCTCTCGGAGAGACTACCACGATGATGTGGTCACATCATGAATCCGGTGAGGGAGAAATGCGTAGCGAAGAGGATAAGACATACTCACTCTCTCTCTCTCTCTCTCTCATACTCGTACGACACAAGATTAATAATAAAAAAATGTTATTCTCCAAATGGTTCTAAGGTGACATTTATGCTTAGTCACCTTAGCTCAAAAATGTACATAAGTTCTCTTCCTCATAATTACAAAGTGGGAACAAATATGGGTCCTGACTGACTGATTAATCTTTACATAACCCAGACAAGTGGATCAAAATGATAAGACGACTTTGACATAAAAATGGGAATTTGATATGCTTTACAAGATGGGCTCATTAAAACAGTTGGACAAATGGGGCTCCAACAATGACCTAAGAGTACATATCAATGGGTCCTCAAGGCCTTACTTCTAGATACATCAACCCTTCCATCCATTTCAAGAAAAGCTTCTCATGGAGAACCAAGAGCGTGCTCTAGGAGAGTCAAGAACAAATCACGATGGATTCCAAAAAGACTATTGGAAGCCCAAAGCTACTATGAAAGAAATGATCAAATTTGGGTACCAAAATGTAAATTGTGCTCTTGCTTGTTACCTAGCCCATGTGAGCCCAATCCTGTAGCTCCAAAATAGATTGAAGATCGTGGAAAGGAAAAAATCACAAAATGCTACATACCTGCTCTAGAGCTAGTTTGGGTACCAATAAAAGGACAATTTGTTCCACCTAGCTCAAGAACAGGGAAGTCAAATGAAGCTTCTAGCTCCTCATGTAATGCATCTATAGAGGTAAAAACTTCTCCACAACCTCCACCTACAATAGTGGACCTCCATGAAGCTACAAAGGTATCCACACGTCCCAGTATTCAAGAATCACCTGATGAACCACTTCAAGTTCGATCTTTGGAGAGTACCTTACCACCCTTGCAACTCGATGAGGCACCTAAGGTAATAGACAACTACTGGTAAAAGTCCTCACCTATTACCAACTGGAACATTTGGTTTCAAAGGGTGAGGAGCACATTTCAAATAGTATAACCTACCCAAGGAAGGGGGAGTCCTCACTCACGTCAATATTTTGGATCCCCATCCTCTTAAATTTTCTTCCCTGGCATCTAAACTCTACAATTGAGGGACTGTATATACATAGCCTTATACTAGTTCTAGCAAACAAACAAAAAAAGATAACAAATAGTAAAAGAGCAAGAGCAACTAGCAACGAGAGAGCACCCTATCAGATCCTACACATAAGTCCAAATTCACCATGTCATATCAAGCAGCACACAAAAACAACTCTTATGTTGTGAAGACCTAACCAAATCTTTTGTATTCTCAGAGTTGGCTAGTTCCCCAGAGCCATGAACTTCTATTTTTGATGAAAGGTACCCTTTTTCTTTTTCTCCAATGTTTCACATCTATCACCCTGTACTTTCTTGCGAGTGGGATTTGGTAGAGAGACTTGCACGTGAGAGAAATTTTGAGGAGTTAGATTGGTTGATACATCTATGTTTAACTAGTGATCCCTACTTAGCAGCGAATATTTCTCCAGTGGCACATGCTTATTCTTTTGCACAAGATGAGTATCCATGCATAGCGAGGTTCTTGATTAACACGCTTGTGCAAGAGGGTGATGAAGAAGAAATAATAGAGACCGAGGAAGACTATGGCCTCATAGAAAATGATTTCGTTTATCTAGATGATGAGGATAGAGGCCTAACCTTAGGGTGGCCACCCGGTTTATATAATATCCTCTTTCCTTGATTCTAAAAGGGACAACAAATAGGTAGGTTGGGTGTTTGGATTGTGTTTTGAGTTTGTTTTCTAAGAGTTTAGTTTTTTTCACACTAACATGCCTCCTAGAGGTATAATGGTTGTTGTTTGATATTGTTATGTAGGACTTATATGGATTTCCATCCACATGGTTGAGGACATCTGCTTCGACGAAATGAGAATCTCCATACCTCCAGGTGTACTACTTTACATGATTCATGCTGGTGGATATGTATAATTAATAATTGTGGTTTTTCATGGTTTGTTTAAGTGTAGTAGTTATGTTTGTTATCTGCCATTATAGATGTTAAATTTGTCTTTGCTTAAGTTGATTGAACTAGAGTTTAATCTTATGGATGATCCTTGAGATTAGGATACCATGACTTTAGGTCAACTCATTTACTTGACCACTAGGCCTAATTGATAAAATTATCTGAGTATTAGAGACCTTAGGACTGTTTTAGGCATAGAGAAGCTTGCTCACTTAAACAACAAAAGACACTAGTGAGAATACCAAGGAAATGGAAGCAAAAAACTTAAGTGCCACAAATGAAAAATCTTACACTGGAAGAGAAATCCTGGCTTGATTTGGTACTTCATTCACATGTATTGTCTATGGTACTAGAGCCCTAGAGGTTCCCAGTGTGGGCGCTTTTCCTTGAGAAGCAAAAAGCCCTGGACATACAAAATAAGTACACACGTCAAATGATTGTGAACCAAGATAAAAGAAAAAAGAAAAAAATGACATTTAAAAGACTTCCACCGAGCTTACAGTTAAAATTTCAAGCTTTTGTTTGGAGTTGTGAGAGCTAATTGGCTAATCAAAGCTGAAAAGCACAATTAGGGAATCTTGCATTTAGATAATCTTCTTAGCTTAGCTAGTACTAGAGCAGTTGTTTTAACCTTAGTCATAGCTAGCTAATTGATAAACTCACCCATAAGCCCAAAACTCTTGATTAACTAATTTCCTTAAAGTGCAATCTAATTGTCCTTAATGGCAGTCTAGCATTTCATAAATCTTGCATTTACTCATTTCCACATGTACTTTACATTCCTCTCATGATTTATGGCCATATAATTCCGCTTGCATAAAACAGGGACTTTGCCTTGCTCATTCAAATCCATATTCTCTACAACATGGACATAACGGGATTTCTCTCACTATAATTTGACGGTGGAATCTACGTTAAGAAGGGGGGCATGTTACCCCACCAAGCTATCACCACCACCAAGAGACCACCTTTTATGTAGCCATGGATCGGGCTTGTCGGACCCGCTAGTAGTGTATTATGTTATTGGCCGGGCTTGTCGATCAGGTAGGAATGGTTAAGAGTGAACGTCAATGAGAGGCGCACTCTAAAATTGGAACCTATAATTTTTGGATAAGATTGGCTAAGTGTGGGTGCCAAATGTGAACGGGAAAGCCCATAGAAAAGTCAATCTAAACCTAAAATACCTCATTCTCTCATTTGTGCAATGCAAGAAGGGTGCTCTTGGTTCATCTCCCTTGTGTACTAGTGTGTGTGTGTGTGTGTGTGTGTGTGTGCGTGCTTGAGAGAGAGAGAGTGTGTGTGTGTGTGCGTGCTTGAGAGAGAGAGAGTGTGTGTGTGTGTGTGATCGAGCATTGCAGCAGCACGACGGCGGCGAGGCGGTTGAGCACGACGCAGCAGCGGCTCCCTCTTCTTCGTGGCAAGGAATCCTCCACAACAGCAAGCGTAGAGCGGTGAGTGACACACCATCGTCATCTTTGAGCTTACTAATTTAGGCTAGTTGTGTGCTTGGAGCCATCTGTGGCTTGCACATAGTGCTAGGCAAGGCCCTTGCTTTGATATGTGCGGTGGAAGCCCACAACAATGCCTTTACATGCAACAACCCAGGATCAATCCTCTGCCACTGCGCCTTGAGTCTAGGTCAATATTTGAAAAACCCAGTGAAAATTTTAAAATCCTTTGGCGTCAAGTCATCCATTCACCCCATACCCACATATGTAATTTGTAGTACAGATAATCGACCATGATGTAATATCCAAATCAATATAGAACAACTATTTTTGTTAACAATTTCTTTCAACATTCAATACATGTTTTTTTAAAATTCCTATTGTCCAATAAATTTCATTTCAACAACACATACACAGAACCTCGAACATGCAGTGACCCCTCGACCAGGGGGTACATCTCAGGGTTTTTTTTTACAAATCCGAGTGACAGGGGGGGCATAGGGGGTCAATAGAATCACCACCAAGCACAATGGTGCCCAATGTGATCAGACGATGCAAAAAAATCCATGTGCGCCAGGACGCTGTCATGCTGTGACACATACATAGTGGGAACGCATGCTACAAGATCTATCTTGTAACTTTTTAGATACATAATTATCTTTCCTATAATGTACATATGCATATTTAAGTATAATAATAAGCCTTCTATCTCATCCTATTATTTTTCTCAAGGGTAACCTATCATGACTTTACCATCAGAAAATACTATGGGAAAAGCTCAATAGCTCCGCCTCTTTAACTTGGGGCAAAAAGCATTGATTCTTTATTTCTACTATCTCATTATCATCTCACACCCTAGCTAGATCCTATATCTAGGGTAAACTCCAATATATATATATTCTATGTATTTTTTATACTTTTCTTATATTTCTTTTTAAATAGCTACTACGAGGGAATTAAATCCTAGTGGGACACTAGGTGGCATGATTTCAAAGATACACTTATTTTAATGCATTATTGCAAGCATGATTACAAAACTTTGTCAAGGAGCAATGTCATGCTTTCATATGGCATGAGGTGTCCTTTGAATTAAATGAAATTCTAGGCTAAGGGGACCACGGGAAGACTTTTGCTGCCAAAAATGGACCTTATTTTGATGAATTTTTTACACAAGGTTCCAATCCAAATTGGAAACTGATTTTACAATGAAAATCGTAGCTAATTAGCTGAAGTTTCTGCCCATATTTTTACTTTTTTATTTGGAGCCACGGTTGAGGAGATATGGTCAAAATACTGGACCCCAGTCTGCCCACATCATGCAGGGACAACTCATTTCCAACTTTTCCAATTCCTATTCACATTGGCTCCTCTCTTCTTGTGTAAACCCTTGGGGGTTCCCTTCACCTATAAAAGGGGACCTCTTCTTCCTTGAAAAGGAAATCAAGCATTCAAGCCATTGATGAGAGGAATTCTTGAGGGAGTGAGTAGTAATGCCTAATTGTACTTAGCTCCATTAACATAAGCCCAAGCCTACACTTTCTCCTAGAGGAAGACTAGCCATTCTTGTACGCTATCCTTCGAAGATCAACTCTAATCAAAGAAGGTATTGTACTTGGCGTATCAATCAACGTTGAATTCTCCCCTCTTCTTCTTTCTCCATCAATAATGGTGCCGAAGGGTTTGTCAAGTAAGATGTGTTCTACATTGATGTTTTCTTGATTTCTTGTTGTTTTCATTTTCATCTCTAATCCAATATATATATATATATGTATCTAATCTCATCTCCTTAACCAAACCTATCTCTCTCACTCTTAGTAATTCGTCCTCTCTACAAATTTTAGGTTCTCCTTGCTACAGGTACATCTCGCAGTATCCTTATTGCCTACGGGCAAGAATAGGGCTTGGGAGGGAAACTTCTCATCTCTTCACTTCTCTCATATCTACATTTTTCTCATATCTACATTTCTCACATACTATCCTAGATGAATAACCCACATGATGATGATTTCTATCGCTTTCACTCTGTATGATCTATTAGAATTAACGTATGGATTAGCCGTAAAATACACTTTCAACAACGTATAGTGTTTCTCTTCGGCCCTGAAAGGCTCAATGAAATACTTCTATCACCGGATCCCATCATACTACCTCTCATAGACTATAATTTTTCTTTTGATGTAAGCGTAGTTATCTTGCTATGAACCAAGAGGATTTGTACACACAATTAATCCCAATCACTAGACAAAATATATATATTATGGTAAGCACAAAACTACAATTCCAAAGAACAATTCGTAGCCTATTTGGTCAGCCAAGATTGAATGCCATTAACTCATCTATTAACCCTTTCATATTACCCATGATACGATATGACCATAGCCTTGATGTTTTCATCTTCGTATTGTTTTGCCATTCTCTTTTGTGTTCTTTCTTTGTGTGTGTGAGTGCAAGAGAGAAAGAGTGAGTCTTCTTTGATTGCACTTCTTTCCAAACCCTAGTCTTCATGGCATCTATGGTTTAACTCCTTCATATAGTTTTTGTTGAGTTCTCTCACAAACTCTCACAGCCATAAGCCCGGTGCTTTCCTGGCAAGACCACAAATTTCTCGATATATTTTTGGTGAACCCGACGCGAAACTGCCAGGGTAAGAGTTTGTGGGTAACCATGGGTGATCATGTTGAGCAACAGGGTATGCATTTTGACCCAAGAACAATGCAAATGTTTCAAGCATTTGCAATGTTCATGCAACAACAACATGCCGCTGAAAGAAGGGAGATTTCAGCAACAAAGGCCATACAAGCGGTCGTCAACAGAATGGATCAATTCAATGGCAAAGATGTAACCAAGTACTTACGCGAGTATGTGAAGGAGATGGAGCTGCATCGCGTGTCAGAAGGTGATATGATTCAAAGCTTTGAGCTAGTTGTTGCTCCAGAAATTAGAGAACATGTTAGGGGAATTAAAGATGGGCATGGGAGAAATTGGGAAGAACTCAAAGTAGCTTTAAAGGAGGAATATTTCATGGAGGACTCTAAGAGAGTGACCAAAAGGACATTCTTAGAATGGGTAATCAAGCCAAAGCAAGGACTATCAATAATAGAGCTACTTAGGGAATTTGAGCGGCGCTATGCACAACTCACAAGGACAGAAAGGGCCACACTAGATGCAAAGAAGACATATCTTTTCTTACAAGTTGCAGGTAAAGAGTTTCAAGAAAATTTGGAGCTTCTTCTTGAAGATAAAGATGCTGAGCAAGGACTAAAGACCGACTGGAATGAGGTTGAAGGTGCTGTCTCACTGCTTGCCAAACGACAAAGAAGAAGGGACAAGATGGTAGTAAACACTACAAGTCCTTCCACCTCAACTTCTGACAAAATGGTAAAGCCTAATTTTATCGCTCCTAAGTTTGATGAGTCCATGCTAGACGAGCTTGTGAAGGGAATGCGTGACTTGAAGGTGAAGCTTGCAAAGCTTGAAGAAAGAGGCCAACCATTAGGGCCACTTCCTAGGCAAAGACAACAACCCAAAGAAGGGTTTGTTAATAGATGTATTTGGTGTGATAGTACAGACCATGTAAGAAGGGATTGTGATGATTTTAGTGATGCTTTGTCAAAAGATGTTGTCTTTTTTAAGGATGGTAAAATCCACTTAAGAGAGACAGGTCTACCTTTGAGAACTAACTTTGGGAAGGGGGGAATGCAAACCTTAGTTGAAGATATATGGCAACTAAGCATGTCACCTCTTCAGTTGAGGCAGCTACTTATGGAGTAAAAATTGAACATTTTTGTGATGAAGAGGTGAGTGACCATCATGGTCAAATTTGGCCAAATGTCATGCAATTAGCTAAAAAGTGAAAGCTTACAAAAGAGATTCTACATGAAGCAGGTAATTGCATACGTCTAGAAATAGGATGGAATGATCCAGTGGACTCATTGTCAATGCATGCCTACATTACAAAATGCCAACAAAATGAGGCAATTGTAGAAGAGAAGCGCAGACGTGAGAATGCTGATAAAGGACCATCAAAAAGAGCTTCTAGGAGTGGGGGAAGAAGCGACTCAATGCCTTCTCAAACACCCTCAACACAAGGAGAATCTCCACCTCAAGTACTCATGGAGGAGTCTACAACAGGAAAGAAGAAAGAGCCAACGAAAGGTAAGACAAAAGGCCCAACTTATAAACTACAATCTGATATTGAGGTTGCTACAGATTTAAAGAAAGTCTTGGAGGAAAGGATCTTGAATAGCAAGATTGAGTTTACTCTGGGAGAAGTTCTTGGAATTGCAAAGCGTGAATTCCATGAGGAGATCATTGACATCATCAAGAGGAAGAGGCAAACCCTTGCTGAAGTTTCTCGTCCACAGGTTGAAGGGGAAACCTCAAAGACACAAGGGATGCAACTGCAAAATAAGGAGAATGATGGAGCTGTGGTAAGATGCTACCAATCTAGTGGGAGAGTGAAGCAAGTGCATTTCTCAAATGATGATGAAGGAGTTGAAGATATTCCTAGGAGTTACTATTCACGAAGTCATTGGGCAAGGGCTACTACAGAAACTTTGGTCAAGATAGGTGATCTTGAAGAGCCATTTGTTGCCTTGATTGACCATGGTTCAGAAATAAACATAATGTCAAAGAGTCTCTACAACAAGTGCAAATGGCCGATGGACACAGATCATGGCTGGATGGTAAAAGTGGCAAACAATTCATCTGGTGAATTGTATGTAGCATGTCCAGGTGTGAAGGTAACAATAGGTGATGTAAAGATTGACCAAAACTTCTTTGTACAGGATACATCTTCATATCATCTCATCCTTGGACAACCCTACATTGTGGGAGTTCGAATGGAAACAAATTAAGGTAATGGATGATGGTTCAGCATATGCTAGGATACGTAGCAAAGATGGTAAACGAGCTGTCCAATTTCTCACAGTTTGTGTGAACCATGAAAGAAATCGTGACAACCTTAGAGAACATCCTCTACCAAAGGTGAGCAAAGAGTTTCATGATCATAGAGAAATGATGGGTTTTGGCCAAGTACCATTGTAAAGCGGGATTGCAGTGGTACAGAAAGAAAAAGGGTCTCGCCTGATCCAAAAATAGGTGAAGCGTTTTCAACGAGCTCCTTGGTAACAAAGAATGGATCAGTATGTTTTACAAAACTTGAAGATTTGAAGAGATTTGAGAGGCAATATGTGCATCATGTACAAATAGGCATGAAAAAGAGTGGGTTGCTAGAGCCTACTGAAAATGTTTTGGGTTTGTGTGAAGAAGTTTCTTTTGTAGATACTATGGGTGAGCTTGATGCTATAATGGGGTCTAATTTGCATCTTGAAAATGATGTTGTGGAAGTTTTCTCTATGGAAATGTATCAAGTAATAGAAGCCTTTAAAGAAAGCCAAACAGTTGGCCCAGAAGTCCATGTTGAAACTAAATACAAGAGTGTAGCAAAGAAGGTGAAACCAGTAGCTTCACCCTTACCACCCAACAACAGGGAAAAGATTGAGCAGGATTCTTTACAACCAAGTTTGAGGAATCCTAAAAAGATTGGGCATACCTTCACAAAGGAGTCTTTCCAAGACTTGCAGATTGGTCGCAAGGAGTTTCTAACACAGGAGGAGACAAAGTGCTTCAAAGAAATGCGTTCAAAGCATGGTAAGGCTTTTGCATTTGAGCCACATGAGATAGGATGTGTTGATCCTTCTATTGTAGCTCCTATGGTAATTTTCACAATACCTCATGTGCCTTGGAATCTGCGGCCTGAATCTGCGGCCTATTCCGGTTCCAAAGGCTCATTTGCCAAAGTTAGTAGAGCTACTGAATGAGAAAATCAAAATGGGAATCTTGGAGCCTTCTTGTGCTCCATACTCAAACAAGTGGTTCACAGTTCCGAAGAAGAATGGTTCTCTATGCTTCATCCAAGATATGAAACCAGTGAACAAGGTGACAATTAGAAATGTAGGTACAGGTCCAATTGTGGATGAGTTTGTAGAGGCATTTGCAAGGAGGGCAATCTACTCAATGGGGGATCTCTACTCAGGGTATGATCAATTTCATCTTGCAATCGAAAGCAGAGACTTGACAACCATGAGGACACCTTTGGGTTTGGTAAGGATGTGTACCTTGCCATAGGGAGTAACCAACTCGGTTGCACATATGATGAATGGGATGAATAAGGTCTTACGTGACTTTATTCCTCAAATCACAATGCCTTTCATTGATGATTTGCCTATCAAAGGATGTGAAGAAAGTGACAAAGATGAAGCTTTGGATCTCAAGGGATGTCGCAGGTTTGTGGTAAATCACATAAATGATTGTGATAAAATTTTGTCTAGGTTGGAAGAAGTGAATCTTACATTGTCAGGGAAAAAGTCTATGTTTGGTGTCAATGAAGTGCTTATTGTGGGGCACATGTGCGGGCCATATGGTAGGAAACCTTGTCCAACAAAGGTAGATGCCATCCAAAGAATGAAAGAAACGTGCACTAGCATCACTGAGGTTAGAAGGTTTCTGGGAGCATGTGTCTTCTATGTTACTTGGATTCCACATTATGCACATGTAGCTGATCCTCTTTATCAGCTGCTTAGAAAGAATCAGAAGTTTAAATGGACAGAAGCACATGTAAAATCCATGAAAAAGCTAAAGGAGTTGCTCCAGTCAGCAACAACTTTGAGAAAGGTAGACTATGAGTGTCAAAGGCCAGTAATTGTGACAGTAGACACCAGTCCTACAGGGATTGGATGGGCAATAGGGCAAGATGATAAAGAAGGACACAGGTATGTGGTAAGATTTGGAGTAAAGGTACTAAGTGCTCGCCAAAGAAACTATCACCAGATAAAGAGAGAGTTATGGGGTATGGTTACAGCCTTGAAAAGTGGGAAAGAGTACCTAATTGGTGCATGTGTGGTTGTAGAAACAGATTGTCTACCACTTCTTGGGATGATTACAAGCTGCTCAACACCAGACATTGCTATGTTGTGGTGGATTGCCTACATTAAGTCCTTAAATCCCGAGTTTAAGCACGTTGCAGGTAAAGACAATACAGTGGCAGATATGCTATCAAGGGCAAGGTATTAAGATGAGTTACAAATGATTGATGAGGGAGATGATGTAGGTACAAAGTTCTATTTTATCTCTCATGTCAAAGGTAACAATGTCTGCATGACTAATCTACTTGAATCATTCTTAAAAGAGCTTTATGAAGGTGATTGGCTTCTTATTGGAAGCTACTTGAGTACTCTAGCAAAACAGGATGATTGGTCTGAACAAGAATTCAAGAGTATACGCAGGAAAGCATATGGGTACTTTTTGAGGGATAGTTACTTGTGGAAGCATCCTAAACAAAAGGGTGCTACACCACAACGGGTTATATCAAAAAAAGATACTCAAGTAAAGCTCATGCAAGAGTTTCATGAGAGTCTATGGGCTGGACACAGGGGTGTATGGGCAACCTTCTCCAAGTTGAAAGAAAAATACTGGTGGAAGGGTATGTATAAAGATGTATCTCAGTTTGTAGAGACATGTGTAACTTGTCAAGTGTATTCAAATGTTCGACATTGTGATGGATTGCACCCTACATATCCACTAGCCATGCACTATAAATGGGTTGTGGATCTAGTCACAATGCCTCTAGGACTCTGGCAGATGAGATACTTGGTTCTTGCATGAGAGGACCTAACTAACCAGGTTGAAGGAAGAGCATTAAGAGCTAAAACCACAGAAGCTGTGTGCAAATTCCTTCTTGATGAGGTGATTTGCCGTTATGGTTGTGTGGGAAAAATCACTGCAGATAGAGGTGAACTGGATGCCGAAGAAGCAAGGGAGTTCTTTTCTAGATTAGGAATCAAGCTTTCTCTTACTACAGCTTACAACCCTGAAGGCAATGGAAAGAGTGAAAGAGGGCATCCTCCTATCATCAAAGCTTTGGCCAAGGCTTGCGAAGGAAGAGTTGGTGAGTGGCCAAAACTGTTACCATATGCTTTATGGGCTGATCGTACAACACATAGCTCAGTAAGTGGCTACATGCCTACGGAGCTAATGTATGGTCAAAAGCCAGTGATTCCGATTGAAGATACAATTCCCACATGGAATGTACTACCTTGCCAAGAGGGGCTTAGCAGGGAAGATCTCCTTGCACTGCGTATAAGGCAGCTAGAGAGAAGACCTGGAGACATTGAAGCTGCAAAAGAACGCCTAAAAAATGCAAGGTTGAAAAACAAGGAATACTTTGATAAGCGACATCGACTGAGGAGCAAAGCAATTGACAAAGGTGACTGGGTTTTGGTGTATGATAGTAGCCTTGATAACCAGCACACAGTCATGCGTAAGTTTACAAAAAGATGGTTTGGACCGTATGTTGTAAAGCATGTGCATGAAAATGCTACTTACCGCTTGTCTGAACTAGATGGTACAGAAGTAAAGATTCCCATTACAGGAAAAAGGATCAAAATGTTTAAGAGAAGAGGAGACAATGATCCAGAAGATGTTGATGAGGAAGAAGAGCAAACCACAGGTAAAGATCAAAGTTAAGATGAAGATTTGGAATCATCCAGTGAAGAAGAAATCAAGGAAGATGTACAAGAGGACTGATCTTACAAAGAAATAATGTGGCACATACCGGAGGATGTGCAGGTTTAGAGGGGGTGGATGTCGTGCTGTGACACGTACATAGTGGGAACACATGCTACAAGATCTATCTTGTAACTTTTTAGATACATAATTATCTTTCCTATAATGTACATATGCATATTTAAGTATAATAATAAGCCTTCTATCTCATCCTATTATTTTTCTCAAGGGTAACCTATCCTTACTTTACCATCAGAAAATACTATGGGAAAAGCTCAATAGCTCCACCTCTTTAACTTGGGGCAAAAAGCATTGATTCTTTATTTCTACTATCTCATTATCATCTCACACCCTAGCTAGATCCTATATCTAGGGTAAACTCCAATATATATATATTCTATGTATTTTTTATACTTTTCTTATATTTCTTTTTAAATAGCTACTACGAGGGAATCAAATCCTAGTGGGACACTAGGTGGCATGATTTCAAAGATACACTTATTTTAATGCATTATTGCAAGCATGATTACAAAACTTTGTCAAGGAGCAATGTCATGCTTTCATATGGCATGAGGTGTCCTTTGGAATTAAATGAAAGTCTAGGCTAAGGGGACCACGGGAAGACTTTTGCTGCCAGAAATGGACCCTATTTTGATGAATTGTTTACACAAGGTTCCAATCCGAATTGGAAAATGATTTTAAAATGAAAATCGTAGCTAATGAGCTGAAGTTTTTGCCCATATTTTTACTTTTTTATTTGGATCCACGGTTGAGGAGATATGATCAAAATACTGGACCCCAGTCTGCCCACATCATGCAGGGACAGCTTATTTCCAACTTTTCCAATTCCTATTCACATTGGCTCCTCTCTTCTTGTGTAAACCCTTAGGGGTTCCCTTCACCTATAAAAGGGGACCTCTTCTTCCTTGAAAAAGAACTCAAGCATTCAAGCTATTGATGAGAGAAATTCTTGAGGGAGTGAGTAGTAATGCCTAATTGTACTTAACCCCATTAACATAAGCCCAAGCCTACACTTTCTCCTAGAGGAAGACTAGCCATTCTTGTACGCTATTCTTGGAAGATCAACTCTAATCAAAGAAGGTGTTGTACTTGGCGTATCAATCAACATTGAATTCTCCCCTCTTCTTCTCTCTCCATCAATAATGGTGCCGAAGGGTTTGTCAAGAAAGATCTGTTCTACATTGATGTTTTCTTGATTTCTTGTTGTTTTCATTTTCATCTCTAATCCAATATATATATATATATTTATCTAATCTCATCTCCTTAACCAAACCTATCTCTCTCACTCTTAGTAATTCATCCTCTCTATAAATTTTAGGTTCTCCTTGCTACAGGTACATCTCTCCCCGCAGTATCCTTATTGCCTACACACAAGAATAGGGCTTGGGAGGGAAACTTCTCATCTCTTCACTTCTCTCATATCTACATTTCTCACATACTATCCTAGATGAATAACCCACATGATGATCATTTCTATCGCTTTCACTCTGTACGATCTATTAGAATTAATGTATGGATTAGCCGTAAAATACACTTTCAACAACGTATAGTGTTTCTCTTCGGCCCTGAAAGGCTCAATGAAATACTTCTATCACCGGATCCCATCATACTACCTCTCATAGACTATAATTTTTCTTTTGATGTAAGCGTAGTTATCTTGCTATGAACCAAGAGGATTTGTACACACAATTAATCCCAATCACTAGACAAAATATATATATTATGGTAAGCACAAAACTACAATTCCAAAGAACAATTCGTAGCCTATTTGGTCAGCCAAGATTGAATGCCATTAACTCATCTATTAACCCTTTCATATTACCCATGATACGATATGACCATAGCCTTGATGTTTTCATCTTCGTATTGTTTTGACATTCTCTTTTGTGTTCTTTCTTTGTGTGTGTGAGTGCAAGAGAGAAAGAGTGAGTCTTCTTTGATTGCACTTCTTTCCAAACCCTAGTCTTCATGGCATCTATGGTTTAACTCCTTCATATAGTTTTTGTTGAGTTCTCTCACAAACTCTCACAGCCATAAGCCCGGTGCTTTCCTGGCAAGACCGCAAATTTCTCGACAACGCGTAGGGGATAGATGTATCACTTGATACCAGGAAACACACACAAAGAATTTGCAGACAGTAGTAGTGTATTTCTATTAACATAGGCTGAAGGTAAATACATAGAGTGTGCAGTGGCTCATAATAGAAAGGGAAATCTTAATTTGAAGTAGCTTAGTACAAGGATTAAGGCTCAGCTTATTATGAGTAATACAAAGAGGTATTACAAGCTAAGGAGACACATTCACTAGGACTCAAGGAGATGGATTTACAATGAGGAGTGGCCTCGTTTATAAAAGAAAGGCTTGGCTTGAGGCTCAAGGTAACTCCTTGGTGGGTAAGGTAGTGGATGTCACTTTACATGAATGGGCATCACTTTATGCTAGTGGGTGTCGTTGTCCAAGGTGGCTTATTGCTTTACAAAGTGGATAGGTCAAAAGGTAGAGAGGGGTGGAGGATAAGAAGTGGTAGGTGGAGAAGCTTATCGCACATGCTTTTTTCTAGACACTGAGTGCTAGCATATCCATGTGGATTATGACATAAGTGATTATGTCATCGGTTAGATTCATTTCACTTGGGTAAGCAATTATGTCATCCCACCCGCCTCTAAAATGATATGGCTCGATCCATCGGGACATCGAAAGTTGAGATCTCTGTAGGCTTTGGGTCGGTGGTTTCTCCTTTGGATTTTTATATATTTTATTTTTGAAGAATGTGAATTTGTTAGCCAGATAGGTATTTTCTTGGATTAGATTTTGAGCTTCCTTTTGAATGGTCGCATTGGTTAGGTTGAATTCTTCTTCATATACCTTTGGGTATTCATATGATGGAATTGTATATTGGATTGATTTAAGATTGCAATAAAGCATCTATTTCTTTCCATCTGAATTTGGAATAGCCATCATTGAATATGATTGGATGCAATTTTTCTAGAATATCATTGTCAATGATCATATCATAGCTTGGTTGAAAACAAAGATAGGAATTCTGGCTTTTCCAAGTAGTAGCCATAGTTTAATGTGATATTTTATCAGCTCTTTTGATTTGTTAGCACTTTTGATAAGAAAGGGTTCATTTAGTTTTTCCCAATAAGTTTTAGAAACAAACATTTCATTGAGTTCTAACTTGGCTCCTGTATCTAGAATTGCATTGAGGGAATTTTGAAATTTTATATTCAAGATAATAGAAATGGAAACTCCTTTTAATGGTGGAAGATTGTTGTCTCCATTAATTGGTTCCTGAATTTATTTTTGTTGTAATAGGATGAATTCCTTTACCTGCTTTGCTATCCTTGTGAGGCTTTGTTTATTTTATTTGGTTAGCTTTGTGTTATGACATATTGTGGATTGAATTTCATCGACATCTTCTAGAAGCGTGTCAAGTTTGGTGAGGATCAATCGTATTGATGGAGGTTCCTGATTGGGTTATTGCTGGGTAGAACCTTTCTTTTTGTGGTTGCTTATCTTTTCTATTGCTTTGTATAGATGATCCTTCTAGGATTAGATCCCGGGATTGCTTATCATCTATTATTTGAGCAAAGACTTGAAGCTCTGTAGGATCATTAATCCATTGTTGAATCTGTTTGTCAATTGGATTGATCCATGCTTTCTTTATGGCCTCAAAATTAATTGTCTTGATTTGTTCAACATCCAATTGCTAAGGAGGGTCAGTTTCTTCCGTGATTTTTGATTCTGAATCAGAGTCTGCGTAGTTAACCTTCTCCAATCTTTGTACTTTGATGTTCTATGTACTACCACATTGGTATTAATCCATTTGGCTTTATCTTTATAAGTTTGAAGTCTGAGAGGGTATTCTAGATCCAAAATAGTTTCTTCTTTATAGGATTAATGGATAGATGAGTTTATCTTTTCTTCAAAAGTAAGAATAGTAGATCTTCTACAGGAATGCCATCAATACTGATTGCTGGAGATTCCAAGATATCTTTTCTCTGTGCTTCACCAGATTCTTTTAATGCAATGGAGACATTATATTTATTTTGAAACTCTTTACCTTTACTGGCTGAAGAGCTTGGACATGTTTCATATGTTGAAGAAATTACTTTAGAATCAATATTACTTTAGAGAGACCATAGTTTTCTATGTAAATGCTTAGGATATGAGGCTATATCAAGCTTCAACTTCTTGCCTCTGTTGTGAGTATGGAAGGTTCTACATGTTCAAGAGCGTTTTTGTGAGCCACCTATTCACAAATTGGAGCACATGAGACTCAAACTTAAGCTTCTTGCCATGTTGTCTTTAAGAGGGTCTAGCACATCATTCTTAAGCTCACTCACAAGTTTCTTGATTAGCATTGTGGTTTGAGGCCACCTGGATTCTCCCTTATGAGTCAAGATTATTTCTTAGAGAGACCATATTTTCCTACGAAAAGATTTAGGATATGCGGCCCAAACTTAAGTTCGTACTCCAGCTTCTTGCCTCTGACTTTCTATGAGTTCAAAAGGGTCTACCACATGTCCAAGATCATTCTTGTGAGCCAGCTACTCACAAATTTAAGCACATGAGGGTCAAAATTAAGTTCAAGCCTCAACTTAATGCTTTGAAGTTCTTTTAAGTTTAGGAGGGTCCCTTCATGAGGCTTGAACTTAAGTTTGAGCATCAACTTCTTGCCTCTTCTTTTTGTGACTTTATAAGGGTCTTCTCTATATTCAAGAGCATGCTTGTGAGCCACCTATTCACAAATTTGAGCACAAGATGCTTCTTGCCTTGTAACTCTTATGAGTTAAGAGGGTCTATTACATGAGGACTAAACCTCACAAGTCTCTTGATTAGCATGTGTGGTTTGAGTCCACCTAGCTCCCTGAATTTAGAAGGGTCTATCTTGCAGGCTCAAACTTAAGTTTGAGCAAGCCGCACTCACAAGTTTCTTGACTAGAAATGTGGTTTGAGCTCACCAAGCCTCTCCCTCAAGAATCAATATTATTACCTTAGAGAGGCCATAGTTTCCTATTCAAAGTTTTAAGAAATGAGGAATTGAGCTTAGGTTTGAGCTTACAAGTGTTTGTCTCTGGTTTTTTGTGGGTTTAGAAGGATCTACCACATTTTCAAGGGCATGCTTTTGAGCCACATAATTACAAATCGGAGTATATTAGGCTCAACCCTCAAGTTCTTGCCCTATTGTTTTTGTGAGTTTAGAAGGGTTTATCACATGAGGCTCACTCACAAGTTTCACCTGGTTCAAGACCGACTAGCTCCGTCAAGGATCAATATTACTTGAGAGAGGCCATAGTTTTCTATTTAAGGGTATAGGACATGAGACTTAAACTCAAGTTCTTGCCTTGAAATTTTCATAGTTTAATTGGCCTACCACACGAGGCTCAAACTTAATTTTTAGCCTCATCCGCAAGTTTCTTGACTAGCATTGTGGTTTGAGCCCACTTGGCCTCTCCCGCAAGGATCCATATTACTTAAGAAATATTACTTAAGAAAGACCATATTTTCCCATTTGAATGTATAAGACATGAGGCTTGAACTCAAGTTCTTGCCTTCAAATTTTTTGAGTTTAAAAAGGCCTACCACATGAGGCTCATATTTAAGACTCACAAGTTTCTTGACTAGCATTGTGGTTTGAGCTCACTTGGCCTCTCCCGAGTCACGGATCTAGATTATTTGAGAGAGAGGCCATCGTTTTCTATTTGAAGGTATAGGAAATGAGTCTTGAACTCAAGTTCTTGCCTTGGAATTTTTGTGATTTAAGGAAGATTCACTACACAAGACTTAAACTTAAGTTCAAGGCTCACTCACAAGTGTCTTGACTAGAATCGTCGTTTGAGCCAGCTTGGCCCCTCCCTCAAGGATCCATATTACTTGAGAGAGGCAATAGTTTTCTATTTGATGGTATATGACATGAGGCTTGAGCTAACATCCTTGCCTTACAATTTTTGTGAATTTAGGGAGACCTACCACACAAGGCTTGAACCTAATTTTGAGCCTCACTTACAAGTTTCTTGACTAGCATTGTGGTTTGAACCCACTTAGTCTCTCCTCAAGGATCCATATTTTTAAAGAAAGGCCATAGTTTTCTATTTGAAGGTATAGGACACGAGGCTTGAAATCAAGTTCTTGCCTTGGAATTTTTGTGAGTTAAGGAAGAGTTACCACAGAGGGCTTGAACTTAAGTTCAAGCCTCACTCACAAGTCTCTTGACTAGCATTGTGGTTTGAGCCCACATGGCCTCTCCCTCAAGGATCCATATGACTTGAGAGAGGCCATAGTTTTTTATTTTAAGGTATATGACATGAGTCTTGAACTCGTGTTCTTTCCTTTTTGCAAGTTAAGGAAGGCCTACCACACGAGGCTCAAACTTAAGTTTGAGCGTCACTCACAAGTTTCTTGACTAGCATTGTGATTTGAGTCCACTTGGTCTCTCCCTCAAGGATCCATATAGCTTGAGCAGGGAATAGTTTTCTATTTTATGGTAATATATGGCATGAGTCTCGAACTTGACTTCTTGCCTTGGAATTTTTGTGATTTTAGGGAGACTTACTACACGTGGCTCGAACCTATGTTGGAGCCTCACTCACAAGTTTCTTGACTAGCATTGTGGTTTGAACCCACTTGGACTCTCCCTCAAGGATCCATATTATTTGAGAGAGGCCATAGTTTTTTATTTGAAGGTATAGGACATGAGGCTTGAAATCAAGTTCTTGTCTTCGCTTTTTTGTTAGTTAAGGAATATTTACCACACAAGGCCGAACTTAAGTTCGAGCCTCACTCTCAAGTGTCTTAACATTGTGATTTGAGCCTAGGTGGCCTCTCCCTTAAAGATCCACATGACTTGAGAGAGTCTATAGTTTTTTATTTGAAGGTAACCACATGAGGCTTCAACCTATGTTCTTGCCTTTTTTTCAAGTTCAAGAAGGCCTACCCCATGAGGCTCAAACTTAATTTCGAGCCTCACTCATCAAGTTTCTTGATTAGCATTCTGGTTTGAGCGCACTTGGCCTCTTCCTCAAGGATCCAAATTACTTGAGAGAGGCAATAGTTTTCTATTTGATGGTATAGGACACGAGGCTTGAAATCAAGTTCTTGCTTTGGATTTTTTGTGAGTTTAGGGAGATCTATCACATGAGTCTCGAACCTAAGTTTGAACCTCACTTACAAGATTCTTGACTAGCATTGTGGTTTGAGTCCACTTCGCCTCTCCCTAAAGGATATATATTATTTGAAAGAGGCCATAGTTTTCTATTTGAAGGTATAGGACATGAGGCTTAAACTCAAGTTCTTGCCTTGGAATTTTTGTGAGTTTAGCAAGGTCTACCACACAAGGCTCGAACTTAAGGGGTCAATACAAGGGTTGCTACCAAATAGATTGGTGGCTACCAATAAATAATCTTGAATCTCCTACTCTATACATGGACTCATGTCTTTCAATGTATGTAGACATCATACACATAAATAATTTGGAATTTATTGGTGGTACTCAATTGACTTTGAGCTTTTAGTGTATGCAAATCTTAGACCCATAGATAGTCTAAACTCAAAATAGTGATACAGAGGAGAGGTCAGTACCATGCCTAGAAACCTTGCACAGCATGCCGATTTTGCAACAAAAATAGAGGCAAAATACTTATCATTCAAGATAAGTTAAAAAAAGGGTTTTTATGGACTCATTCAAAAAAACAATAGGAAATGTGTCGACCTTTTTTAGAGAATAGGAGGAAACAATTGTACCCCTTCATGGTATCGCAGATACGTTACATAGTAAGTCGACTTTGTAGCAAAAATAGATGCATGAGATCTATCGTTCGAGACAAAGAAAGATGCATGTACCCTTTCTTTGTATCGTGGAAACACCGTCTAAGTGTGCCGCTTTGTAGGTGCAATGATTAATAAACAATGTGAGAATAGAGGAAGCTTCTAAGCATCTACTAGATTCCTCTACCTACACCCCCATGGCTTCAACTCCCCTCTCCTTTATCTCCTCCCTTCTCTCCTCCATTCTTACCAATTGTGCTCTTTGTTCTTTTGAAGAGCAGGATTTCATCCTTAAGCCTCCTTCTTCTGAACCCCAACCTTGTCCCTTTTTTGTGCTTCCTAAAATCCACAAACCATCCTTAGTAGGATGCTCTTTTTGCTCTTACATAGGATATATTATGGAGCCAACCTCTGTATGGCTCCACTTCTAGCTTCTCCCTATCCTTTTGCAACACCTTAAGTACTCTTTTTCACTCATCAAGGATATCTCCTCTCCTGTCCTTCCTTCTAATGTTCTTTTGTTCATGTTTGATGTTGAATCATTATATCCTAGCATCCCCATTCAACAAGGTTTTCTTGCCCTCTCTAACTCTATCCAACACCACCTTTACTTACCGAAAAGGAGACTCATCCTCTCTTTGGCCTCTCTTGTCCTTAACCACCATTACATCTCCTTCCAGGGGACTGTTGGTGACAAATCAAAGGTACTATCATGGGTTCCAATTTTGATTTCATATATGCCTGCCTATTTCTTAGTCACTTAGAGCATAGTATCAATCTTCCCTCCGATCCCTCTCTCCTCTATGTCAAAAAATACATTGATGATGCCTTCGGCATTTGACAAGTCTCCTTTCTTGACCTTGAAAAAAACCTTAAGCTTTACGGGTCACCACTCCAAAACCATATCAAATTTTCTCCAGTCATTTCTTCCGTAGAAGCTTCCATCCTTGACATTTATTTCTTCAAACCTCCTTTTTTTGTTCAAGGACTCGTTATTCTCACTGCTTTCAAAAAAATCTTAACCCTTACAACTACATTCCTTGGAAATCTTGGCACCCCACCCACTAGAAAGTTTCTTTTATCATTTTGGAATTGGAGAGATATATCATTAGAGGGAGCTCCTTGGATGGGTTCCTTACCATCCGTGCCCATTTTTTCCACATAATTGTTTCTCCCTTATTTCTTACAATGATAGACACTCTCTCCTTATGAAGAAACCCAAATCAAAAGACACCCCCCCCCCCCTTTGTAGTAAAAATTCCCTTTTCACCCTCTTCGTACAACCTTCATCTCTCTCCTACCTTGATCAAGCCTCTCACTCTTCAACTTAGCACCACACCTGAACTATCCCACCTCCCCAAACTCCTTATTTTTTGGCTCAATGCACCCAATATGTTTACCTTCAATTCTCACACCCCTCCTAGTTAAAATATCTCCTTTCTTCCCCTCCCCCCCTCCCCCTTAATTTGTGACAAAATCTGTTTTTTGTATCGAATTTCTTTTTCCTTTTTTGTGTCTCTACTAATAACTAAAAAATTTGCCTTATCCTTCAAAGCGTTGTCAGGAGTTTTTTCAAGCAAGGGATTGCGCATATGTACATATACATGCATGGTGCATCAAATAAAGGATTGCCCAATTTCCATAGCCAGGTGGTTACGTGGGGCCCACGTGTGTACAGGTAGGACATGGTGTACATAGTGCATCGATTTTCACTATTACCAGTACCACTGTATTTTTTCTACAATAAGGAGGAGTTGGTAGCGCGTAAAACTTCTTGAGGAAGCTATCCGTGGGCTGACAACATGAGGTAAGCAGGTGCGTCAGATGGCATCTAGTGGCGTCAGGAGGGCGAACGGGGTCAATATTTGCACGCGGATGAGGACGGACACAACGTGGGTGTTTTCTTGTGAGAGTTATGCAAAAAGGTCATCATTAGGACCACTTTTTGGGGCCACTTCACGTGGTTGTGAGACGCATTATTGAAAAGAGATGAGTGCCAGGTGTGCGGATGATGCAAAAAGGTGACAACTATGCACTGTGAGGTCAGTTTTTGGCCTGTTCGGGGTCCGTTTGAGGTCATCTAAAAGGCCAAGGGTGCCCAAATAATAGAGCTAAGTGTGGGAACTGAAAAAAGAGAGAGAAGACCAGAAAAAATGTGGAGAAGAGAGGAGGAACAGCCGCAAGTGTGTTTTTGCTGTTTTTGGAGCATTTTTTGGCCCTAAACTGCTCATCCGAGGTCGGATTTGAGCACTGTGACATTGTAGGGTGGGGTTTTTGGGCGTTCCGAACGCAATGGCGCTGTCAATTTTTCCAAATTCCTCATAGACTTTTTGCTATTTTTCTGTGTAATCTTCTCCGGTGAGTGAAGCCTCTACTTAACTTTGTGGTTGTATCTGGTGTATTTCCTCAATACTGTGTAAACTATTTGCCCCATTGGTGTTGGGCTGAGCTTCATTGAGTCTAAAAAACAACAATTTGCCTCCTTTGAGCTGAATTAAGAGTGTGTGAGTGAGTGTGTATGTGTGAGTGTTGAGTGGGCAAGTGGGAAATCTCTCTCTTCTCACTCCGTCTGTGTGTTTCCTGTCTCGGCCAGGCTGGTTATGTAAGCCGAGTGGTGCCCCATAGTGTGTGTGTGTGTGTATCTTCCCAAGAGTGTGTGTCGGGTCGTTATAGAGGCGCTGTGTGTGTTTTCATCCTCTCACATTCTTTTGGCGCCCCCACGGAGGATCTTCTTCGAGTACCTTCTGCTTCGAGCTTCAAGCTTCGAGATTCGGGGCTACAGGTTACAGGTTACAGGTTATAGGTTACAGGTTACAGGTACAGGTACAGGTGATTCACATAGGTACAGGTAGCTGGAGTACAGTGATATACTAGCAGTGATGTCACTTGCAGTTGTTGTGGGTATGTATCACTTGGCGCCTATTTGAGCGCATTGTCTGCTGGATTGTACGTTACTTGTGGAAACTGCCATTGTACGCATTTGTGGAGCCATACTTGGTTGTATTTGGCAGTCCCTGCCATTTCTGAGACTTGACTATACGCGATTTGCATTAGCCTTCGTGTGAGGGTCGATAGTGTGAGGTTTTTATTGAGCTGGGGGATTCTCAAGTGTGGAGATCCTTTCAGTGATACAGGTAGCTGGAGCACCCTTTTTGTGACCTCGCCATAGGCTATGTACTAGTGAGTCCTATTTGATGCTCGGGTTCTATTGTTGACAATTTATGCATATATATACAGTCTATATTTTGGGTTCCTACTGCTCTACTTCTAGGGAAACTCTGTCAAAATTTTTCCAAGTTATGATGGCTGGTTTCTTGGTCTTTTGAGCCATTTATGCTGTTATGCTGCTGAAATTTTGGCAAAATCAAAGGTTAAGTCAGGTGTGCCTTCTTGGGAGCTTCATGGTTGGCTTTAATGGATGATCAAAATGGCCCTCAATTCACTCCTTTTCATTTAACTTAAAGAATCCAGATAAATGTTCATGTGTCCAGGAAGATTTTTTTCCAGCAGCGCATAGTCTTTATGTTCGGGCCAAGGAGATTACGAGAGATCCTGGAATGTCCTTTGCCTGTTGTCATTCCGATGATTAACTATGAAAACTCATTTGATGTACATGTGTTTGTCCTTATCTAAAGTTGAGCTCCATTGAAGTTTCTGGGGATTGGGTAGTGAGAAGTTTTGGGTTCTTGCACGTGTGTTCGAAGGGGTTCTCAAAGCATTGTAACTTGGGTAGCCATGGCTTTCTCTTATCCGGAGTTTCATGGAAGAAGTGATGAAGATGTGGAAGATTTTTTGGAAAAGATGGAGGTTGCCTGCATTAGCAACCAGATTCATGACCCTGCGCAGATGTTACGTCTTCTCCAAATTTGTTTGAAGAGTGATGCACGAGTCTGGTCCAAAACATTTGAAGAGGAGTTGTGTGTGGCTGATCCACTTGTAAGATTGAGTTGGGACAATCTAAGGCATGGGTTGGAAGTGGAGTTTGTGAAGATAGAAGATCCTGACAAAGTGTGGCAAGAAGTATAAGGTTTGGTGCAAAAGGAAGGTGAGCCAGTAGATGCGTACATACGTAAGTTCTCATTGGCATGGGAGCGGATGTGCAAGGCCTTAGCACCAGAGGTACACCCACCTGACATGATGAAGAAGGACAGGTTCTTGACTGGTCTTTGGGAGAATATACGTTGGAGAGTGGAGCTAAAGAAGCCTAGGACATATGAAGATGCACTAGAGGTAGCAAGGAACAAAGAGTGGAAGTTAAGGAAAATGAGCCAGTTAGGGGTGGATTCTTTGCCAATGAGGTCTGAATTTCAGCCTATAGAGTCTTTACAAGGTCGCATGTCAGGGGTTCATCATGAACTAGTGGTTCCTGTTACTACTCAGGTTATGCCAACAGTGGTCACTACATCGGTGCAAGATGATGGGCTAAGGCAAGACATGAGGCAAGTGGTAGATTTGATGAAGAATCTCAGCCTAAACATGCTAGGCCAAGTGGGAAATAATCGAGGTCAAGGGAGGTTTGAAAATCATCCAAGAGGTGAAGAAAGGCCTAGGAATGGTGTTGGACAAAGCAATGGTAGGTATTGGAGGCAGACGCCCACATGTTATAATTGTGGAGAGTTGGGTCACATCAGCCCACAATGTGATAAGCCACCAAGGATGGGGGGAGACATGTATCCATTGCCAAGACAGGTGCTAACTAGGTCAAATGATTATGGCATCGAAATTAAGGGAGACGAAGGAACCAGTGGACTGACCCAAGAGGAAAAGGGAAAGACAAAAGTGCTAAGTGTAGTCACCTTGGAGAAGGCATCAAAGCTAGAGGATACATTAGTGATGCCTATTGGGAAGAGGACCACAGAGGATAAGGAAGGAAGAAGTGCCCCAGGTCCTAGTAAGAAGAAAGGAAAGAGCCATGAAGGCGAGGATGTCAAGGCCAAGAGGAAAAGGAGAGCTCGTCGAAAGTTTCATGTTTCAGATTTTCCACTAGGGGATGGGCAATTAAGCTATGACTTGAAGGAGGATCTGACGAGCAAGAAGGCAGATGTTATTTTTGGGCAGCTTATAGAGATGGTGCCTAAGCTAAAGCGACAGTGGAAGAGAATGGTTAACCCAATGGAGAAAGAGCCAGAGAGAGGTTCAGTAAAGGTGTTGGCAATGGATGAGCTACCAGAAATTTGTCCAATAGTAGATGTGTGGCACAAAAGGAAAAATTTGGGACAAGGTTATGTGGATGGCCGAGCCCAAATATGCGTCATAACACACTCATGCCACTACAAGAGGTTGTGTGCTCTTGTGACGCTGTTAGCGACGGAAATACATTGGGTTTTTATAACCCCCGGCGTCGCTAAAAGCGTCGCTACGAGCGTCGCTACGTATAGCGACGCCTATAGCGACGCTTATAGCGACGTTTACACAGAAGACTATAGCGACGCTCATAGCGACGCTCATAGCGACGCTACAGAGCCATAAATAGCGACGCTTATAGCGACGCCCGAGAGAATATTTTTTTGGTGGCAGGGCATTGAATGCCTTGCCACCCATCAACCATATTGTACTTGATTCACTTTTTGAAAAAAGTGCAAAGGTAGATAATAGACCCAAAATAGTCACCCACAAGACGCATTGTTTGCAAAATTGACAATTGTACACATCATAGGCAAAATGAATTGATTGGCAAATGTAATAATGACAATTGTACAACATCATAGGCATAAAGAATTGATTGGCAAAAGAAACTGCGGTGACAAATGTAATAATATACATGGTTCAAAAAGACGTATAAAATCCGTCTCATGATACATAAGCTATGAGAAACCCTAAACTAATGCTATCTAGCTACGGCTAAACTGACGTCGTCTAGTCAGACGTCTCATCGCGTCCAAGCGGCGTATCTGTCGGATTCTACAAAAAAAGACAATAAGACAGCTTTCAGTAAGTATAAACATATAACGACATTTATAAAACAATACAAAAAATAAAAAAGAGTAAACCCTAATACTAACCATGCCGCCGCGAGAACTGAGAATGTCCATTAGGGCGTTTAAGCCCTTCCTGCCTGCGTACTCGCGCTCGTACGGTGTGGGATCACGTCCTGTCATTGACCATTGTCAAAACATACAAAGATCTCATTATGTTAGAACTAAAAAACTCATAAACCCTAAACTATCGAACATGCATAAAGAGCAATGTGAAAAGACTTACAAAATCGGCCTCAAATGATGCCCATCCACCGCTCCCCAAGTGGTGCGAGCTCCCTGCCTCTACTCGCGCTCTGGCTGCATCCTTTTGTTGCTTCCACTTGTCGAGATTCTCGCGCGCTGCTTTCTTCGCATTCTTCCAATCTTCTTTGGCCAGCCAATCTGGCCTATTCCACCCATTCTTGATTGCTTTTTGCACTTCGGAACGCTTGTGTTTGCAGTATTCGCGCATTCGAATCTTCATCAGGTCTTCATTGAAGCGTTGATCCCGTGTTGGAACGGGAAACTCATCATGAAGTATGCTGATGACTCTGTTTTTTAAATCACTTGGTACTTCACTCCATTTGTTTAGTATATAGTGTCTAAACAGCTGAGAGCAAAGACCACGCATGCGCGAGATCACCTTCTTGCCGTCATCATCCATGATGATGCCGCCGCTGATGTCGACGGAGTAAGGCAAGCCCTCTGGCCGGTGACGCGTGAACCTGGGTGTCCCGGCAGGGGTCTCTAGCGGCGTGTCGATGGGGGTACGGACGTCAGGTGTCTCCACCGGCGTCTGGGCCCCGAAGCGAGGAGTGTCGAGTGGGGTGGCTCCTGGCGGAGTAGGTAGAGGTGTGTAGCTTCTAGGAACAGTCAGTCGTGCAAAACCTGGCGTAGATGGCGATGCTGTGGCTGGTGTGGGGGCGGGCAAAGAAGGGGAGGGTAAAGAGCCTCGTCGAACACGAGGCGGTGTGGAGGCATCGGTGGCGGAATCCCCACAACAACCGCCACCGCCACCACTAGAGCGCCGATGTCTAGACGAGTGTGAAGCTCGTCTCGTCGACGCCGAAGCTTTGGAGCGCGCCGAATGCTCCGAAAGAGAGGGAGATGCGGATGGTGTAGGAACGCGCGATGATGCGTCAGAGCGATGACGCTACACGTACCACTGTCTCTACTGCGGTGACAAAGAAGAAAGAAACTCCTCATCATCCATACCTGCATTAAACACACGAATATTTAAACTTAATATTGAATGAATAGAGTACACAATGATGCAAAGACCATTAAATACAATGACGTAATGACGCATATAAATACAATGACGCAATGAATCGAGTGATAGAAGAGGCAAGTCGAAAACTCAGAATTTTCAATCAAAAGATGTGAGCGCGAGTAGAAAAGAGCGTTATACACCATGGAAGGTACTTAGAGAGCCAGAGCTTTTACAACACGGATCAAAATTGTTCAAATACAATATTTGTGGCTTTAAGAGATCTCTCTCTCATCCTCGCATAACTCAGCATAACTTCCTATATCTATATAGAGCTCTCCGTTTAAACACATATCCTCTGTTTCATTTTGTAGCTCCTCTGCATGCACCCCATATAGAGTAGTAGCATCTTGATGCTCGTCTGGCACCACCGCAGCGGCTTCTGATTGAGCATCTTCTCTGATCTCCTCCATTGATGTCGTTGTGATTGGCACATGGTAGCCTTCATACGTCCTTGCACTACGAGGGGCTACCTCTATGACGTACCACCAGTTTGATGTAGACTTTGTAGGATGAAATACTACCTGCCAGAGCCACATAACTTACATGAGAGCTTTCAATCACATAACTTGTAAAAGGGGGATGTTAACTATTTACATACTTACTTGTTCACAATGCTCGGGTAGTACGAAAGTGTCTCTTAGGTCAGTCCATTTCTTAGTAGAATCCACCTCAAGAAAACCAGACTCTCCTCTACGCACAGTAGCGTTGCGACCCTCCATGATTATCTTGAACCATTGCACGTCGAACAAGTCGACAAAAAATCCTCTGTAATCGATCCTCAAAATCTCTTGCAGCGTGCCGAAGTAAGTGAGTTCCGCCACCACAGGATCTGCATCAGAGGAACGTCGTCGACTAGACTGTTCAAATTTTGCCATGATTCCACAATCTTGAGTAAAACGCTTTTTGTCGATTCGTTCCACCCTAAAATGTCGACCTTTACACCATGCTGCTGTGTATGACTTATACTACAACGAACAAAGATTATGAGTGGCCGTTCAAACGTTTATAAATAAAGTCACTTGCTAGTCGTACATTGCAAACTTACCTTGGTCGCGCAACCCCGAGAGTACTCCCACTCTTCTTCAGTCACTTCGTCACCGCATTGTTGTGCGCTTTTCAATTGGTTGTGCAACCATCTTAAGCTCATGAAGGTTGGTAGGCTCTCCAGAACCGCTGGATAGTGCATCGGTGGTCGTCTTCCCCGTCTCCACTCGATTCGTGCCCTTTGTCACTCTTGCTTTGCATCCTCATATTGTGAAATCCACTTTTGCATCACTGGATTGTGAAGCATGCAAAATCGGTTGATTTTAGCCTCTAGATCTTCCGTCATCTTCTTCTCAACACCGAGATTGCACATGACAATCCCAGATATGCGCTCATCATCTATGGTTCGCCATAGCGTGTCCCGGGATTTATCAAATCCGTCTAGCCACTCTCCAATGTACACTAGGGACTCTGATACCAACCAACCTTCTGCCATGCTACCCTCCGGACGTGCCTTTTGACGCACATATCCCTTAAGCATTTTCATGAAACGCTCTAAGAAGAACATCCATCTGGAATGAACTGTGCCAGCTATTTCCACCTCATCAACTATGTGAACAAGAAGATGCACCTGAATGGTTAGCATTGTAGTAGGAAAATGTTTCTCAAACATGCACACAAGCTCCGCAGCATTTAGTTTGGCGAATGGTATGGAGTCTACGTTGATCTCCTTTTGTGAGATCCATTGCACCAGCTTTGCAAGTTTGTAGATTGTGTTACGGATGTCGAGAGACAAACATCCCTCAATGGCAACTGGTAAAATAAACTGTAAAGTATGTGCAGCAATGATATTAAAGTCCACATTTTATGCAATGATATTAAAGTCCACTATGAACGTACCTGACACATTTTATGCCAATCGTGTGACTTCAAACCGGTAAGCTTTCCTTCTTTAGTGAAACACGTTCGGAGCGAGTGCATTACGCCAGTGGGGGTCCGCAAAGATCGAATGGCCTCTTTTACTTTGCGTTCTTGGGCTCCTGTGAAAATCCATGGTGCTTTAGGGAGTTTTATCGATCCATCAGACGCTGTTTGCGGCCAATATTGCTCCATACGATCCACATTTCTAAGGTCAACTCTGGCTCCCAAAGTATCTTTCTTGCCGGTCAAATGGTCCCATAGTAGATTACCCACATTCTTGAATATGTGCATTGGATCGAGCAAGTGATTGATCATGAGTCGGGGCCAGTATGGTAACTCGTACCATAGAGATAGTCTCTTCATCCCTGGAGGCAATCCGTCATCGCACATCTCCTTCTGCTCTAACCATGCTTGTGCAGACATCCTTGGTGGCTCTCTTCCCAAAAAGCCGTCGCGTAACACATGATTCTCTGGAAGATACGCTTGATGACCTTCGTAGATTTGCTTCTTCAGTGAGGGTGCCCTACGTGCATTCAGTCTAGGTCCACATGTGACACATGCTCTATATCCGCTTGTTTGAAGCCCTGCATGTATACACATGATAATAGATCAACTATGGGAAAAAACAATATTTACAGTGTCTGAGTGAGGAGTGTCAATAGATCACCCGAGCATTCTGTTAGCCCGGGATAGTCATGCATGGTCCACATTAGAATGCCTCTGATCAAAGCATTCCGTCGTCCTGTGTGTCGGCTCATATCCACCACCTCTATGCCAATCCACAATTGTTGTAGCTCTTCCAATAGTGGACGAAGATACACATCCATATTCCCCACTTTATATCGCCCTGGCACAATCAAGCTTAGCCATAGGTGCCCCTTCTTCGTAGTCAACCACGGGGGAATGTTCTAGTTGACGATGACAATGGGCCATACACTGTAAGATGTTGATCTTTGACCAAATGGATTTATGCCATCCATAGCCAGGCCTAAGCGCAAATTTCGAGCTTCCCTGGCAAAATCCGACCATGTTCCATCTATATGTTTCCAGGCTGCGCAATCTGCAGGAATTCGTAGCACACCATCCGAAGATTTATTCTCCTCATGCCATGATGCTAGGGCGGCCATGGACTTACATTCGAAGAAATGCTTGATGCGAGGAAGCAAAGGAAAATGTCGCAAAACCTTTTGTGGAATTTTTGTCCCGTGGAGATCTACTCGATATCTTTCGGAATCACATTTCGGACACTTCTCCATGTCTGTGTATTCCCCTCTGAAAAGAATGCAGTCATTAGGACAAGCGTGGATAGAATTGTAATCCATTCCCAAGTTTCGCAAAATCTTTCTTGCTTCATCTCGGGAATCTGGCATCACATTGTCAGCTGGTAGTATGTGCTCTTTCAGCAATCTACACAACATAAAAATATGATACAGTCGTGTAAAAATCTATCAGATCATTATACATTTAGAGTTCTATTAAAGTAAACTAACTGTAATAGATCACCTGAAAAGCGTTGTGACGCTAGTGTCACTCCATCCAAACTTTGCCTGCATGTTGAGAAGAACCAGGAGTGCTTTCAATCTAGACATACGTGCTCCATTATACAATGACGTATCGGCTTCACTTTTCATATCATCATAGATAAGCCTTTCTGAATCCATGATCGTCTCGATCATTTCATCAATCTCGGGCTCAAACATTGCCTCGTTGGGAATGTGCTCTGCATGATCATCCCCCGAGCTGTCAGAGGCTACATCTTGTGGCCTCACATATGCTGCTTGACCAAAGCGCCTGCGAACACGTCTATTGGGTTGCAAGATTGCTGCTTGTTGGCCAGCGTCAGAGTCCGACGAGTTATAATTGGCAACAACTCGATCTATAATAGATGGATCGAACTCGCCAAATTCGCGAACGTGCTGCAAAGAAACACGTCTTGTCCGTCGCACAGCATGCTTGCATTGATTACAAGGACATAAGACCCTCGTTGAGAGATAGGTGTTTCGGTTGGACGGTCCCACATCCTCGTCGCTACTCATAATGAGGATAAAAAACTTATAACCTGGACAACAAATTTAATATTCTATTGGCATTCTTCGTCTTATCTCTCTCTCTCTCTCTCTCTCTCTCTCTCTCTCTCTCTCTCTCTCTCTCTCTCTCTCTCTCTCTCTCTCTACCTCACATTCTCTAGTCATGTCCAATCCCCGCACACCTCGGTCTAGAGGTGCACGGAGATCAGAACCACCGGGTTATAATCTCGTCTTTAGTGGTCAATACCTATATTTGTGGGTACAAGAAATCTACACACCCACGTCTACATGATACTGCATGTAGTGGACAAAATCCCTTTGCCTCTTCTCTAGCTGTAGCACTTCACTTCATCTTAACATCTTTTCACAGTAGATCTTTTCACTGTTCGTCTAACTCTAAACCCTAAACCGTAAGTAATTCTTGCGTGGACTCGATCTAACGTAAATAAGCGTAAATCTAAATAAACGTAAATCTAACTAAAAATAAAGCTAAATCTAATTTAACGTAAGTCTAATGACTAGAGGTTGTCTAGATGGTCATTGTGTCGGGGATGTAGTGACTCTTGTCGCCCTAAAGATCCACCTTCTTCCCTATCTTCTGAAGACATTTCACCAGTACTTTTGGATCGACGGAGCCCACCATGAGTGAAGGCAGCAATACCCTATATTCCATTGAGGGCTTTCTTCACCCGCTTCATGCAGGCATCGCAGTCTATGGAGACCTAAATCTAATCTCATATAACGTAAATCTAAATCTAACTTAAATAAATGTAAATCTAGTTAAAAATAAACCTAAATCTAATTTAATGTAAGTCTACATATAACCTAATCTTTAACGTCCTTTAAGATAGTTTCCTACGACGTTATAACTCTCTTCTTCTTGTGTATGTGCGCGTGTGTGGATGTATGTGCCAATAAAAAGAGATAAATGGTATAACCTTTCTATCACCCATGCCAAGTATGATAGATTGATTATGCCATTTCCCTCTTGAATAATAGGTCTTCAGTTCAACTCCTCGTCCGCTAGATCTTTAGGTCTTTTAATTTTAATTAGTTTCCTACGACGTTAAATTAGTTTCTCTCTCTTTCTCTCTCAATGTGTGCGTTTTTTTGGATCGTATGCATGTTTTCTCTCTCTTTTCCTCTCTCAATGTGTGCGTTTTTTGTTTATGCATGTTCTCTCTCTCTTTTCCTCTCTCAATGCGTGCGTTTTTTGTTTATGCATGCTCTCTCTCTCTTTTTCTCTCTCAATGTGTGTGTGCATTCTTTGTTTATGTATGTGAGTGTGCGTTTTTGTTTTTGTTTGTACTCTCTCTCTCTCTCTCTCTCTCTCTCTCTCAAAAACACTATGTGTGTGTGTATGTGTGTGTGTGAGAGAGGGAGAGAGAAAGAGGGGAAGGGAACATGAGAATGAGGAGAGGGAAGGAGCATACCTGGCTCTCCTTCCTCTCCTCGTGTGTGTGTTTGTGTGTGTGTGTGTGGAGAAGAAAGAGAGAGAGAGAGAGAGAGAGAGAGAGAGTGAGGGAGAGCGTTACCTGCTCCTTGCTTGAGGGCGCCGAAAAACTCAGATCTGAGATCTGAGTTTTTGGGCGCGCTCGGTTATTTTTTTACCCCAGCCGGCATCGCTATGAGCGTCGCTATGAGCGTCGCAAATTTCTTTGTAAATTTGCGACGCTCATAGCGACGCCGGGAATTTTTTTTTTGAGCGTCGCTGTGTGAGCGTCGCTAATATGAAGAGCCTCTTGTAGTGTGCGTTGAGAAGATGGGTCTCACAGTGGCTGGGGTGTCAGGTTTTCGGATCAGATTGGCAAACCATCAAAAAGTAAAATGCTTGGGTGTTGTAAAGAGCTTAGAAGTGGAGGCATATGATGCAAAGGTAGTGGTTGATTTTCATGTGATGCCAGCAGGGTTGGGAGCATATCCTATTATATTGGGCAGACCATGGTTACGTGCAATGGGAGCTGTTCAAGATTGGCGACATGATACGATTAGCCTCTATGGAAAGACAGGTGCCAAGAAGCTATACAATATGGACACAAGGAAACGATTAGAGGAGCTTTATGAAGATGAGGATGAGTCTAGTGATGAATACTCTTCCACGGTGACAAATGAGGACAGTGATAGCACTACCAGCCGTGATGAGGATGCTGATGTTGCATTTCTTTTGATGGACAAAGAAATCCAGGAGTTTGGTTTAGTTGCATTTGTGAATGAGGTTGAAGATGAAAGTGAAGGGCCTTATGAAGTGATTGAAGGGATGATGCAAACCAAGGTTCAGTTGTCAAAGAAGCAGGAATTGATGACACAAATGATCAGTGAAGACCTCTCAGCTATGGAGAAGGACATATATTTGCACATGTTGGCTAGTTTTCCTGATTTGTTCATTACTTCATATGAAGAGATCAGAGGGTTCAAGGGCGAAGAGATGCATATAGAGCTGAAAGAAGGTGCTAAGCCAGTGTGGCAAAGGCTAAGAAGGATGGGTCAAGAGAAAATGGAAGCCTTGCGAGAAGAGGTGGACAAGTTATTGAAGGCAGGGTTCATAGTCCCTGTGGAGACCACAAAATGGGTGAGTCCAATTGTAGTCAGTCCAAAGAAGGATGGGAAGTGGAGAATTTGTGTAGATTTTAAACCCTTAAACGCAGCCACTAAGAAGAACCCATATCCTCTTCCATTCATCGATCAGATCTTGGATTCAGTGGCAGGTTATGAGAGGTACAGTGTGTGTGATGGTTTTTCAGGCTATTTTCAATTGAAGATTGCTCTTAAAGACCGCACAAAGACCACTTTTATTACGCCATGGGGCTGCTATTGCTACACAGTATTGCCATTTGGGTTGTCAAATGGACCTTCCTTCTATCAAGAGAGAGCAAATTGGGTGTTGGAACCATTCATTGGTAGTTGTGTTAAAGCTTTTATGGATGACTTCTGTGTTTATAGTAGCAGGGCTGAACACCATGAGAAGCTGCAGATGGTATTGGCTCGATATGATGAATGTGGAGGACAACTAAATCCAAAGAAATGTCATCTAGCACAGCCAAGGGTGAAGTTATTGGGCCACATGGTGTCAGAAAATGGCATTGAGGCTGATCCAGACAAGGTTAAGTCTATTATTCTTCTTCCATCACCTACGAGTACGAAGCAATTGGCAACCTTTATACACAAAGTGAAGTACATGGCAAGGTTTATTCCATTGTCTTCTCAGATTCTTTCTCCATTACAACAAGTGGCAAAGCATGATCCATTGCAATGGGATGACAAGTGTGAAGAAGTGTTTCAAGAGGTGAAAGAGGTGTTAGGGGGGTTGTCAGCCATGCATGCTCCGGATTGGGAGAAAGTTTTTTATGTAAATCCCTCAGTAGGGGATGATTCCATTGGAGCCATGCTATTGCAAAAGGGGAAGAGCAGCCATTATATGAGGCCAGTGTATTTTGCAAGCCGAGTGAAGTTGGTAGCGGAGAGAAAGTTCTCGAAAGTAGAGCTAGTGATGGCTAGTGTAATATTTGCTTGTCGACGATTTCGTCATTACTTGCTACCACGACCTTTTGTTTTCTTGACGAGTTATGCCTTTTTGCCACAGTTAATTAATGGTACTAACATGTCAAATGTGGTGAAGAAATGGGTAATTGAGCTGCAAGAGTTTGAGTTCTCTTTTCTAGTGGAAGATAGTACAAGGGCTACCCTAGCTGATTTGTTGACCTACAAGGAGAATCCCCTTATTGTTAAGGAAGAGGTGGTGAGAAAGGTAGTTGAAGAAGTGCCACAGATCAGCAATGCACATGTGTTGTTCTTTGATGGTTCATACAGAAAGAGCCATGATGCAACTTTAGGGGGTATAGCACTTTATGATCCAGAGGGGAAGCTAGTATGCAAGAGAGGGTTCAAATTGGATGCTCATAGTAACAATGAGGCTGAATATGCTACTCTGGAAGCCGGATTACACATTTGTTTGAAGCATGGGGTTCGAAGGTTGAGCATAAAAGGTGATGCCTTGTTAGTGGTGAAGCAAGTGCTGGGTGTGTGGAAGAGCAAGAACACCTCATTGAAGGAAATGTGCTTCAGAATTAAAGGCCTGTTAAAAAAGTTAAAAGCATGGATCATCAGACACATTGAACGTGCTCTAAATGGAGAGGCACATGAAGCAGCTCAAGGCATGATTGGGGAGCTATTTGTGTTGAGGACCACTTTACCTCTTTATCATGGCTGGGAAAGTTTGGCTCAAGAAGAGGAGTTTTTGCTAACAGGAATCATTCCAAAGGAGATTCAGAAGTCTAAGAAGTATGGCTTTGTGCGTAGAGCATACAGGTACAAATTGATTGGTGATGTCTTATACATGAAAGGGGCTGATCTCGTGTTGAGATGTGTACCTTGGCGGGAGGAGCTTTACAGAGTGTTGGAAGAGAATCATGAAGGCGCATGTGGTGGCCATTTTGCTCTAAAAATCACCTTGCATAAGATTTTGCAAGAGGGGTATGTATGGCCTAGTTTGCACAAGGATGTTCACCATTGGTGTAGGTCTTGCAATAGGTGTCAAGCATTTGGGAAGAGAGTGTTGAAGCCAGAGCTACGAAAAACCATTATGGCGTTTGTTGTGTTTGAAAAGTGGGGGATTGATGCAATAGGCCCGTTACCTATCACAAGCAGGGGCAAAAGCTATATTTTGATGGTATTGGACTATCTCTCAAGATGGGCAGAGGCTATAGCAGTAAAATAGATCACTGCAAAGGATGTGGCAAAATTTGTGTATGATGAAATATGTTGCAAGTTTGGGGTGCCACTGGAGCTACTTTCAGATAAGGGGCCTGGCTTTAGAGCTAAACTGCTAGATTTTTTATGTGCAAAGATGAAGATTAGGCATCAGCATACCACTCCTTATTACCCGCAGTGTAATGGCTTAAATGAAAGATTCAATGGTGAGTTGGTACAAATTCTTTCTAAAGTGACAGAGCACCAAGGAAAGAATTGGGATTTGGAATTGCCTAGTGCATTATGGGCTTACCGTACTTCGGTGAAGACAGGTACAGGGTTTAGTCCATTTCATTTGGTGTATGGAAAGGAAGTACTATTGCCTGTGGAAGTAGAGTTTTCTGTGGTCAAGATGTTAGAGAAGTTTCTTGGGCCGCCTAGTGATGCATTCAAAGAGAGGCTCTTGCAGTTACAAGAGGTCCAGTTAGATAGGATGAGCGAATTGGAGCATTATGGGCAAATGCAGGATAAGGCTTTGGCAAAGATAAATGAAAAGGTCAATAGTAAGGGTATCAAGAAACATGACTTGGTTTTGCGCTACAACAGTAAGCTAGACAACACCTTCCAAAAGAAGTTTCAAATTAAGTGGGAAGGCCCTTTCAAGGTAGTGGAGTGTTTTCCAAATGGCACATATCAGCTGGCTAACCTGGATGGTGTTCTACATAATTCAAGGGTAAATGGATTGCGTCTTAAATTGTATCATGCTAGATTGATGATGGTGGAGCAAGATGAGCTGTCTGTGGATCAAGCAGTGTTGGTGAGGGATGAGGAGACCTGTGATGCGGCAAGTCTCATATCTCTCTTTGCTACTGCTGATCAAGAATGATCTAGCAGGCTAGGGGATGGGCAAATTATGTCAGGAGTTTTTTCAAGCAAGGGATTGCGCATATGTACATATACATGCATGGTGCATCAAATAAAGGATTGCCCAATTTCCATAGCCAGGTGGTTACGTGGGGCCCACGTGTGTACAGGTAGGACATGGTGTACATAGTGCATCGATTTTCACTATTACTAGTACCACTGTGTTTTTTCTACAATAAGGAGGAGTTGGTAGCGCGTAAAACTTCTCGAGGAAGCTATCCACGGGCCGACGACATGAGGTAAGCAGGTGCGTCAGATGGCATCTAGTGGCGTCAGGAGGGCGAACGGGGTCAATATTTGCACGCGGATGAGGATGGACACAACGTGGGTGTTTTCTTGTGAGAGTTATGCAGAAAGGTCATCATTAGGACCACTTTTTGGGGCCACTTCACGTGGTTGCGAGACGTATTATTGAAAAGAAATGAGTGCCAGGTGTGCGGATGATGCAAAAAGGTGACAACTATGCACTGTGAGGTCAGTTTTTGGCTTGTTCGGGGTCCGTTTGAGGTCATCTAAAAGGCCAAGGGTGCCCAAATAATAAATGTAAGGTCCCCAACCCGCCTATACCGAGATCGGGATGGGATCTTTGACAGGTCTCTAGGTCTAATAAAAATCAGAGTCTTTAAACAAGAAAAATCCAAGGAATAGACCTTTACCATTGACAATGGCTTGGGTCTATAGCCTTAGAAGAAGACCTAGTCTTGTCTCGCAGCGGAAACGGGACAACGTATTAAAAGTCCAAAAAACTATTTCGGCCCTATAACTGCCACAATTGGGCTAAGGTATCCTCAACCAACGCTTTTTTCCCCCTAACAGATGTGAGGGCACATCCGCTAGTGGACTCCTCTTCCACTGAAGAAGTTTTCTAAACATTTTAGTGTGCAGGGATGGATAGTTACCTGACTAATCAGGTCCACCCGTCCATGATTGACAACCTTAGTCAATCCCCACTTACCACCCCGCACTCACACAATTCATTTATCTTACTATTACATTGTGTTAACATTTAAAATTACTGGTTTCTTTTAACGTTTCATCACGGTAATTCCTTGAAGACAGTATTGAAAGCATTCTTTTAGCAAACATACATCTTTAAACTTAAGACAGGGTACTTTCAATCAAAACAATATCCATAATAACCATGACCAGTACTCGTCTTGTCTCAAGACCACCTAAGGGTGAAAAACGGCACCCATTCCTTGTTCAAATCCGGAGTGGATAAACCCCCACCCAAGGTTCCAGGTGCCCATACACCAAACCAGTTGCCCATACAACCGGGCGGCTCCCCTAGGATAACAAAACGGTATCCTAACTTATGTAGAAACATCAAGACATGGCACGGAGTAGAAACTCATCGTTCATGGGGGTAACCGACTTAACCGTGGCTAGAAAGCCAATCATTATCATCAATTTATATCAAGGAATCGGAGATGTCTTGAGACAAGCTGTCTTAAGGATGATCAAAAATCTCTTTCCTAATTCAACCAGTTTTAACCCAAACAATTCTTTCCTATATTATAAACAAATACACGTTGGAAGTTACCTTCCGTTTTCAGCCAGTTTATCCTTCTTACGTATGCAATGCTAACTTATAAAAGAACTTAAACTAATTAAAGACTTAATTGAATAATGGGAAACCCACCTAGGATTGATTGGCCATCTGTTGTTGCGCTGGTGCCTGAAGACTCTCATCCGTAGGCCTACTACTAGGCCGGGCTTAGTCGTCGTGCGACGCTCTAGTTTGTTTTGGAGCTACTTCCTCATCATCAGATATAGGATTTGCTCGGGTTCTTTTTGGTGAGATAACTTCTTATCCTTATAAAAAGGACGTCTAATCATTAGGTAAATAATTCAAAATCTAGACTTAACCTTTGTATTCAACCGTAACCTATCCAAGGTTAAATTTATAGTCTTAATTGATAAATTCTTGACCTAGTAATTTCTTATTTGTCTATATAAGTATGATAACTTTTTCCACCGCTTCCCTAAGGTTTTTTTAAGCTCTCCTAACTTTCTTATAATTTTCTATATCTCTTTCCTAATTTTCCTATCAACTTTTAAGCTAATAATTTACTTATCTCGGGCTTAATATTTATTGTATTTAATTTCTCTTAAAGATTTTATTTCCTCAACTTGATATCATAGGTTTACACTTACTATAATTTTCTTAAAAACTTTTGACCACAAAGTCTATTTATTTTTAATTAATCATTCGCTAAAAATAGGACTTTTGGTCAATTATAATTTTCTAAATTCACCAATTTTCTACGGTATAACTACCACAAGTAGATAAGGTAGTTTTTAACCTTTGGTAATTATCTTATTATTTTCTAACTTAATTATATAATTTCCATCTTCAATTTTTAGCTAAAAATAGAATAATTTGACTTAAATAAATACTTATACTACTTTTTTAACATTGAAATATTTATCACGGCCTTTCCATTATGTAATCTAATTGAGATAAATAGAATGTAATCATATAGCATGATTTACTAATTTCTCCCTTGAAATTTCCACAAAAAGTAGTATATTTTGACGTAAATAAATATCTATACTAATTTTTTAACCTTGGCATAATTAACACGGCCTCTTTACCCTATAATAAAGCTCTGAGAAGTAGCATGTAATTATATAGCATGATTTACTAATTTGCCTCTTTAGTTTTTAGCTAAAAATAGTGTAATTTGACTTAGATAAATATCTATATTTCTTTTCTAACCTTGACATAATTATCACGGCCTATTTACCCTATAATATAGCTCTGATAAATAGCATGTAATCATATAGCATTTTACTAATTTTCCTCTTTAGTTTTTAGCTAAAAATAGTGTAATTTGACTTAGATAAATATCTATACTTCTTTTCTAACCTTGACATAATTATCACGGCCTATTTACCCTATAATATAGCTCTAATAAATAGGATGTAATCATATAACATGATTTACTAATTTCCCTCTTTAGTTTTTAGCTAAAAACAGCGTAATTCCACTAAGATAATTAGTTAAACTATATATCTGAGCTTCTCCTAATTATCACGGGTTTTTTAACACCCAATTAACCATTGATATTTATATCACAGCAATTGAAATCAATTTACTAATTTCCTCCATTTAAATTTCTCAAAAAACTGAGTAATTCTGCCTAAGTAATTAGCTATATTAATTATCTGAGCTTATCCTAATTATCACGGGTTACTTAACACCTCATTAACCACTGATAAATATATAAAAGTAATTGAATTTAATTTTCTAATTTCCCCTATTTAAATTTCTCAAAAAACAGAGTATTTCTGCTCAACAAATTAGCTAGTTTATTTTCTGAGCTTCTCCTAATTATTACAAGTTTTCTTACACCTAGTTAACCCCTGATAATTATATCATAGCATTTTAAATCTATTTACTAATTTTCCCTATTTAAATTGATCAAAAAACAGGATATTTCTATCAAAGTAATTAATTAGATTAATTTTCTGAGCTTCTCCTAATTATCACGGGTTTTTAAACACTTAATTAACCACTGATAATTTTATCATAGCATTTGAATCTCATTTACTAATTTCCCCTATTTAAATTTCTCAAACAATAGAGTATTTCTGCTGAAGAAACTAGCAACATCAATTTTCTGAGCTTCTCCTAATTATCACGAGTTTCTTTATACCTCATTAACCACTGATAAATGTATCACAACAATTGATATCAATTTACTAATTTCCCCTATTTAAATTGGTCAAAAAACAGAGTAATTCTACCTAATCAATTAGCTAGATTCATTATCTGAGATTTTCCTAATTATCACGAGTTTCTTAATACCCAATTAACCATTGATAAATATATTATGGTAATTGAAATCAATTTACTAATTTCCCCTATTTAAATAGCTCAAAAAACAGAGTAATTCTGCCTATTTAATTAGCTAGATTCATTTTCTGAGCTTTTCCTAATTTTCACTGGTTTCTTAACACGCAATTAACCATTGATAAATATATTATAGTAATTGAAATCAATTTACTAATTTCCCCTATTTAAATAGCTCAAAAAACAGAGTAATTCTGCCTATTTAATTAGCTAGATTCATTATCTGAGCTTTTCCTAATTATCACCGGTTGCTTAACACCCAATTAACCATTGATAAATATATTATAGTAATTCAAATCAATTTACTAATTTCCCCTATTTAAATTGCTCCAAAAACAGAGTAATTCTGCCTAATTAATTAGATAGATTCATTATCTGAGCTTTTCCTAATTATCACGGGTTTTCTAACACCTAATTAACCACTGATAAATATATGATAGTAATTGAAATCAATTTACTAATTTCCCCTATTTAAATAGCTCCAAAAACAGAGTAATTCTACCTAATTAATTAAGTAGATTCATTATCTGAACTTTTCCTAATTATCACGGGTTTTCCAACACCTAATTAACCACTGATAAATATATGATAGTAATTGAAATCAATTTACTAATTTCCCCTATTTAAATAGCTCAAAAAACAGAGTAATTCTGCCTATTTAATTAGCTGGATTCATTATCTGAGTTTTTCCTAATTATCACGGGTTTCTTAACACTCAATTTACCACTGATAAATATATTATAGTAATTTAAATCAATTTACTAATTTCCCCTATTTAAATAGCTCAAAAAACAGAGTATTTTTACTAAAGAAATTAGCTAGATTAATTTTCTGAGATTCTCCTAATTATCACAGGTTTTTAAACACCTAATTAATCACTGATAAATATATCACAACATTTGAAATCATTTTACTAATTTCCCCTATTTAAATTGCTCAGAAAACAGGATATTTCTGCTAAAATAATTAGCTAGATTAACTTTCTAAGATTTTCTTAATTATCACGGGTTTTTAAACACCTAATTAACCACTGATAATTATATCACCTCATTTGAAATTCATTTACTAATTTTCCCTATTAAAATTGTTCAAAAAACAGAGTAATTATGCCTAATTAATTAGGAAAACTTCTCAGAAAATTATAGGATAATTTTCCTAGATTAATAAATGGCTAATGCATCTCTGATAAATAATTAAACTGAATATAATCCTAATTAATATTTTTACCATTAATTCATGGTTAATTTGGCTAATTTCCGCCTTAATATGATAGGATAAATAATCAGCTTAGTATTACTAAGCTTAATTATAATAATCAGTAGAGATTAATTAATTTAAAGAGATTTAAGGAGCATGCATAGGCCTAATCTTTGATTTATTAGCAATTTATCTTAATCTAATCTTGCTAATTAAGAAGGATTAGGTTAATTACCGTTAGGGTTAATCAATTAGAGATTAAACTCTAATGATTTCTGCGTAGTGTTCTCTCTAGATGAGAGAGAGAGTAGCAAGGCTCCGAATCTGTGTAAAATGTGAAGCTAGGGGTCCTATTTATAATTTTCTGGCACTCATAAGCTCTCACCGGCTGAAAAAGGCAGTTGCTTGAAGTTCAAGCAGCCCCCAGCAAGTCAAAAACGACCCCTGCTGCTAAATGAGTCCCTGGCAGGTCAGTGATGACCCTCCCATTACCTGCCAGCTTTTAAAATGTCAATTTTGCTATAATTTGACCTATTTTTGCTTAATTGGTAAATATCTGGGAGACCTTTAATAAAGTCTATGCTTAAATGATTACTGTAACCCTTCAATTTTTCTATTTTACTCAATTCACAGTGTAAACTTCCAGGGATCATAACTATGCCATTTTTTATCGGAATTCAATTCTGAAAATTTCTAGCCCGGGGTTTGTTGTGCTTAAGATTCCAAAAATACCAATATTTGCCATGGTCGGACAATTCTACATTGCTATTTCAATAATCATATCAGTTTGATTAAGCTTATACAACCTTTAAGGTTTCAGAAACTGGAAACCTTACAATAAAGCTAAGTGTGGGAACTGAAAAAAGAGAGAGAAGACCAGAAAAAACATGGAGAAGAGACGAGGAACATCCGCAAGTGTGTTTTTGCTGTTTTTGGAGCATTTTTTGGCCCTAAACTGCTCATCCGAGGTCGGATTCGAGCACTGTGACATTGTAGGGTGGGGTTTTTGGGTGTTCCGGACGCAATGGCACTGTCCATTTTGCCAAATTCCTCATAGATTTTCTGTTGTTTTTCTGTGTAATCTTCTCCGGTGAGTGAAGCCTCTACTTAACTTTGTGGTTGTATCTGGTGTATTTCCTCAATATTGTGTAAACTATTTGCCCCATTGGTGTTGGGCTGAGCTTCATTGAGTCTAAACAACAGCAATTTGCCTCCTTTGAGCTGAATTGAGAGTGTGTGAGTGAGTGTGTATGTGTGAGTGTTGAGTGGGCAAGTGGGAAATCCCTCTCTTCTCACTCCGTCTGTGTGTTTCCTATCTCGGCCAGGCTGGTTGTGTAAGCCGAGTGGTGCCCCATAGTGTGTGTGTGTGTGTGTGTGTGTGTGTGTGTGTGTGTGTGTGTGTGTGTGTGTGTGTATCTTCCCAAGAGTGTGTGTCGGGTCGTTATAGAGGCGTTGTGTGTGTTTTCATCCCGCTCACAGCGTCTCTTATCTTGATGTTACCCCCCTAATGGTGTACATCGTAGCAAGAGTTTCCATTATTTACTTGTCCGTACCAAAGATGCTTGCATTTACTTTTATGTACCAATAAAACTTCTATACTCCTCTTAATCCTCACATTTGTACCCACCTTGGGTTTGAAACCTCCAACCCCCATTTAAAAGCCCCCAATTCTTGTACAAAAATTAACACTACTGATGAGCTTTAAATAGCGAGATGCGTTTAGTGTTAATTTGTTGTCATTTTTTCTCCCTCCCCCTTTTTTTATCTCTTATTACCATTTTTCCTTGTTTTGGTATTTTTTGCTCGCTTTAAGTTCATAAAATACATTAGTTCTACTAGGTGCTTCTTCCGTAGATGTTATAGCATAGCACATACCACCGGATGTTTACCCTTCCCTCGCCTTATCCACTCCTGTCACTCCCTTTTTCGCAAGATAAATTCTCCTTATCTTTGCTTTATCTTGGTGGGATGCCTTGGTATAGTTTGGTTTTGCCTTAGTTTCCTTTTAAGCCTAGATTTTTTATATATATATAACCTTTCTTAAGAAAGGACTCTGGCATTTGTTTGTCTCCTTTGCCTTGTCCTCCCTCCTATTTCCCTGCTTACCCACGTGCGACGCGGGCCTCCGCCTTCACTTGCCTTCTTTCCTTTCCTTTCACTTATTTGATCTTACTACTTCTACTTGCCATCGCTCCTTTTTATTTTCTTGCCTTCTCTCTTTAGTCTTTATTTTGGTGATTAGCTCTTGACTTCTTAACCCTACATCATGGAGCATGCAAACCTTCTTTGGCTATCCTTGCTTTAGTTCATACGTAGCCTAGTTTCTAAGCTTTATATTTTTACAACATGGCATGCTAAATGTGTCAAGCAACAATGTACACTGTGCTATTGCCTCAAGCTTTTGCAGTTAAGGGAGGCGTCATCACGGGCCACCAAAAGCATCCGTTCGCCTCCTAAGGCTTTTGATCAACTTTGAAAGACAACGTCACTTGTAGATCTTCACAAGCCAACGTCACGTGCTCAGTTCCATATGGCGTCACCTACTCTCTTTCGCAGGCTAGCATCTCCACCTGCTCAATCTCTACGTCTTCCATGATGTCACTTAGTTTATTTTGAGGTCTAGCATCACCTGCATGCTCAATCCAATCTCTACATTGTGGGCTAGTGTCTTTTGCTAAAGCTGCACAAGATCAACTTTACTGAAGCTTCGTAAGGTCAACTTCACACATTGTACCTGCTAAAATTTGCATGTTGCACCTACCCAAACGACATCACCTACTCTATTTTTCAAGTTAACGTCACCTGCATGCTCAAATTATAAATCCTCTGCTAGCATCACCTGCTCAAGCTTCACAAAATTCTACTTCACCTGTTGAAGCTTTGCCAGTGCAACTTTGTAAGCCGCTCAACTTTGCAGGCCAAACGAACTCAAGCTTACATGCTTTGAAGATCGAGCCACATGAGGCAACATAGTAGGCTTGCATCCCTTGCACATGGCCAACCATAACTCAAGGCCTACCATTACTCACGAGTACTTGCAGCCCTTTTATAACTCGTGGGTACTTGCACACGATTGACTTAAGCCTAGAGGAGCCTTGCTATTACCATATGCAATTACCTTGTCTTCGGCTACAGTTTTTGGTAAACTTTCACCAACTTGAAGCCTACCCATTGCCTCCTAATTTCACAGTAGCTTTCTTCTTTCCACAAATGTTAGTTAGCCTGCAGTTACCACTATGTATGTGTTTGGTTTAATGGCCATGTGGTCGACCGCCCATCACTAAATTCTACTAGCCCTAAGTGTACAACAATACACTTGTGTGACACACTAACAGTAAGTAGAGTGTGTATTGTGCCTAAGTGCATAAGATAGAGAAGAAAGAAGGGGGAGCTCTCTTTTGGTAGTTTGTGCTGTAGAGCTTTCATAGCCATTGCAGGTAGCATTGGTGTAGTCTCTTCCATCTACGAGAGCCCACGGATCATTCGAGAGTGTTTAGCCTTTTTTGGAGTGGCCTCATCCACACACATAGAGTGGGAGTTTTAAGACATTGTCTTCTCTGAGTATAGGTACAAATACAGGTACAGGTACAGGTCCATAGAACGGCTTGGTTAGCTTCCTTTGTGCTTCTTGGTCTTGATTTTGGCTTTGGCTATGCCTTTGGCATTGACTCACATGATACAGGTTTCAATGCTTGTGATATTCTCGATCCACTGGGAGCAGTTTTTTAATGTGTACATGCATATTTTGGTACTTTTGATCGTGTTTGAGCTCTTTTGAGAGCAGTTTGACTCCTCGCAGGGATATTTCTTTGCAGGCACATGCTTTTGGCACCTGTTTGAGCGTCATGATAGACTTGTACATCTTTGTGGATACTACCATTGTATGCTTTTGTGAAGAAATTTTTTGGCTAGTACGGCAGTCTTGGCCATTTCTGAGACTTGGTTCGGATGATAGCCATCTTTGAGACTTGGTTATATGTTTTGTTGCATAACCTACATTGTTGAGGTTCGATAGCATGAGGTTTTCATTGAGTTGGGGTATTCTCAAATGTGGAGATACCTTTGGTGATAGAGATAGTTGGAGCATCCCTTACGAGGCCTTGTCATAGGACATGAATAGAGTGATATAGGTGCTTTGACATCAAATTAACAGTCTATGGTCAGTTTGAGAGTTTATGTACCTCAATTGGTCTATATACAGTGCAATTTTGAGAGGCATTGCCCTCTTCTATGCTTTGTGAGTGACATACTTGGCCATTTTGTCTCGTATTTTGGTTGACATAGTCCCAAATACAAAGGAGACTCTGCCGAATTTTCCCCGGAATATTTTGGTCATTTTGTCACCATGTCTACTAGTAGAGACCGTGACATTTATGACATACAGAAGTTTGATGGCACTAATTTTCAGCTTTGGAAGGACCAAATGCATGATTTGCTTGTCCAAAAGAAGCAAAAGTTTCCTATTGCCTATGCGGCTAGAACTGAAGATATGCACATGACTCAGTTTCAGTGGTGGGAGGAGCTTGATGAGCTATGCAGGTCTATGATTAGACTGCACCTTAGTGATTCGGTTTACTTTTCACTGTTATGATGCGATACTGCTCATGATTTATGGCAGAAATTATGTGACACTTACGAAAAGGATACAGCTAGCAATAAGGTTTTCATGATGCGAAAACTTTTCAACCTTCGTATCAAGGAGTCAGCTAGTGTTGCCAGTCATATCAATGATTTTGATTCTCTTTCTGCCCAGATTTGTACACAACGCATGACCATTGATGATGAGATGAAATAAATTTTTTTGCTTTGTTCAATGTCACCCTCTTCGGATATCTTTTGCACAGCTGTCAGTAACTCTGCTCTTAATGGTACGCTAACATATGATGATGCTACTAGTGCACTTTTGCTAGAGGAGATGCGTCGAAAGACAATGAATATCTCGCATTATGGAAAATCTCATTATGTGCAAAGGGATGATAAGCAACGTAAGGGCCGTTCTTCGCAACATGATTCCAAGAACGAGGGCCATAGAGATGCATCAAAGGATAGATGAAAGTCTCGTGGTCACCGCAATGTTCAATGCCATTATTGTGATAAGTTTGGTCACATAAAGAAGGATTGTTATGCTTGGAAGCGTGACAAAGAGAAGGGAAAAGGTAAAGGATTATGATGATAAAGAGGAGAAACCAAAGAGTTCGGTTAAGATTGAAGAATTGGACATAATGTAGGATGATAGTGATACGCAAGACATTAATATGTTGATTGAAAACAATGATGTCTTTTATGATGCACAAGTACTCTATCTTTACATAGTTCTATGCCAGTTGAACTCCTTGTTAGTGTTGAAGTATCCCTTACATGGATCTTGATTCGGGTGCTTCATTGCATGTCACACCTCATAGGCATTGGTTTACTATATATGAGAAAACCATTGGCTCAGTTACACTTGGTGACAGTTACTCTTGTGACATTGTTGGCATAGGTGATATTTCCATGGTTATGGAAAATGGGGTGAAGTTTATCATCCATAATGTGCATCATGTTCCAGCCTTGGCACGCAATCTGATTTCGATTGGACGTCTTGATGACTTGGGTTACAAAGTCACTTTTCATCAACAGTCTTGGGTGTTGCAAAGGGTCATCTTATTATAGCCCATGGTTCTAAAGTTGGTTCACGTTATCCTCTTTATATTTCTGATAAAAACAGTGTTCTTTTGGTAACCGAGCTACCAACCATTTCTTTGTGGCATAGCTGGTTAGGAAATATGTCAAAGAAGGAAACAAAGACACTCTATTGTTTGGGCTACTTACCGTTTTTGTCATTTTGTTATTTTCCCTTTTGTGAGCACTGTCAATATGGAAAGCAAACATGAACATGTCGTACACATTTGTTTGACAAAGAAAGAAAACCCTTAGAGCCTGTGCACATTGATTTATGTGGACCTATGCCTTCTAAATCCCATGGTGGTGCATCCTGGTATGCTACATTGATTGATGATGCACCATGAAGTCTAAAGATGAGACCATGTTTGGGTTTGCACCATGAAGTCTAAAGATGAGACCTTTTCTTGCTTCAAGAAGTTCTTATCTAGTGTTGAAACTCAGTCTTAACATAAGTGAAAAGCAAGGATTTCATTCACATCTTCACGTGAAGTACGCAGTGGTAATAAATCATGTTATTAATTAACACTCCATGAGAGTGTTAATAACATCAAATTCACAAGCACTTACTAGAACTGGCCCTTCCTATTAGCCCGATGGTCTTTTAGGTGGGCCCTAGCGGGCAAGCTATCAAGCCTGGAGGACTCGGCTATATCCTCCTCTTGCCCCCATTCCTGGAGTGGTGGCTATATAAACGATGTCTCATCCTTGCATCCGTCTATTTTGGCACATTTTTTGGCTTACTTGAGGTCTTGGTTTTCATTCAGGTACCTTTGATTCCTATATTTTTTAACAACACGAGTAGTTACAACTAACTCTCCCTTGCGTGTCTATCCACCTGGAAACAGGTTTGGGTAGGGAGCATCCTTGCAGAGGGTATAGGTGGTGCAAGTGTGTGGGGATCATTTCTATGGTTGGAGTGGAGTGCTCCTTATCACTACACCTACGTATTGTTACCTCCATTGGGTGTCTATCCGCCTGGAAACAGGTTTGGGTAGGGAGAATCCTTGCGAAGGATATAGGTGGTGCAAGTGTGTGGGGCTTATTTCTGTGGTTGGAATGGAGTGCTCCATATCACTACACCTACATATTGTTCATTACGTATAGTTACCTCCCTTGGGTGTCTATCCCCCTCAAAACAGGCTTATGTAGGAAGCTTCCTTGCGGAGGGTATAGGTGGTGCAAGTTCTTGGGGCTCATTTCTATGGTTGGAATGGAACGCTCCTTATCACTACACCTACGTATTTTTTGTTACATATGGTTACCTCCCTTGGGTGTCTATCCGCCTAGAAACAAGTTTGGGTAGGGAGCATTCTTGCGGAGGGTATAGGTGGTGCAAGTGCTTGGGGCTCATTTCTATGGTTGGAATGGAGCGCTCCTTATCACTACTTATTACGTATAGTTACCTCCCTTGGTGGGAGTCTATCCACTTGGAAACAGTTCTGGGTAGGGATTATCCTTGCGGAGGGTATAGGTGGTTGCAAGTGCTTGGGGCTCATTTTTTGCTTTATGTTTATATCTATATTATTTTACTTTATTATACAATCGTTCAATTAGATACTGTTTTTCAAAAACTTAATATTTTTACAATTGTATGAATGTACAGGTGGCTTGTGAACTTGTCATGGATTCCCATGCTTGCTCTCAAAACATCAATGCAGTTACTTCTAGTGAGTGGCATAAAATGGCAATCATCTTTTTGCAGCATTTTTAGCCTACTCAACTTCCTCTTACTCATATGTGTATATATTTTCCTACACTATTAATTTATCTAGAGTAAATTTCCTCTCCTCGTTTAACCTTTGCGGCAACACATACTCCTTACTCTTTCTAAAAACTTCACCTTAGTTATCTGTGTTTATATTATTATCCTTTTCCTTTTTGCTTTGTAAATAAAACTAAGCATTCAATAACCAACTATCCACCTTCAAACTTTCTTACCTCTTGTAAATTAGTAGTAGGAAAATAATATATCTATATTACACCAAAATTATCATGGAAATCAACTCTTCACTTGCCTTTACCAAAGATTATGGTCTAGCTTTACAAGTCTTCTATGCCCTACATAGGTGGCCCAATATCTCTTAAGAATATCCTTATAGTTTTCCTCCTTTGAGAAAAAGACTCAAATTGTACATTCTTTTTACAAGCACATGAGTTTGGGCCCTCCTCTCTAAGTTTAAGCATCATACCCTTTTGAAAAAGCATGATCCCCCTTGGATGCATACAAGCAAAGAGCCCATACAAGAAGACTTTTGAAAAAGCATGATTCCCCTTGGATGCATACAAGCAAAGAGCCCATACAAGAAGACTTGGATGCAAAAGGTTCCCTAGCCTAGTTTGGACCTTCCAAACCAAAAATATTGATGCATGGTCGTGAAGAATAGTCCAAATCCATATCAAACACTTTGAGAAGGTCAAATTTTCCTTTTGAAGCATGTCATTCCGAGCTACAGGTAAAAAGTTATGGTCAAAACAGAGTGTAAATCTGTCAAAATCGCAGAAGGGAGCTGTAAATCAAGTTAAATCAGTAGGGTAAGATCTTATCTTTCTCTTCACTTCAAGAAGAGTAATGAGTGCTCAAGGTCACTTGCATGTGATGGAACCGACCTAAAGATGCTTCCAATGCCAAGACAGACAAGCTGAGATACCCACAGGAGCCGCCCGTAGGGCATCATGGTGGGACCCACATACATTATGCACCCCTATGGATCCTTCATGATCTAAAATGATGATTTTTGTGAGTAAATAATCCATTAATGTCCAATATTTGATAGGTAGTCAAATGACATTTAATTAGGTAAAATCACTTACCCTAATTAAGTGTAACATAATCCCACTCTTGCACAGCCAGTCAGTCCATATTGGCAGACGCAGTCCACTGTAGATCGCCCTCTATAGCTCTTGAACTAGATCTACTGCTAAGAAACAGACCTACATACATATGTATGAAGGAGGTCAAGACTCAACTGAAAGAAGTCTTGCTTCGGATGCAGATTACAAGAGGTGTCCTAGATCATAGGGTGCAGGCCATCATTGAAGATCAATCTCCCAACAGTAAAGGACCCCGAACCCAAATGACAGTAGGAGAACAGGCAACTGCTCTTTGAAACCTTTTTCAATTTGTCTAAATTATTAGGAAGATGATGCAGTAGGAGAACCAAGCTATTCTCAATTTTCTAGAGTTTGTGCCTGATTCTCCAGTACTCCTGTATGCATTACCTGCCAAAGAGGCTGAAATGCCGAGATTTTTCCCAGCCTTGTATCCTCATCATCCAAAACCAGTGGATCGGCTAACTTACTTCATCATCATAATGAACTCTAGGACTGGTATGAGTGAGCCACTATGGAATGGAAATCTTGGCAATCACTAGTCTCAATGATGCCCTGAAAATGGATAATGTCATGGATCTGCAAGGAAAAATGAAAAAGTTTAAACTTTGTATGGGATTGTGGAAGATCCAGCTCTGTGGATTAACGAAGATCACAAATTAGTTACTTCAACTAACTGTGGAGTCTTCCAAGATTCCTAAAAAGGATATCATTGCCAAACCAGGACTGGAACCACAATACAGAGAAATGGTGGAGATTCTCTTTGAAGCTAGAATTAAGACAAATCAGCCTCTCCCGAAGGGATGGATCCACACAACCTCGGATTGTCATAAATTGGCCAGAACCTATCTCACTAAGGGCAAACGTAGTCTCTATAATCCCGACACCAAAACTTACAATGCCCTCACGCCTTATGAGTTTGAGATCACCACAGAAAGGCACGATCAACTTAAGCAGGAGGCCATTTACAGACTTATTCAGAAGGGCAATGCTAGCACTTGGACTTTTGAGGCACCAATGAAGAATAAGGGCAAAAGGAAGCGGGTTCAGTGGGAAGTATACTGGGTAGTTACATCTCAGAATGAGACGGTAGATTTTTCCAGTTAGGCACTCGAATCTCCTTGGCTGGGGACCCTTGGAATTACAACTATATGGGTGTCAAGCACTCAACAAGCATGAAGTATGGTATAAAGCTGGCAATACCAAAAGATTACTATCATGAGGAACATTGGCCAAATTAGAAAACTAGATGGTTTTCTCAACAACAAACTAGAATCAGGCGGTGGATTTTTTTTTTCAGAATGAAATTTTGGAGTTACACCAAAATTCAAGAAAGGAGGGAAGGATGTAGAAGGTGAGGACAGTCCCAGCAGGCGAGGAACTGCTCCTTAGATGGCTGACCAGCGGGGGGAAGCGGGAACAGCTACACTGGAAATAATTACCACAGTTATTGTAGTAACTTTGAGAGCTATAAATACGATGTGCTACACTGTAATCGGGCTTTGGCTTTTTGACTTTTTGACACTTTTGGTTTACGAGCTCTTAGCTTCTAAATTCATCCCTGTAATCAATCCTCAAACTTTATCTTAGTTTAAGCATGTTGTAGATTGTACTGATCATCCTTGAGCTATTGATCTGAATCTACAAATACCATTTCTTGTCTTCTAGTTGTAGTCTTTCATTTCAATACATCATTCCAGTTCAGTTCCCTATTTTCGTCTAATACTCAGTTTTAGTCCTCACTAACTGAACTACCTAGATAATCAGTAACTTTGAACTCTAATATTGGAATAGCTGTCTGAAGAGACCAACTCCCATTCCAACCACATAGAACCACAATTCAAACATGAATACAATATTCTTTCTCAACAACAGGCATGAATGCGTGCATGATGCATAACTAACTCAACTAGTATCAAGCTTGAGGCTATCCCCACAACCTTTGGATCTAATACTAGGTGAGAGATATTTGTCCCTTGAGGTCTATGCAAAAATATACAGTTTATAATTTTATACTATTTCAATATACATCGAAGTTGCAAAATCATTTTCAAAGGGGAGGAGTTCTCAGTGCACAGCATAGCATGGGATTTAGGCCATGAGCTGGACTGCACCGAGAGGCACCTAGTGACTAGTTCTACCTCTATATGGGTGATATAAATGAAAGTGTACTCAAGAAAACAACATTGTGGAGGGTGAATATATGTGTACATCGCATCGTAGAGAGAGAGAGAGAGAGAGAGAGAGAGAGAGAGAGAGAGAGAGAGAGAGAGAGAGAGAGAGAATAGTGGAGGCTAAAATAAAACAAGCAATCATAAATGAAAATTGTGTATATCATAACATCAAAAATAAAAATTGACTAGCAGAGCACCGGGCCCTGTGTAGGGATCCCACCCATCCACATTCCCTCTACTATGAAAAGGGAGAATTTCACTTCGCCTTGAGCAAACCAGATCACCTCCATCAACCTACCTCAGCCAGACATAGGATGAGGCCTCTTTGTCTCCCTCCACGAACCCTAGCTCTAAAAGGAACCCAGATACCAGCAGGTGGTAGGGTATCAACACCAACCATATCATTTTAGGCACCACGTCCTTCTTTGATGCCGAGCATGGGATTTTTAAGAAAATCCAAAGCAAGATCCCCGAGGCATTATTAGTGTAGGTCATTCAACCCCCGATGCACTAACCATGTAGATCAGCTTAAGAAAAAAAGAAGATCTAGGAAACACCCCCGATCCAGAAAAGCCCCCGGTCATCGACCCATTTGTCTAAGGCTAAGCAATGTGAGTGATCCTAGTCTTGTAGAGACACTTCCATGAGGAACCTAGCACATGAGTCCAATCACAATAGCATCTTCCACATGCACAAACAATATTTTCTAAGTAGTAAGACTGTACAGGGTCTCTACCCTTACAAGTCCCCCATAAACCATCAAATCCACTTCATAATCCAATCCAAAACCATAAACCATAATCCAATCGCATCACATGGGTGAGTAATGTACATCCATTCTTGCAGAACCCCTTTAGTACATAACATGCATGGATGCAAAATTTTGACAGAATTTTGGCAAAAAAACCACATTAAAAAAGAAAAAACCCAAGAGCCACATCGGCTTCCACAATCAAAATCACAACCATAATCCATGAGGGATCTCAGCTCTTGACCATAAACCATATTCTATACTGAACCGAATTCCATAATTGGAGTTTGACATATCCACTGTGATCAGACTGAGCCCACACACATGGCCCTATAGGTTTTGGTTTGGCTAAGTGGGTTTACTCATGCGATGAATCTATATGGTGGTTCTACAAGGAGGCTGGTGTTTAAAATTTTGACTCAAGCTAAAATTTTGACTTTGTGAACAACGAGCTGAGAGACAATATTCTCACATGCCACCCAAGAGAGCATAAAATTCTAAATGATGTGTTTAATTTTTGGTTTAAAGGGTTCAACATGATTCATAATAGTTTAAGAGATATGACCAAAACAATGTTCCTACATCCTACATGGTATGAAGCAAAAAACAATTTTTATGTGCATACTTCACCATAAACACACCATGTGCATAAATCAATGTAATAAACATGATGAAACAAGCGTTCAATATCCTCATACACATTCAAAAAGTCCATACATGCCCTCGTATACGAAGAAGCAACCACCCAGAGGGTAGATACTGTTGGAATTAGGGTTGCAGAGAAACACACACAGCTTGGAGAAGACGAAGGAAGCTCAAGGCACACAATAGAGAGTGTGTTACTTAGTGTGCAATGGAAAGATAGATAGCCCTAGAGTGATGGGCGTATATACAATGCACGGGGGAAAAAACCTCCTAAAGAGGGAAAAAATGCCCCGGCGGTCCTAGTGTGTTCACACACATCACTACCACATGTATATGGTAACAAATCCCCCCTGGAGTGATGCGGTGAACGAGAGCTGGCACATGAGTAAAGGGAAGTGCCATGCCCTGAGGACAGGATCAGTCCACAAAGGGGAGTAAGCCCAAAGCTTTGCGGAAAGCTTCAAGCTTCTCACGAGACAATGCCTTTGTGAAAAGATCTGCAAGGTTGTCCTGTGTTGGCACATAAGCCAAGCTGATCTCTCCTGCTGAGAGCCTCTCCCTGACATAGTGGTAATGCACCTCAATGTGCTTTGTGCGAGCATGAAAAACTGGGTTCCTCGCAACTGCCAATGCGCTCTGACTGTCAGTGTAGATAGTGTTGGCAGTGTCCTGTCCAACACCCAAGTCAGCCATAAGGCGTCTGAGCCATACACACTCAACCGTAGCTGTGAAGACTGCTCTGTACTCAGCCTCACAACTCGAAGTGGCCACAGTAGGTTGCTTCTTGCTCAACCATGATATACATGAACTGCCAAGCATGAAACAAAAACCACTTGTGGACACTCGCGTGTCAAAACAACCAGCCCAATCTGAGTCCGAAAAAGCATGTAAGTCTGGCGGCAATGATCCCCCCTTGGGATAAAACAAGCCAAGATGTAAAGTGCCACTAAGGTAGCGGAAAATCCTCTTGACAGCCTGCCAATGCTTAGACCCTGGGCTATGCATAAATCTGCTGACATGCGAGACTACAAACTGAATATCTGGCCTCGTGTTGCATACATAAATGAGGCAGCCAACAGCAGTTTGGTAAAGAGTGACATCAGCAGGATCGCCAGCATCATGTAGACTCAACTTCAAACCTGTTTCCATGGGAGTGGCAATAGGTTTGCAATCCTCAAGTCCAAACTTACATAGCAATGTCTCTATGTAACTTTTCTGACACAAGGCAATACCACCATCACACTGCTTAAACTGTATACCCAAGTAATGATGCAACAACCCCAAATCTTTCATCTTGAAAGTAGCATTCAAATCAGCCTTAAATTCAGCAATATGTCTCTCATTTGGTCCAGTGTTCAGCAAATCATCAACATAAAGAACCACAATGAGAAATACATCATCCTCACGCTTTACATACAATGTGCTTTCTGTTGGACTGTTACAAAAGCCTCGTTTAACCAAATGAGTGTCAGCTTTCTCATACCAAGCACGAGGAGATTGCTTCAACCCATACAAAGCCTTCTTACATTTGCACACTTTGTCCTCTTGTCCTTTTATGACAAAACCGCGAGGCTGCGTTACATAAACTTCCTCAAATATGTCACCATTCAAGAAAGCAGTAACAATGTCTGATTGATGTACATCCCAACCAAAATGAGCTGCCAATGCACATAGAAAACGCACAGTAGTCATACGACAAGTGGGAGCAAAAGTCTCTTCATAATCTATGCCTTTTTGTTGTGCATAACCCTTTGCAACAAGTCGAGCCTTATGGCGATCGATCTCACCATCCGGCTTGCGTTTCAACTTGTAAACCCACTTCGTACCAATGGCCTTTTTGCCAGGAGGCAAATCACATAAAGTCCATGTGTCATTCTCTATAAGTGCATCATATTCTGATTTCATGGCAGCAATCCAATTTTCTGAATTCTGTGCTTCATCAAAAGACAGAGGCTCCTCAACATCATGTAAACTAGACACAGCCAAAGCATAACAATCTGATGCATAAGATGCATGGCGAGAGCCTGAACGAGTACGACTAGATAAAGGTGCATCCAATTTACTGTCACGCAAAGTGTGCACCAGCCATTTTGGCATACCTCTAGCCTGCTCATTTTCAGCCCTTTCCTCATCAAGTACATCATGTACATATGCATCAGTAATAGGCTGTTCTAAAACATTTTCAGAAACCCCCATAGGCTGTACATTTGCCTCATTGGAACTTACATTCGTATTTCCACCACTGAAAAGAGGCAACAAAGTGTCATAAATGTCCTGTGAGCTTACATTACTGTCTCTAGTACATGACAGTAAGGGTTGAACAGAATCTTCCACAAACACTACATCCCGTGAAACCAAAATACGTTTTGTTTGCGGATGATACAACCTGTAACCTTTGCTTTCAGCACTATAACCAACAAAAATACATTTGACAGCCTTATCATCCAATTTTCTGCGCTGCACTTGTGGCACCAAAGCATATGCCAAACAGCCAAAAACACGCATGTGCTCAATAGAAGGTTTTCTATCATGCCATGCTTCATATGGAGTAATAGACTGCAAAGCTTTCGTAGGACACCTGTTAAGTACATAAGTGGCACACATGATGGCCTCAAGCCAAAAAGAATGCGGCAAAGCTTGACTTTTGACCATACATCGTGCCATTTCCGTTAGTGACCTGTTTTTCCTCTCAGCAACACCATTTTGCTGAGGTGTATAAGGCACTGTACATTGGTGTTTTATCCCACGACTAGCCTGAAATGCATTAAATTCATGAGACATATACTCCCCCCCTCGATCGGAACGGAGGGTGCCCATAGTACATTTTGAGACATTTTCAGCCATAGCCAAAAATTGTTTGAAGCACATAAAAACTTCGGACTTTGCTTTAAGCGGAAATACCCATGCATGCCTGGAGTAATCATCAATGAAAGTCACGAAGTACAGGTAATTGCCCAAGGACGGAGTTTGCATGGGCCCACAAACATCACTATGCACAAGCTGCAACCTGCATGTGGCCCTAACTGAACCATCCTTTGGAAACTTAGAACGCTGCATTTTACCCAGAATACAGCCTTCACAAACATGTTTGATAGGTGCTTCAAGAGGCGGCAAAGAAGCAACCATATCAGATTTCTGCAAACGCAGCAAACTGCAAAATTCAGATGACCAAAACGTGCATGCCAAAGTTTTGCATCTGAAATAGCCCTTGAATCTGCAACAGCATTTGCAAAATTTTGTCCACACTTGTCATACAAAGTGAGCTTATACAGCCCACGGTACAAAAGCCCAGATGCAACAATTTCATCACCAAAACTGAGATCATGAACTGTACATCTGTCATCCACAAATTTGACTACAAGTCCAAGTCTAGCAAGTGCGGATACAGACAATAGATTCTTCTTGATCCCAGGTACATAAAGTGCATCAACAAGTGTGAAGGAACTGCCATTAGCAGCAGTGAGCACAATCTTTCCAACTCCCTGAACTGGATAAGAGGCGTTGTTGGCACAAGTGACTGAATTCCCATGAGGGACAGACTCGAGAGAGGTAAACAATTCACGATGTGAGGTAATGTGCTTTGTAGCACCACTGTCGAAATACCACACATGTGAATCTGCAGCAACTGACAAGCATGCATCATGGACAGCAGGATTGTAAGTGCACTCTGCGCTAAAAGCCCATTCTGCATCAACATCAGCATCACAATCTCCTTTCACAGAAGACTCAACAATGGCTGCATTTGTAGTGGAACCAGCATTTGCAGTGGAACCACCCTCTTTCTTCTTAGCCTCTTTGGCCTTCAACTTAGGACACGACTTGATCAAGTGATCATTGGCTTTACAATAATGGCAACGCATCTTCTTTTTGCCCTTATCACCAGAATTGCCAGACGAAGTGCTGCCAGCAGAAGCATTAGGAACAGAATTTTTGCCACTCGCAGCAGAACCATAAGAAGTGGCTGCATTACTGTTACCACCCTTTCTTTGAGAAGCAATAAAAGCCTGTTCAACTGCACGTTGCCTAGTCCTGTTTTTTCTAGAAAGTGACTCTTGCAACAGCAATGTGCATAATGCATCAAACTTGACAACTTCAGGATTTCCTTGGGTCATCAGTCTCCAAGTACTAGCAAAAGTCTGGTAGGAATCTGGTAAGGCATCAAGAACAGTCTGCACAAGGGAACTGTCAGAAATGACTTCACCTGCAGAAATGAGTTGCTCATTGATATCCTTGACACTAGCAAGGAAAGTGTCCATATCATCTTCCTCATGCATAATCTTCGACTCTAGCTCTTTACGCAGCAAAGCAATTTTAGCCTCATTGCGGCTTGCATAAAGACCTGCTAGAATATCCCAAGCCTGTTTTGCAGATTTTGCTGAACGGATGTGAGGAATAATGGTGCGCTTCACAGACAACGCAATCAATGCATGAGCCTGCGCATCCTTAACATCCCAACGAGCTTGTTCTGCTGTAGGCAAAACAACTCTAACAGCTGCAATCCTTGCAGCAAGACCTGCAACATCCTCAATATCGCCTACATCTTCAGAACCAGGACGTACATCAATGCCCTGCACAATGTTCCAGACACCTTTTGACACAAGAACGTGTTGCATCATATAAGCCCACATAGGGTAGTTGTCCCCATCCAACCTGTCCTCAACAGCAAACATCTTGAACACATCTGTGTTGTTGTTGTCAGCCATGGTAAATGCTGCACCTGATGTGAAAACTGCCCGAAAATAGGAGAAATGGAGCGGGAACAACTTGTGCTATATAGCACAAACCGTAGAAGACTATAAGGCACCTGTTATGCAGAAAACGGCACTGACAGAAAATCTGCACAAAATGACGAAATAACCTGTGCAGTACTGCCCGTAGTGGAAACGGAGGCCGAAATGAGCCCAAATCAAAATTCTGAGCAGACCTAGCTCTTCGAGCTCTCCCAAAATATTTGTCGACCTGCGAACGCTTGCCAAAGCTCACTGAAATCGGAGAAAGTGAGCAGGCGTGTGCTGGAGCAGCTGGCGACTAAGCCCGGGAGGACGTGACCTGCTCTGATACCAATTGTTGGAATTAGGGTTGCAAAGAAACACACACAGCTTGGAGAAGACGAAGGAAGCTCAAGGCACACAATAGAGAGTGTGTTACTTAGTGTGCAATGGAAAGATAGATAGCCCTAGAGTGATGGGCGTATATACAATGCACGGGGGAAAAAACCTCCTAAAGAGGGAAAAAATGCCCCGGCGGTCCTAGTGTGTTCACACACATCACTACCACATGTATATGGTAACAGATACTTAGAAAATAGTGTAGAGACAGAAAGAGATGATGGGTATGGAGTTTAGAGCTTCTTACCGTACTTTAGAAGTGATAACCGGCTGTCAAAAGGCTTATTGCTTTGTGGCAAGAGAGTGGCAATGAGAGCTACATAGAGATTTATGCCACAAAGTCATTAAAGAACATGCACACCGTGAAAGAAGAAGAGAAGAGAGTAAGCACGTAGAGAGAGAGTGTTGATCTTCTTCTTCTTCTTCTTCTTCCTGTGAACAAGAGAAAAGATCTTTTGGAGATGGTGATGGAGAGCTTGCACCACTTTGTATTATACATATGTATAGTCGTGCAATAGTAGATGCAATTGTCGGCACTAAAAACCTAGCACTCTATGCCAATTTATAAGCTTTGGATGATGCTCGAGTGTCCCCAAGGCAGCACGTAGCGCCCCCGCTCAACCTGGCTTAGTTAAAGTCTTTTCGGAAAAGACCCTAGTATTTTCTAAAAACATGGCATAACTTTTAGTGGTCAACTCTCCCACTTACCATTCAATTTTTACAGTAAAATTTGACTAATTGGCTAGCATCCTGACCCGGGGGATTCACCATAGAAAACTTACCACACCATGTAAGAACAGGGGAGGGTGGTTTTTTTACAAGTTATATAAGCGTATAAGTTAGGAGTAGTCCCCCAGTAATTTATCTCCCAAGCTTAAAAATAAGGGAGGGGGTATCATATTTATGGGGGGGGGGGGGGGGGGAAGTGAGAAAAGGGAAACATGAGAGGAAGTTTTTGTGTTTCAAAATCATGGCTTCCCAAAATATTATGCCCTCAAACTTGTGAGTAAATACCTAAAAGATACATGCAAGAACTAACACTTCTTTATATATAGTTCATTTGTTGAGGGATGAAAGCTATAAAGAGTTTGTATAGATGCAAATTTACACGGAGAACCTAACAAAACTCTATAACCATGTTTTTTGAGTAATTTACATGGGTCAAAATTGGACGAGTAGCTAGAGTGTAGGCTGACCGGGCACATAGTTTGAAAGTCAAACTAAGACACATTGAAGATACGTCTAGTTATCAATAGAAGTGGTTCCTTAGTACATTGCCAGTCACTATGCTACACACTCTTTGACTAGTTTTACGCAGTTAGATCATTTAATACCTAAATTTTATATGTAAGATAGGGGTATGATAATTTTTTGCATGGATTGTCGTATAAGCGTAGAAAGGGGGGTCGTATTCCTAATATGAGTCGTATATAGGGATTTTATCAAAGTAGTCCGCTCGTAGGTGGCGTCTCGTTTTTTATATAGAGTGAATGCCCGGGGCATATCAATGGGACCATGACTAAACTATGATGGATCGTGATACACTAACATAATTATGACTTTTAGAATTGTCTTGATGTATTACTGATGTCCCTTTTTATAAAACTAATTCCCATGAAAATCGTGTTTCTTCATCGGATGGTTGTTTTTATACCTGACAGTGACTAAAAATATTTTTTTTGTTTAGTTCATCCTAAAAAGCACGTTGCTTTTAAAAAAACATCAAAAACCTAAAAATAGCATAAAAGGAAAATGGGAATCTCCCTTATGGAGAGCATGAGCATGATTGCTATTCCAACTGGATAATATGTAGATGTGGGCTACTTCCATTAGATTATTTTTATTGGTTCGGTACCCTTTGATTATGTTGTATATCTTAAATATCAACTAAACAATATAACAACAACATTGTCTATCAAAATCAACTGATGAGTGCAATATCTCATTTCATGTACAAAGCATTGGTCAATGAAAGAGGATAGTGAGAGCCACGGCATAGGTTGGGCACACAAAATCATGGTTTAGATAGATTACAATAAAATGTGCACATAGACACTTGATGAGCATAATGCAATAATTGAAAAAGCATTGGTGCCAATAATGATAGGTTGGCAATGTTTTGGGTGCACCATGATTTCATATGATTGGAGTGACATCCGAAGATGGCAGCTCCATGGAGCCTCAATTACATTCGCACCAACAAGAGGTTGTGCCCTCAAGTGTTTTGGGCTATCAACTTACATTAGTTCAGAAAAGGAAATCACACATCTGTGAGTTGCATGTTTTAGTATTCTAACACCTTAGTTTGAGCCTTAGCCCCATCAACCCATTCCAAAACTATGCTACTTTATTGTAATGTTTGAGGAAGCTTATGGATGACATGAGGATTTTGAGAGTTGGGCACCCACAATATACACTTGAGTCCTAGAGGGTTATGAGGTAGGAAATGTTGTGTGGTCAACTGGCACTTTGGCAGTAGGATTCTTGATTGTAGAGAGAGGGTCGATTCTAGTTTTAGATTGAGCATAAGTGCCTAATAAAGCACTACGGCTCTCTCCACATCCTCAATCCCTCTGCTGCATTGCACGCTTATTTACTCTCTAGGGGCCCCTGTGTTGGATCTTCTCTCATGTCGCCAGTCTATGTGCTTGCACTCCAGGTTTTTTCATTCATGTTTTTCTTCATCTAATGGGCTAGTTCTTTGTGTGTTGGCTACCTGTAGAGAGACACTGTAGAAAACGACTTGCTCTCAATATGCACACAAACATTGTACTTGAATAAAACCTGCAGAAAGACAACAAGTGCTTGTTGCTTCCTTTTTTTCCTCCACATAGGTTCTTGGTTACCTTCAAGCGCCTCTCTTGTCTCATTGGAGAGAACCCCATATCTCTTGCCTTATAATGGTTGTCAAATACTTGAGAAACTGAAATTGTCTACATTTTGTTGAGGTATTCATTTGCTGCACGGTGTTTTGCAAAGGTGATTATCTTCATGATTTGGGCTGCCAGAACAAGATCTTTTGGACATGCTGACTATGGATATCCTTATGTATGAAAATTGAGGCACATGGGCTTATGTGCTTCATACATGCTAACAATGGATATCCTTATGTATGAAAATTGAGGCACATGGGTTCATGTATATGATGTGGAATCAGATGCTTGAGAGAAACTAAAACTTTTTGCATTGTGTTGAGGTGTTGATTGTGCGGTTTTTAGCATGTGATGATCTCCATGATTTGGCATATCATAACAAGACCTTCTGGATATCTCATGCATACCAATTTTGGGCTGATTGCAGGTATCAATTGAGCTATCTTCAAGTTTTTGTGTTAGGTTTTCAAGCCCGCGGGAACACTTCTTATAGCATGTAGTGCAGGTTCAGTTGCAAGTTAAGCTTTGCATGGCAAGTTTGGCTTTATATTGTGTAAGTTTTTTTTATATTGTGTAAGTTTGGCTTTATATTGTGTAAGTTGTTTTTACAAATAATACACAATCATAGTGTGTCTTGTTGCTCTTACAATGTCGACTTTCTTTCTTGCTTCCTCTCTCATTTCTCTGCACGCCCAGCTCCTCGCCATGATTCTCCTTTGCTGGCACCCTCCATAGCTTCTACTCCTACAGTTTGAATGCTGAAAATCAGGGTTTTTTGCACATCTTTTTGGGTTGGTGTGGTGCTTTCTTTTTAGGTGAAATTTTAGTATCAAAAGGCAGAGATTTTTAGGAAACAAAAGTCTGATTTTGGGAGTGCTTTGATGCATTGTAGTGGGCTGAAAGCTCATCTTTGGTGTGAGATGGTTTGTGAACAATTTAAGCCTAGGTTTTTGGTTCCATCGTTTCGTGTTTGTGCCACACTCTTGAAAGGACAGATTGATATGTGGAATCAGATGCTAAGAAACATAAACCTTTGCATTTTTCTTAGGGGTTGATTGTGGGGTTTTGAGCAGATGATTATCTTTATGATTCAGGTTGTCACAGCAAGCTCTTCTGGACATTAAAAATGTATGGATTTTGGGGAGAGTAGTGTTGATGTACGTTGCATGGATACCCTTATGTACGTTGCATGGATACCCTTATGTATGAAAATTGAGGCACGTGGTATTATGTATGTCATATGTGGAGTCATATGCTTGAGAAACAAAAACTTCTTGCATTGTGTTGAGGTGTTGAATCTTGATTGTGGGGTTCTGAGCTTGTGGTCATCTTCATGATTTTTGATGTCAAAATATGATGTTTTGGACATGGCATATGTATGGATTTTGGGGAGATTAATGTTGATCTATGATTACTTTGGATATCCTTATATATGACACTGAGGCAGGTAAGGTATGTATGTGATATGTGGAATCAGATGCTTAAGAAACTGAACTTTTTGCTTTATATTGAGGTGTTAATTGTGGGGATTTGATTAGTTGATGATCGTCATTATTTGGGATGTCAAAGCAGGATCTATTGGACATTGTATACATGTGCCTTTGGGGACTGATTTTTAGGTATCAATTGGGTTGTCTTCAAGGTTGTTTACATGCTAGAAATCATGGTTTTTTTCACATCGACATAACACCATTAGTCCCTTTATAATAGATGTGCTCTCCAAAAAAGAAATCTTATAGCCCTTCGTGTGATCTCATACCTTTGTTGAGAAGCCAATCCTTTCTTGCAAAACCCGTTTGCGTCACATGCTCTTCTTCATGAAGGGACTCCCTTTTGAGATATCTTGGCTCTCTTATTCTAACTGCATGCGCATCCTTTGTGAATACTTGTTTTTCCAAATCATGATCTCTTATATTCATGTTTCAAGGTACATACCATATTTTGATACTTTTCACTAAAAAGCACTAAAAATTCATGAAAAGCTAAAAATTGAGTGTTCGAAAAGTGGATTTGAACAAAACTAAACCATAGCTTTCTCAAAACTTGTAAATTAAGGATCGAGCCCTGCTTTTTGCAAAAAGACACCGAAAAGCTCATAAAGCTTAAAAATGGATTTTTTAAGAATTGAACGAAACGTTTGTCTAACCTACTGAAACATGAAAACGACCTTTCTTTTCACTTTGGAACCTTGCAATGTTGTCAAACAAGCATTCTGAACCAAAATTTCATGAAGTAGATATTATGATCTATTTTTCTTTTTTTTTGAAAGAGACATGAAAAGCGGGGATCGTACAATAAAAATGGCATTGAACGATGGTTTGGAAGCCAAGAAGTACATATGAAGAGAAATAATGAGGTTAACTATGCAAGCATTTGATTGCAACTTGGAAGAATGTGTCAAAATGCATATAAAGAGGCTTCTAAATAGAGGTGATGCTATGTTGATTTACAACAAGTTCAAGGTACATGGAAGGTGAATCAAGAAGGCATGAAGGGCTGGTGTTGCAAAGTAAGGAAGCTATTAAATTCCTTGAGGATCCAGAGAAAACTCATTAATATTCACTCCCAACTTATTGTGGAGCAATACAACAAGCTGTGGAAACCCCTAGAATTTTACGACTGCTAGCTAGGCTAGGAAGCCAAGGATGATGCATCTTATTGATAGACAAAATCCATGTTTTGTTGCCCACAAGCAGCTTCTGAAAACACCACCACAAGCTTGGTATACATCATATCAATCTCTCATTATTGTTGGTATCATGGTAAGTAAATAGCAAGGCTAAGAAATTAATCAACTGCGACATGCAATTGCAGCACGCCTCCTAGCTAATCCAAGACAAAACTGATGTACCCAAAAAAATCACAATATTGCTACTAATATAAAAGGAAATGAAATTATTACATTGAATATCCAGTTTGTTTTCTTATTTCAGTGGATGAGGGGAACCCGTGGTTCAATTTCAAAAAAAAATTGCTTCAAAGTATTTTGGGAAAAAGTCTCAATATTGAAAAGACGTGAATTGCTCGTTATGTCAATCATGGGTATGTTGGGGAAGTCGTAAATTGCTTAAAGGAAATGGAGCTTCAGGGCATGTCAGCAAATGTCACTACATATGTCTCTATAGCACATTGTATATCCATATTGGAGATGTGGAAAAAATGAAACAGATCCTCATTGAGATCCTTGAAAGGCTCAACTTGACCTAAATGCTACTGCTGGCTATAGTGTAGTTGATGCTTTCACCAAATGTGTCTTTATTAAATAAGTACGTCAAGTATCTTAGGAAATACAAATTCAAAACATTGTCTTATGGAACTTCTTAATTGCCATCTATGGCGAGAACTGTTGTAATCAAGAATCTCTTCATTGTTTCAATAAGACGCAAATTGAGGGCCTCATTATAGGTTCTCTGACATGCATCTATGTCTTGAAATTGTGTGCTGATCCTGGGGCATTTGAACAAGAAATACATGTTGAAATCTATAGGCTTGGGTTTACTAAAAAACAAGTAATTGTTTCCAATGCACGTAAAATATGTATGCCAAATTTGGTTTTTCTAGTCAAACATGGAGTGTCTCATGAAACTCTCTATTATGTGACATCATCACATTGAAAGCTTTGAATTGCATCCAATAGGCAAGCAAGTGGGGTACCTCAGGATGCTGCAACATGTGTGTGTGTAGTGAAAGCCTATAGAAGCTTAGAGTCCATTGTCAGAGGCCAAGACAATCACCATGAATTGACTTTAAGGTGTGAGACTTGCCTATCATTTGTAGCATCTTCTATCCTAGGTCCAACACTGGTTGCTATGCCATCACTCTTATATCACAAGCAGGTGGTCGATGAGTTGATACAACAAAGGAACTCAAAGCTAAACCAAAGTCAAATAAATTTATTTAAATCTTCACATGGTCAAATTGGTAGATGCTCATCCAACAAGGATAGGACCTCTGTGTTTGTGCATGTGCGTGTCCTAGGACTTGAGAAAGATGGACAGGAGCTACATAGATCTTCCAAACACCAAGACCAAAAGTGCAATACAAAACATAAAGGAATCGCATAAGTGACTTTTTGTGTGTTAAGCTCAATCACTCTTGGAATTTTGAGGGTTAAAACATAATTTTATGCTAGTGACTTTGAAGTTGAAGAAGGTTCAGAAGAAGATGGAATCGTATGATCAAGATGAGTGCACCAATGAATATGCGGAAGCGATCCAAAAGTTTGATATGTCTAGGCCTTGCTAGCAAAGGATGATAGTGTTATCATTTACTGTGGTAACCCAAAATAGTGGGAATGGGTATGAAGAGTGTACAGGTATCACTCTAAATAGGTCACACTGCATAGCCAAAGAGCTTCATGATATCCATGCCCCGCATCCTTTGGCAACAGAAATATTATGTATGACCTCAAGCTAAGGATCCATCTTCAAAGGAGAGCAAGCGCTTTTTCCAATTTTTTTCTGCAAGTGTTTCAAGTACTTGCAATGATCGCACACTTAGTCATCACCATTTGATCCAGTTGCTTGAGCATTTTACACTTGATGCTTAAGGTGGATTGAGAGTTTGTGGCTCAATAGAGTGTTTTTTATGGAGTGGTCAAAGGATCTTCTTACGGTCGTTGGCGGCTCTCCAAGGAATTTGATCTTTTGTAGTTTGTCTAAGCGATATATGGTCTCATGGTATTCTATTTTTGCTGCTAATGTATAACATGGAATCCGAGATATTGAAGTCATGGTTCTTATGACCAAACAAAATCAGAAGGTGTGACACCTAGTTATATTATGGGTTGAAGGCTTGTGGCCGAGTGCTTTTAAACGCTTTTATAGAGTCATTTTGAACATTGAAAGGTTGTAGCAATTTGGGAGCTATAGATTCTGACAAAGAGATTCATGATGAGATTATCTAGAGGGGCTATTAAAAGGGACAATCAAAGAGTTTGGCACATATCGGAGGAGGGTGGATGTTGTGCTATAGCACGTACATAACATGAATTATGGTTAGACAACCATTTGAGCAGATTTTGATATGTTGGACTACTTGGTGTAGTGTATATAGTCTTCTATTTCTTTTAAAGCTACTGATGTGTAAATACATTGCCGCAAAGTTATGGACAAGGATGCACATGAATTTGGGTTTTGGATCATTTTGGGGATGATGCTTTTAGTGATCTGGTCATGTAAGTAAAGGGAAAAAATCAAGGTCATAGGTTTCTACAGTAATTTGCTCCTAGCCATCCGTGCCATAATATGGGCATCTACAGGACAGACATCTGAACTTTTGAGTCATATGAGAATGTTTCTCGCAGATTCTAGGGATCTGGAGTATCTCCTAAAAGGGGATATACAAGAAAAATGGGGGAGAATAGAGGAACAACGGGTATAGGGGATGGGGAGGCAGTTAGCATGTGAAGGGCCACAATGGTGAGCACCACCTTTGGTAGAGATCCTTCATTAGCTAACTCACTCCAACACAGGGACTAACACAAATGCTAAATGATTACTCTCTATTTACATCATGCTTAGACACTCTTTGTGTACTTTTTCTCTTATTTCTTTATCTACTCCTCTTTGTCAAGAGCTTCCACCCGGCGTCTTCCCAATCTGTGTGTAAAAGAGTACAACAGCGGTATGGTCCATAAGATCTTGCATAGTCGGGACTTGCTTGGATAGACAATATTCTTGCAATGGAAATGGTAATCCAATGGTATATTGTTTGCACTAGTCCTCCAAGGAAATGATCTTAAAGAAGGACACCGGGAGATAGAGGTCAAGAATCCTTTGGTTATAGTCGTCCATGGTCTCTATGGCAAGCATTTTCAAGTTGCCCCATTCTGCTAAGAACTGGACTTCAAAGAGAAAAGTCATATAACTACATGCAAATACTATCTTGAAAGCCTTCCAAGTCCTTGGAGAATGTAATTGTGTTGCGATTGAACTCTGCCATTGCATAGCATTATCTTTAACAAGTCCCGCTGCTTGAGAAATCTTGGATTCTTCTGTATAGTTCCCCAAAGCATAGATGTTGTCAAATTGACGAATTGCACTGCTTCTTTTTTATCTTTCATCCGAAAAAAGAGTGAAAAATTTAATTGTGGTGCTCTTGTCCTTGAGATCTTTTGGTTGATTAGGTATGTATCCTGCATACGGATAATAGGGGTATCGATACGGACTCCAACCATTATAGCCTGGTGGTGGAGGAGGTGGGGGCTGCATTCGATCAGGATCAAATGGATGCACCATATTCTTGAAGACTCCCTTGATTAGAATTGACTACTTGGAAGGTTTTTAGTTGGAAGCTCTCGTACATTCTAATGCCCGAGGAGGAGGTTCCACCTTGGGCATGAGAGGGGGTAACATGTAATTAATTGAGAAACTGTTGAAAACTTTGTAGCATTGGGAGATTTGTTGAGGTTGCGGCAAAAGATTTTTACAAAGCTCATCGGGGAGAAGCTGAAGTATTTTGGTAAATCCATGAACACCATGATGATTCTTTAGAGCAAAGGTTGGAAGCGTCAACTTGCTCTATCTTCTCTTTGGTGGGACCAATATGCTTTTAGAAAATCACATGCCTGAAGCTTTGATACCACTATAACGAAGACAGCCACCATGTGCCAACAAAAAAGAACAAACTAAAAACCTTTAAACACTTCAAAGAACAATTGAACAGAAAAAGAGAGAGGGCACGACGCGTGAGATGAGGAGTGGCAAAGTTCCACCCTAAGAGAGGAGTGGCCACAAACCTTGGCACCCCTTTTAGCATCTCTTTATATTGCTTCACAAGCCAGCACTCCACTCTCTGCACCTTCACTCGGGAGCGTGCGAGAGAATGATTCCATGGCACATATTTAAAAGCCCTTGGCATATGAAAAGCAATTACATGAAAAGCTCAAACTCAAAATCATTTGGCCTCAAAAAATGCCGCTCAAAGCTGTCAGTGCAGATTACAAAAATTTGTACATCTAGCCATATCATTAGTGCAATTTGTAAAAGTCCGTATAGATTGCCATGTCATTAACACAAGTTGTGGGTGTTTGTACTCGTTGCCACATCATCAAGATTTTACGCAAGATTTTGGGAGATTTATTCTAATGCCTTTAGTCTCTTGGTCCCCGTTGGACAAGGTCCCATAAGCTGGTGGGAACTAATTTTTAAAAATAGGCCTCTTGACAAGACTTTGCATGTTCTAAAAACTTCTTTTGGTGCTTCTTCTTCTTATTCTACTACTTTTAGGGTCTGGGATCCTTGGCTAGGATTTTCATGTTGGTTTCATTCTTTAGCTAAGTTGCATTATACATTATATAGAAAACATATAAAAAAATAAATTAATTTTGTGATAATTTAAAAAATGAGAACTTCAAATGTTTTAAATCTTTTACAAAACCAAATTTTATGTTTTGTTTAGATGATTGTATAATTATTTATTTTAAAATCAAGTTACCTAAGCTTTGTATGTTGTATAGAGCTTAAACTCTCACTCATACAAGGTTTTTGTTTTTTAAGAATCACTTGCTACGTGGTCAGTTTGCTGACACATGGAAGTGATTTAGGATAAAGTTTAGAGATTACCGTTGTGTGTAGAGTGTACTCTCACATGAGGTTATCTGTCAGCAAAATATAATAGAATAGAGGTCAGTTTTATTTGGGTAAGTTTGATTTTGACGTGCAGATGCTTTCTCACCTCAAAGTGAACATAGATAGCAATTTTTTTGTCTTGTGTAGATCCATCACACTATGCTCTCACTGGAATCAAAATTTAGGAATCGCATGTCCAAATACATTGATATTATATTATCTTTATTTGGATTGCTACGTCTATCATACTGTGTGATTGTACACGTGTATCAAATGCAGATAGATATGCTTTCAAAGATCTACCGTGGAGTGTCAGTTATTCATGTTCGCACTTCAAATAGATATGACAATTGTCAAAGATTACAATTAATCCAATTTTCAATGAGAATCAATTGCAAGATTTGATCAATATTACCAATTATTGTAATGTGTGAAAGCTTTAAGCTTGCACTTTAGATAAATCTATATAGTGCAACGGATTATAAAATTGATTATCGTAATGTGTGAAAGCCAAAAGCTTGCACTTTAGGTCAATCGATATAGTGCAATGTGATTGAAATGTTTTGTTTGAAGTGATGAAGTTATTTAGTGCATCAAAATATAATTTGATTGACATTAGTTTATTGAAGAATGCAAAGACTATTATTGTCTATTGTTGAGCTGCAAATAAAATGGACATAAGATTTTGTGGCATGTGGTATACCATTCAATGATATGTGCAACCCCATATTTCAAGATGTTGTAATGAGCACGACCAAAAAGGGGTTTGTGCTTCTTGATTATAATAAGATGCGCATAGAGTATCTAGATAAAGTGAAAGACGATACTGAAGCCATCCTTAAGTGCACGGTGGTGGACTTTGTTCCTGCATATGGTTGCACTATAGCACTAGATGGATGGACCAAATGTCAGAAAAAGAATCCACTCATCAATGTGATGCTTATCAATCCTAGAGGGTCTATGTTTGTGGAAGCCATTGACACCTCTTTAAAAGAAAAGACCAATGATTATCCAACAAGGATATATGATTGCACTATAGCAAAGGCAGGAATGTGAATGGAATTGTCACAGATAATGCATCCAATTACAAGGTTGCCGGAAGGGCTATCCAAGTTAAGTACCCAGAAATTGGGTGTCATGTGTCGCACATACTCTTAATTTTCTATGAAAATATATTGGAAAAATGACTGTCATAAAGCAAACACTGCTAGATGCTAATCATGTGGTGAAATTTGTTAGAGAGCATCAATTTTTGTATGCTCTTTTTCGATTAAAACCACCCAGCAAAACTTTGCAGATATTTTGTGCAACAAGGTTTGCAAGCGCATATTATGTTATTGCCACCTTACAAGAAGTGAAGCCTGCATTGATTGAAACAGTAGAGCTGATAGACGTTGGGATGCATGACTTAGCAAGTATTCTAGCTACCAAGAGGCAGCTACAAGATGTGTACAGCTTGTGAACTCGCAAGTTTTTTGGTGCAATGTAGAGAGAACTGTCACCCTGGCCAAACCATTTTTAGATATTTTACGAATAGTCGACAAAGACTCTTTTGTCTTTGGTCAAGTCTATCGGTATATGTTAGAGGCATTGTGCAAAGTAAGAGAGCATGTTGGCTTTGGTACAAAGGACAAAGCTTCCATGATCAGAGCTGCCAACAAGCGATGGGTGCAATTGCATACGCCGTTGCATGGTGCTGCATTTGTATTAAATCCTAAATTTCAAATGCGCCAAAAATTGGCCAATAAAGAATTCATGAGTGACTTCAAAACAGTGTGCATGCAACTATTAGGACAAGAGGATGGGAAGACTGCTTTTCATAAACAAGTTGATTATGCTAATAGAACTGGAATGTTCCAGGATCCATGGTATATAGATGCCATTGCACACACAAGTGCTCCTCTTTGGTGGAAAGAGTATGGTGGGGAGAAAGTGGAGCTGCAACACATTGCAGCATCAAGTGCAAGTTGTAAGAGGAACAAGTAGGCTTTTGACTTTATGCATACTAAAAAAAAAACCGGCTTCATCCTCAACGTGCTGATAGCCGTTTTTTGGCTATTCAAAATTGTCATTGTGAGCTACCTCACCCTATCAAATCACTCAAACACTGTGGTTATCTTCACTCTTTCAATGTACATAGGCATGTGTGAGTTAGGGGACTTTCCCCATGTCTCCTTAAAAACCCTCAATTAGCTAGTCACTAGGTTAGTTGAGCCAAAAAAATACAAAAAATAAAAAAAGTATATTATGGCCTTTTTTGTGTGTAAATATTTTATTGTATATATGGCCTAAATATAGGTATTTTTAGAATTATTTTTATATTTTATTTAAATATTTATACCTAGATGTGTGTCTTCTTAAACCTATCTACGCTTTCTTTCATCCTCTTGCACCATAAGTATATTTTTTGTCAATGTGTACATACTCTAACCTCATATTTTTCTTTTATACAAATCACCCCCACATTTTCACCCTCCCCCTCAGGAAAACAAAAAATTAATTTGTACTTTCTTAGTCACGTTTATTATATTATTTTCATTTACTTGCATACCTTTTCCTCTTTCACACAAAATAATACAAAAGAGGGACCATATCATATGATTCCAATATCTTTTTTCATATCCCTAATTCTTCCATATTTTTTGTTATTATATACTCAAAATTCTAACACCATGTGCTCATTGAGCTAAAATCCATGAATGGTCCATACACTAGTCCCACCATGTATATAGTTCTTATTTCATCAATAATCCTCCTCCATGCATGTGTAAAGGTAACTTGGATTCTTTGTATCATGATATGACAAAGGAGGGGCTCACTCTTGGATGCATTGTGCAAATTCAACAAAGGAGGGGCCCACTAAAAGACTTTTGCAGAATAAAAAACAGGTTTTTGGTGAGATTTTTGGCGTCGATCTCTGCTCTGAATTTAAAGATGTGGTCAATAGAGAAAATATAGCCCATAAGCTGACTAATCACTTCAAATTTTTTCATGATTTTTGGAACTACCACCGGTGAGATATGATTTTTTGAGTGGAACCCAGTCTGCCCACTTTTCTCACAAAGTAACCCATAATCTTCTCTCACCTCCTTTCCCACTTCCACACACACACACACTCATTCCTCTCAATCCCTCACTCAAACCTGCACCTTCTACGGTTTCTCTCATCTTCTTCACCATTAACCTCCCCTCTTACTTCCATAGCTCTCATATGAGCTCTACATGTACATACACCATCTCTATGCCTCTCTCTATCACTTCCAAAGTACAATTCCATCTTGCCCCTCTCTATATACATAAAATTCAGCATGTAAACCATCTTAACCTCTAAAAATTGAGAGATTTCATCAACCGAATTTCCATTTTCATCGTGATAATCAACCTTGACGACGGTGGCATAAAGAAGAGAAGAAGACGAAGAGGATCGATAGTCATTTTGAGAACCTACACAAGTAAGTCCTTCTTCAAGCTTCACCATCACAAGGATTTCCACACTTCATTCAACCATCTTACTTCAACCATCCACCTCATTCTACCCATTGTAAATATAACATTAACTTTCTAGTGATTACTAACACTAACCACGAACATACTAACACAAAATAGCCATTGACCTAACCATAAAACACACCTCGCCTCAAGACATGTGCATAGTAGCTCTCTCTCTCTCTCTCTCTCTCTCTCTCTCTCTCTCTCTCTCTCTCATTCCTTAAAAATCTACTTTCACCTTATCTACCATGAATATTTCTCTCTTTTGAGCCCACATCCATGACTCAAGCAGACAAAGAAGCAATGTTTTGATATTTAAAAAAAAATCATAATCCTGATTTGTTAGCTTGTAAATTAGAAGTTCCAATAAACTTAATGAGGGGCCTCCAACCTATAAATAGGCCCCTCTCCTTCTTGTAAAACAGCCAGCAATATCTCACACAACACCCCAACACTCTATGCGTGAGGAGAGACTTAGGCGTATCAACGACTTTGTGAGCTTCACTCTTGGTGTGAGAGAAGCTTTCAAGCTACACATTGCAAGTGAGAGAGCGTGAGTTCAAAATCTCAAAACCACTATTGTATATGTTCCTCCATCATCAATAAATTGGTGTTTGGTGCATCAAAGGCGTGATTTGACGTTCAAATCTTCGTCCTTCCACTTGTGCGATACGGTTTAAAATCACCAAAGTCTTAAGTAGTTCATGACGCAGACCAAGCTCTCCGACAAACAAATGAGGTGGGAAAATTTCCTTTCGCAATTTCATTTTCATATTGCTCACATTGCTGGCAAGCATAATCAAGTAGATGATGCACTCTCAAGACGCCCGAGAGTGAATGCGGTTTCCATAGCAACTCACAATGATCTATCTTCAATGATAGATGAGTATGCTATTGATCCCGATTTTAGAGATGTGATTTCAGCCCTTGCATTAGGGAAGAAAGAAGAACCATTTACTTTACAAGATGTTTATCTTCTCTATGGCAATAGACTATGTGTTACTAACTCACTACGTGAGAAAGTTATGTATGAATCTCATGCTCCACCTTATACGGGGCATAGAGGGATTCAGTCTACCTGAAAGGGAATTGAAACATATTTCTATTGGCCTACCATGAAAGTGAACATACAAGAGTATGTTTCTAAATGTGTGGTATGCCAAAAGACAAAATTTGATAGAGGGAAGCAACTTGGATTGCTTCAACCCTTGCCAATCCCTAATTCACCATGGGAGAGCATAGCCATGGATTTTATCTTTGGATTGCCTAAGCCTATCCATGGGAATACGGGAATATGGACGATAGTAGACAGGTTTAGTAAACAAGCTCATTTTATACCTGTCAAAAAGACTATCAAAGCCCATCAAATGGCAACCCACTTCATTTCACAAATTTTCAAGTACCATGGCTTGCCAATGTCCATAGTGTCGGATAGAGATCCTAGAATGACCAGTAATTTTTGAAAGGGTCTCTTTGAGAATTTAATAAACTTCTCTTTGGCCTATCATCCACAAACGGATGGCCAAAGTGAAATAGCTAACCTAACCATTCTCGATCTACTAAAGCCTATGTAACGGAAGTAGATCAAAGATCCCAATGGGAGAAGTACTTACCGTTAGTGGAGTATGCTTACAATAACACTCACTGTACATACTTCCACGGGAAAAGCACCTTTTGAGGTAATTGAGGGGAGATCAAAAAGTCCCTTTCTACTTAAGGTACATTGGAAGATCTCCGCTGCAGATGAGTATAGTTGAGACCTACAAGAATCTTTTCAAAATATTAAGGATGCTATCTCTATTTCACAGCAAAGGCAAAAGGCTGCTGCTGACAAGCACAGAAGGGCCCAAGACTTTAAAGAAAATGATTGGGTCTTATTAAAGTTTCCCAAGGCTCGATTAAGGCACACGACGGGCAAGAATCCTACGGGACGCCAAAAGTACTATGCTAAGCTAGCAAAAAGGTACTATGGTCCCTTCCAAATTCTTAGGCCAATCAATGAGATGGCTTATCAACTCAAGTTGCCCAATCATTGGTTCATACACAATGCTTTCCATGTGAGCCTATTAAAGCCTTACAAAGGAGAGCCACCTCAAGAACCAACTATTGAAGACCCACCGGAGATCGAGGACCAAGAGGAGGTGCTGCAGCCCAAGTCCATTCTCCGACATGAAGACAAGGTATTAAGAGGCGGTAAGACTATCTGACGATATCTTATTAAGTTTAAGAGTTATCCTTTTGAAGATGCTAGATGGATGCAAGGCATACAATTAAAGAATAACCTAAACCTTGTCAATGCTTACAATGCTTTCCAACATTAAGCAAATGTACAAAATGTTAAAAATGAACAAAGTTTTTTTTGTCTTATAAGACTCTCTTTTTCTTTATTGTGCAAAAAAATGAAGTAGTATGCATGCTTAGATCAAGTTTACGGAGACGACGTCTCCCAAACACCAAGTAGAGCTTGTCACTCTACTATGGAAGACCGATAGGACTAATCTGCAGACATGCTTGCGGCAGCCTCAAGCTCTCAAACGCCAAATGGACTAGTCATCCATTGTGGAATGATGTCGTACGGTAACATAGGGATCCTCTACCCGCTAAGAAAAGGACTCATGAATATGCTTTATCTTCTCTACACCATAGTCGAGGACGACTATGATTTCAAGAGAGAGGTAATGTCATAATAATCAATATCTAATTCTCCTAAATGATCTTCTCATGTTAAACTGATCATTTAATATGGGGAAGTGCCAGGGGAGAAAAAGCTAGAATATTGGTCAAGCTAGCAGACCAGCCACAGTAGGGATCCAAAGGAGGGAAAATAGGGATCCAAAGGGGGGGCCATATGCAAAAGAGCCATGTGCAACAATGGGCTAAAAAGACCCTAAGGTTCATCCCATTAAGACTTCCAAAATGCTAAGGTTCCAAAATTCAAAGGTTGTGTCCAAAGGTCAACCTTAAGGGAATTGGATGCTTGGTGTGTGTACCAAAAAAGTCTTTGCAATGCCTACTTGGGAGGGGGCGATCCTTTCTTCTAGGGGATGAGAGAGAAAGCCACACACACACACACACAAGCTCCCTTTACACAAAGGGAATGAGGGACACATGTCAGCTCCCTAGGCCAGATGCCCACAAGGTGTGCCCAATTCCTATTGGATGGCCTTGGAGGTGGACCAATGAGAATTAGGCTAGAGTAAATCTAGTTTAATTAATTTAAAAGCACTTAATAAAAAGAACCAATGAAAATTAAGTCTCTTGGAAGACTATTGGACAGTCTCCCAAGGGGTCCAATGAGCATTCAGCAGCCCAATGTCTTGCCTGATTCCTATTGGCCAGGAGGCAAAGGGGTCCAATGAGAGTTTAGTTGAATTATTAAATTACCTAAAGCTCTCACAAAAGGGGAAAGGGGGACACATGTCAGAAGGCTATCACTTATGCTGCTTAATTGTGATAGGCTAGCCCTGGGGAGGTCCAATGGAAGGATAGCAAGAGCAAATAGCAAGAGGGCTCGCCCAAGAGAGAGAGGGGGCTGATTTTTGCAAAGCATTATCACACACACACTCACACACAGTCTATATGTGAAGTAAAGAAGACTATCTCTTCCCAAGATTTAATGGAGAGCTCATCACCTACTCCAAGCTTGTGAGATAGAAGCCTACATCGACACACTCTTGGCATGTGGATGCAAATCCAACCAAGATCCAAGCTTCAATGCATGCTCATCTCCTCTACCATGCTAATTACTAAGCTAAGCTATGCTAATATGAGTGATTATGTGAGCAGATGTACATCTTTCTCGTAAGATACTCCTTCTTCCTCTCAATCTACTATCATACCTTGCTAGCTCTCACCATCTTCGAAGGTGTGTGAGGTCTTGGGTCTGAGACCGGGGATAATTGATGTTGTGTTTGCTAAGTGTTTTTCTTAGTGCATGAAGATTTCATCTTCATTGCACTAGCTAGTCTTGAAGGAACACAAAGAATTGTATTGTACAATGTCTCTCTTGATGGGAGAAACCATAATACAAAGCCTTGTGGAATGGGGGACCGGCTCCATGCAAATCTGGTCCTCAACTGTTGTCAATAGCTTAATTTCTCTCTCTTTTGAAAGTATTGTTGATGCTATCTAACTAGGTTTTATGCTTTTTGTTGCTCTCTCCACCCAAGCACTCTTGTAATTCTCATTAGGAATCTATTCTAATGAAATTCCCACTATGTTCATGCTAATTTCCGCTACACACAAGTTATTAGGCCATTAAATGTTACACAAACAATGCCAAGACTACAAAGTTGATAGGCTGATGTGGATAGCACCTTCTTTTGTCATCATAGGCCACTAACAAATACAGATACTTGTAATCAACATCTTCATGCTTCGAATGCATGTCTTCAATAATGTGATCTATCATGTTGAAGAAGTTATGACTGGAAATATATCAATGCTAGGATTTATTTATGTTGAGGTGTCCATGAATGCACACCAACTTAACTACCCTCTCCCAGGTGCACCACAGTTGTAACCCCGAGTATACAGTGTTTACATTTCCTATGTTGAAGTCATGTGATCCTATGCGCAATGGTAGGTCCTAGAGTTTCTTGAGCGATGTCGGGGGATTTGTGGTCAAAAGGTGATCCAAGAAGGCACGGGGCCTCTGGCTGTGAGAGGTCCGAGGAAGAGAGTTGCAGCAGACACAATTAATGGAGACAGAGATAAAAACAGACAGCTTGATCCAGATTCCGAAGCTTGATAACTCAAAACAAATAACCAACAATATCCCTGCTTAATCAAATGTTAATAGAGGAGTTTATGCTCCTTACAAGGTTAAAAAGGCCTTAATCAAAGTGCTAATTAAGAAAATCAAGCTTCATTAATGATGCTAAAGTCTAATCCGATGATAACAGTACCAAATATGATCCTTTCGCCTTAATTGGTCTGCCAAAAATACCTTGGTCTGCTTTGTTTTCCTTCTTCTACTTCAAGGTTGAAAGAGAGTTGATGTTCTTCCCGCTAAGGCTATGGGAGCTTCGGCTTAGGATTTATGGCTTGGTTTAGAGCTTAGGATTATGATGGATTGGTTTAGAGAGCTTGGGATTCTTATGATAATCCAGGTTAAGGTTTTGATGGCTTATGAGTGTCGAGGATTATGGCTTAGAAAGCGAGAGGCTTTGGCTTAAGGAGTTTAAGAAAGCTTAGCTTAGAGTTTATGATAATCCGGGCTTAGGATTGGCTTAATGCCTCTAGCTTTCTTTCCCCAGAGAGCAAGAGATGAATGAAAGGAGGAGGAGAACTCAATGAGAAGAGGAGAGAGCGTTAAAAGAGAGCCAGATCCCTTTTTTATAGGCTGCATGGGCTTGCCTTCTTCTATTTTTGGCCATCCCAATAGCAATAACGCTAATGGGAATGGCTCGTGATGACATGGTAGGTGGGTTTTTGCGCAGCTCCAAATGCTACGCGACTAGCACTGAATCGCATCGCCTCTAGCTTCTGATCACTTTTCGCTTCATGGACCAAGCCATTCGAGACGCGAGCCGGCCTACGCGAGCACTTCCTCTTCTCCACGTGTTGCCATTCGCTGCTCTGCCCGCCATCGCCTTTGTTTTCCTTTGGCTTTTCCCACCCCCTAAGTTAGGGCCACTTTAATTCTCAAGTGGGCGGCCATTGGCCATGCCCTTTAATTGGGCGGCCCTTTTTCTTGGTTGCCTTTGGGCACCATTGAAGGGCATCACATTTGGCATACCTATCGGCCAAAGCAAAGCCTCGCACGACTTCATTTTACAACATTCCCGACTAGCAATATCACCTTGAATTTGTTGCCCACTCTATTGCATTGAATGCCACCATAGCTTTCAAGATGCAAGTATAAGTGTCCGTCAAGGCAAAATGTTTTCGCATCGGCCACATTTGGCGTACATATTAGCATTGCACTGCATTAAGCCTGTATACTGGCCAGCTACTGGCCAACTCGAAAACACCTTGTTAGTGGAGACAGGCCTTCAGTTGCCACCAATTCTGCTCTGAAGGCTCCATTTCCCAGAATCTGTCTGAAGCTCGAAAATTACCAGATGAACTTGATCGATCAAGGCGACCAGGGCGGTTCAGAACCGGCCCCCTGTGATACTTAAACTAGTCATATCTTGCCAACCAAAACCCCAATTGACAAACTGAAAATACCGACATGCTCCTGGAAGTGAGCACTTTGGACCCATGCATTCCTATCATCTTCGACCTTTTATCAGCAGCCGCCCAATCCGGTACGGATCTGCTACCGACTCGACTTAAAAATGTCATAACTTCTTATTTATAGCTCCGATTGATGAGCCGTAAAGATAGACATGTAGAGCCCTTCAAGTACTGCAACTTTGATCAATAAAATCCCAGCTATGATCACTTCAAGCATACTCATTGTTTAGCATTACCAAGACATCTTTTGGCCCTGAGAGCAGCATCTGGCACACTTTTAACTTAAAATTGGCTTGTTAACAAGCCCTTATTACTGTTGAATAATCCTGTAGGATTCAAATAGACCTGATTGGCATCCCTTTGCTCATTTTCTTGTCATGGAAGCGGAGCGGCACGACATCCACCCCCTCTGAACCTGCACAGCCTCCGGTCTGTGTCAATCGTTCTTCAAGCTGCATCTGCTATAAATACCTTAAGTTACTTGTCATCAAGCTCACGTAGTTGGTAAAGACATGTAAAACAAAATAATCTTTAAATCATAGCATCAATAGTCTAGCTCAATTATCTGGTAGCTGTCCCATCACAAATCTTTAAACCGTAGTGGTCGTATCTCCAAAGCATTCAATTATGAAAAAGTTGTTTAGTGAACCCCGCCAGACTCAAGTGCTCCAGTTAATTATGCACACGGCTTGACCATCAGGCTCACTTTAGGGAACCCTGTCAAGCTCAAGTATGCCTTACTCTATCTGCACATGGAATGGTCATCAAGTCCTTTACTTCAAGTTCTGGTAGCTGAACGATCTCAAAAGATGTGAAGATACTATAACAATTGTCCAAAGAGGAAGCTAGCCATGTAAGCTTATTGATCATATAATCAAAAACACTTCTGTCTTAGCATGCATCAAAAACAAATCTACTGCCAAGTAACCTGCTACACGAAAATACATGATATCCTTAAATCTGCAAGTTGCTCTTCAATAGCTCCCTGGATCAAATGGGATAATAAGAAATTGCCCCAATAGTGGTGCAACATAACATCCATATGAGCATACATTTCCTATATCGATCAACTTCAAGCATTTCTGGTCCAAATATGCTATTCCTGGATCTAGCAGAAAGAAACCACAATATATATACCCAAAAATACCCATCCATATGAACCTGCTTTTGAAGATCTTTTGGATCACCTGGATCAAATACCATTAAGATCACATAGCATTGATGGGCTTCGCAATATACTAGAGCTTCACGTGAACCATAATGCAGTAGCCACATCTCATAAACTTTTGGTAACTTAAGGTCGTTACCATCAAGAATTAAAGAGTTTTGACTCCCTTTTACTGGTAGCTAGGACATCACTGACATAAGAATTATTAGGAATAGTATCCAAATCCAACCACATTTAGCACATTGTCCAAAGAAATGAAAAACCCTGTGCACTCTACGTTGTATCAAGGATGATTTAGCATCATCACCCCCTCTAGCTTCATAGCCATTATGAAAAACATTAGGACTTCCTGGACCTGTATCATGAGAGAGATTTTTACCTGGGTTTTGAGTTTGATAATGGAGAATAGCTTTATCCTGAAGATCTTCATCCATAGCATCCTTGGAAAAATCACCCTTGGAAGTCTCAACATTCATCAAAACTATAGGAGTTGGCTCCGCTTGCAGCCCGTATATAAGCATAGATGTAAAATCCATGTCAATATCATGTTCACAATCAGCATGATCTAGGCAATCTTCAAACTCATCCTCTGCTACCTCATCTGCATCCATGCTACTTAGCAAGCCATTACAACTTTGAAAAGGTTCAGCAAGCACCTCTGAAGGGGTACATGCTTCACAACGCTCTCCTATACTGCTATAGCCGTCTCCTTCAAATTGGGCCAAAAAACCTTCAATTATGGAATCTTCTTCTGTGATAATAGAATCAGCAAGCATATTGCTAGGATAAACCATAGGTTCATTGGCATTATCAGGCACATCATGTGTTAGTTCCGCAACCTCGGCCATTTCATCAGTTATTGTGTATATAATAGCTTTATTTATAGAATCATTTGTAGTCAATCTGCTGCCCTGCTCATCTATAGTGTCAATAGATCCATTAGAACCATTAGAAACCTATAATGGCTCATCTTCTTAATAGAATTTTTGAGAGCATCCCATGCCAAGGTCAATAGCTTGTAAAATTTTTGTTGTACAGTCTAGCTCTTTACTAGAACCATTATTCAAGGTAACTCCCATGCAAGCTATCTTTGAAAAAAAATTGTATATGTCTATTTCAACATTAAATTCATTATTTACCTTTGATAGGTTGCTCAAAATATGGTCCTTTGAAGTTGAATCTACTATTTCCAAAGCTGTATTTGCCTTGGCTTTACTTCTTGCAAAAATATGATCCCAAAATTGATCATAATTAAGGAACTGCATCTGATCCCCTTCTTCTTTATAAAAAACAATCTGGCTTAATTCGTTAATCTCCTTCATTTCCAACCCGATAATCTTTGAGCTTTCATGAACAAACCCATCTACAGAATAGTCCCACTGTGTAGGATATGTTTTTGCCAGTTCTCGAACCTTGTCTTTAAACTCGGAGGTTACAACTTCTTCAAATGTTGAAATCATCTGATCTTCTGGAATTCCTCGGCTCTTCATCTCAACTTGATAGCATGCAAGGAGTCCATTTGGATCATGTCCTTGAAAAATTCCATATTGTTCATGTACGGCATCAAGTGCCATCTCCACTGCATCATCAATATACTTTTTTTCTTCATAGATTTTACTTCTTGCAAACATCCCTGAACTAAGCCCAACATCTTTGGCAGATCTACAGCTGCTAGATTTTTATCAAATCTATTGAAATTGTAATCTTCAATAAACTACATCAACTCTGCTAGAATATCCATCTTTACCTCCCACCCCGGCTTGTTTCACATCGTGTTCACCAAGAATGTCGAGGGATTTGTGGTCGAAAGGTGAGCCGAGAAGGCACGGGGCCTCTGGCTGTGAGAGGTGCGAGGAAGAGAGTTGCAATAGACACAATTAATGGAGACAAAGATTAAAACAAACATAACTTGAAATGGACTAACCTTGTCGCTCACTTGTGGGCAGGTTTCTAGTAGTGCGCTCGAATCCGGCTAATAGCCATATATGTGAATGACGTGAGAGTTAACGGATGTCCCACACATGCCTTCTTGGCTTGGTTTTATCCAATCTCGAGTGAGAAAACGTGCAGACATGGCAAAGACTCCAAGTTTGTATGCCATATGTCTGGTGATTGCATTGGATGCAACTCATAGTTGTGGATGTCAATGTGTTTACCGCTGCTTTGTATACTTATGTTGCCTGCTCCCTGGCAAGCTACAACACCGTTGAAGTGATTATATATCCAATGCATAGAACCGTGCTCCTGAAAGCCTTGCTTTCCCTCTTTGCTAGGTAACACGAGGTGTTGTCCTTGCTTGACCGCATCAATGGCAGACAACTTGCATAGGATCCATGCCGAAGAAAACTTTCTCGACAGAAGCGTGCAATTAAAGTTAAGGGTTGGCCTTGCCAAATAGCTTTGCCTTACATGCCACGGGCCTTGCTTGGACACCATGATAGTTATTCGTGACAAGTATCCCTTAGAACAAGCTCCCCTTCCCTCATAAAGCATAGTAGTGAAGCTTGCAAAATTTAAATGAATGAGAAACATTAATCTCCAATTCATGGTACTTACCCATCGAAGACGTCTATATCAAAAAATCCATTAGAGGTGAAGCAATTGTCTTCAAGATCATGGCATCACATGGTAGACAATGACTAATAACAAGAAACCTTTTCTCTCTTTGGAAGATTTGTATGTTACCATTACTGGTCTTTGGTTGGCGTCATTGCTTGAAGTGTCACCCTCCTTGAGATCTCGACCACACATGGCGATGCCTTTGGAACACGGCGTATTCTGTACACTACCGCTTGTCGTATGTTTTCCTCGTGCTTCATAGCCGAGGTAGGAAAAAGGTTTTTGTGGGCGGGGGGGGGGGGGGGGGGGGGGGGGGGGAGCCCGTGGGCACCCTCCCTATAACCTTTAAACCTTTTAGGTTTTTAGGTCTTGGGTGCCTGAAATGGGAAACTAAACAAATGAAATCTATAGCATGCATGGTGGACAATGTTGAGGGGAAGAAGCGGGAGATGAAGCGCCTGTAGGAGGATTTTGTGCATCCCCTTGTGACAAAAAATAATCAACTTCACAGGGCGACCACAACAAGTTAGCTCCCTCACGATTTTGTGCAGATCAAAATCATGGATTCATCCTTTGTAAGTGGGCCTACAAACGACTGCCTCCTCCCGGTTGCTCCTCCCTCCAAGGGATCTTGCCCATGATCCATATCCATGGAGCTGAGAGAGAGAGAGAGAGAGAGAGAGAGAGAGAGAGAGAGAGAGAGAGAGAGAGAGAGAGTGGGCACATGAAACGCCCTGCATGTCATGCAAAGCCTTCCTCCCTCCTCCATAACTCCCCCTCCTGTGGCTCTGATACCAGTGAAAGACCACAGGGAGATTGAATGCCGGATCCTCCTCCCAACCAACCTTTTATAGGAGGGCCCATGGATCCGTTGTCCACACCTTCAGTCCACTGCCCTTGGCCTAGGTCCCTGAACCCCCTAGGTCAGGCCGTGCCCTCTAGCCCTTGGCCTGACAAAAAAGCTCAAATCTTTTCGCACGGACAATGGTGGAGATTATGTCTCTACGAAGTTCAAGGATTTATGCAATTGAAGAGACGCTTGTATGCAATGTACTGCTCCATACACACCTGCTCAGAATGGAATAACTGAAAGAATGAATCGCACAATTCAAGAGCAAGTTATCTCTATGATTTCTATGGCAAAACTTATTCCAAAATTTTGGGGGAAAGCTGTTCTGAAAGTGTTGCACATTATCAATAGGTCACCTAGCTCTCCTTTGAATTTCAAGATTCCAGCAGAATTGTGGACTTGGAAAACGCCAAGCAATGAGAATTTATGTGTGTTTAGATGTGAGGCATATGCACATATGCCCAAATAACTTTGTGGCAAGTTAGATCCTAGGTCACATAAATGCATTTTTCTTGGCTATGGTACAGATGGAGAGATGGGATATCGTCTCTGGCACATAGAATCCTGCAAATTCATTTGCAACTCACATGTGATTTTCAATAAATCAAAGATGCACAAGAGGCCCATTAAAGAAATTGAGTATAGACGCATTTGATTTGAGGATGTAGCCTCTGAACCAACTGAGTTTAGTAGTGATGCACCTAATCTACAAGTGCAAGATACTACTAGTGCTCTAGAGAGAGCAGATTCCAGTAGTCAGGTACTGAGACGCTCTGTGAGACTATTACGTGCGCTCGAGCGGTTTGAGCCGCCACATTTTTTGTCACTGACAATGGAGATCCAACCTGCTACAAAGAAGCTATACAAGCGGACGATAGCGTTAAGTGGGAGCAGGCTATGCAATCAGAATACAATTTGATTATGGCTAATGAGACATGGGATTTGGTTAAATTACCACAAGGCAAACATGCTTTACCTTGCAAGTGGGTATACAAGAAGAAGTATACAGTGAAAGACGCCGAGCTTAGGTACAAGGCTCGTTTAGTTGCCAAGGGTTTCAAGCCACAAAAAGGTGTGGATTTTGACAAAAGTTTTTCTCCAGTAGTCAAGATGACTACACTTTGCACCATGCTTGGCTTGGTTTCTATCCAGGACATGGAACTTGTCCAAATGCACGTGTAAACAACATTTCTTCACGTGGATCTAGATGAAGATGTCTACATCGAACATCCAGAGGGTTTCGTATGTGAAACTCAAAATCCAACGGGGAAGAATTGATTTGTAGACTTAAAAAGGCACTCTATGGCCTCAAGCAAGGTTCAAGGCAGTGGTACCAAAAGCTCAACAAATTTATGCAGTCTCAAGGTTACGTAAGAAGTCAAGAAGATCACTGCTTATACACAAGAAACTTGAACGATGGTTCTTTAATCATCTTGATCTTTTATGTAGATGATATGCTTATCGCAGGGAATTCAATTGATGAGATTAATCAAATGAGATAGATGCTAAGCACTTAGTTTTCCATGAAAGACTTGGGAAATGCCAATCACTTTCTTCGTATGCGCATGAAGAGGGACATGCAACGTGGGATTCTTGAATTGTCTCAAGAAAAGTACATCCACAAGATCTCGCAATGTTTTAGTATGCAGGGGGGAAGTCATCGAGTACCCCAGTGCAAGCATACTTAAAACTTAGCAAGGAAGATTCTCCCAAGACATATGTTGAGAAAGAGAAAATGGTGAAAGTTCCATATCGTTCAGTAGTTGGTAGTTTTATGTACGCTATGGTAGCCACCAGACCAGACATTGCACATGCAGTGGGAGTGGTTAGTAGGTACGTTTCAAAACCTGGCAAGAAGCATTGGGAAGTAGTGAAGAAAATCCTCAAATACCTAAAGGTTACAGCTAGCAAGTGTTTACGCTTTGGGAATAGCAATGCATCTATTGCGGATTACATGGATGCGGATTATGCAGGTTGTGTGGATAGTAAAAGATCCACATCTAGCTATGTGTTCATGTTTTCTGGAGTGGCTATCTCTTGGAGATTGTGTCTCCAAGACTACATGTATTCATCTGCCATTGAGGCAGAGTATGTTGCTACGTTTAACACCAACAAGGAAGTCGTATGGTTAGCTCATCTAATGGGGATTTGGGAGTTCATGAGGTTGCAATCCTGGATTCTGATAGTCAAAGTGCGATTGCTTTGGCAAAGAATCCGGTGTTTCACTCAAAGTCGAAACACATAGAGATCAGATACCATGTCATACAATATGTATTGGCTGACAAGCGCATTGAGCTTGCCAAGGTTCACACTGGTGACAACCCCGCAGATGCTCTCACTTATGGGTGTAGGATGAAGCCTAGGTGATGCTTCATTGAATTTGTATAGATTAACTATATTGACGCCACTATTGGCCACCCTGACCTTCAAGTGGGAGGTTGTTGGGGTGTAGGCTAGGTGGCCATGGGAACCACCCCTAACTTTACTATAATTAGATATAGGAAGAGAAAGTGAGAGTTGAGTCATTTGTGAATGTTAGTAGGAAGTATAGTTCTCCCCCTAGAGACTGAACAGGCAAAGGTCCGCATAAGTTGCTATGAACAAGATAATGCTTCCTAACTCCTTGTCTAAAGGCACTAAGGTCAACCTAGTCTATTTTCTAGAAATGCAATGAAGAAAAATCCAATTAATTTAACACAAGGATATAACCAAAACGTTGTAGTACCTTCATTCCTTTTTGACTCATATGTTCGAACCAGCTATGCCACAACTCTCTAGACGGTAGATCGGCTACACAAATAGAATTCTCTTTCACTGAAGAGACATAGAGTGAATACAATGAGCCAGACTTCTAGCCTTTAAGCATGACCATGTTTCCTTTCTTGATGATCCAAGAACCATGAGTAAAAAATACTAGTGTAACCTAAATAATCTAATTGTTTGCTGACAAAGATCAAACTCTTTGTCAATTTGGGTACATGTCTAACATTCTGTAGCATAAACTTTGTGCCATTACGCATGGAAAATATTATGGTCCCAATATCGCATATATCGAGCTCATAAGAATTACCCAGCTTCACTATACCATGTGTAGCAGTATGTGGATAACCACTCCTTATGAGGAGTCACATGAAAGATAGCACCAGAGTCCACTATCCAATTCTATGCATAACACTCATCAAGAGCTAACAATGCATCATGACTCAAATTTGAGGTAAAGATCCACACATTTGATGGCTTCGTCACATCAAGAACAATCTCAATAGCTAGAGACTCAACAACATTAAGCTCTTCTATCTTCATAGTGCTCTTAGGTGTGTCAGACTTTAGTCTTTCTTTTCCCTTTTCATGTTGTAATGCATGATAGTCGTTCTTCACGTGTCACTTTTTATGACAGTGATAACATTCAACGTTTTTTGTGTCTCTTCCATGACTCTTGCTACGACTGTTTTGGCGATCTTGAGAACAATAACGATCGTGACTACACCCACGCTGCCTTGTCTTGTCATGGATGCCACTAGCCATATACGCATCACCATGTCAAGAAATCAATGCCTAATCTCCTCAATGAGAAACGTGCTAGTAACGTCACTGAAAACAAGCTTTCCGCCAGGTGTTGTGTTACTTATGGTTTTATTGAACGTATCCCATAATGGTGGCAATGAACATAACAAGAATATGGCCTTCATCTCATCATCAAAGTTAAGACATTTGGAAGTAAGCTGCGAAAAACATTGTTGAACTCATTCAAATAAGATCTAACACTGCTACCTTCTTTCATATTCATGCACACAAGTTTCTTCATGAGAAAAATCTTGTTCGAGGAACTTTTACCATCCCATGTTGCACATAAGGCATCCATAAATCTTTGGTATTTTCCTTATCCATTATTGTGAAGTAAATGGATTCACCAAGATGCACTCGAATGGTCGCCATAGAACATTCATTCAAATCTTCCCACTCATCATCAGTGTATGCATTCTCTTTTCTCTCACACAATGGCGCTATCAAGCCCTTATTGATCAACACATATCACATATTCTACTTCTAGATTGCAATGTTTGTGCCATCAAACTTCTTAATGTAGTGCTCATCCTTGTCCGAAGCACTACTAGCAGCCATATTTCAAGAGAATGTGATAAACAACTTATGGCTAAATTTTTGGGAGAATTTTGAGAGAGTTTCCCCTATAACAAGAGAAAAACCTCAAGACAATATGCAGCAATATCATTGCGTGAACAATCAAGTGTGCAAAGAATATGTATGAATTACTTGCGGGAAAAATCTGGCAAAGTCTCGTCCTCTGTTCAAAGATCAAAATCTAAAGCAAAACTGAACCAAAAATAGCGCATAAACGAACAAAGTATAATCATTGGGCATAGATTGGCATGAATTACTCAAATAAATTGTCGGCGGATGATTGCCAACTCGGAGTCAAAGCACCTATACCCATCTATACATAACCTATGGAGAGGCCATGAAAAGGGGATCTCCAGCAACCTAATCCACCTCACACTGGGTAACCCGGCCCCTAGTGCTCGGCTTCAAAAACCTCACGCAACGACCCTCATAAAAGTCTATGCAGACTCAAAGACTAACCACAGTGTTAGAAAGGCCTCTTCCGAACCAAGTCTCATAAACGACTAGGTAACTGCCAAATTATCAAGCCAAAAAATGGCTTCACAACTCCGTACAAAAGGTAGTATCCACAACTCAACGTACATGCAACGATAATCATTGCTAGTGTAGTAGGATCTGCACACAAACATGCACCAAAAAAAGATGCAAGCAAGTATGAACTGGTCTCTCCCTGCAAGGAGTGAAAACCGCTCTCATCAGAGCACAAGTAGCACCACAAGTGCTAATCACTCATGAAACAACACATAAAAGTTCCCACTAGAGCAAGAATTTATCAACCGCAGCCAAATTTTTCAATGGCATAAAGAGGCAGATACTAGATGCAAATTTTGACAGAATTTTGACAGCATAATGACATAAAATGGCTCACAAAACCAAAAAACTAGCCATAATGAGTAACCACAAATGCCATACATGTACCAAAACAGGTCTGCCAGTAACATTGTCTCTAAAAACAAGTGGAAAGGGTGCAAATCATGTAGCAAGTAAAGAACTGTGAACATGTCTCCACTTGTACTTGTAAGCCGACAAGGCTATGGCAAAAAACATAGAGAAATTTGATCTCTGAACCACATAAGGCATACACATCACTGAGCACTCCTATGTGTGCCAAAAACTACTCTTAGAAGAAGTAGATGTTGAAAGCGTATGTGTGTGGGCAAAGACACCGGGCTGATTTGTGTGTGTGCCAAATCAGCCCCTCTTCTCTCTCTCTAATGCCAATACCAAGAGAGAAACTAGCTGGGAGAGATGCCGCAGTCGAGAGAGAGACCAGTTGATAGATTTCTCTCTCTACTCTTGCTTTTCTTCCTTGTTGAGAGTATGTGTGTGTGCGTATATGCATGTACATACACGCTTCTTCTTCCCGTTGCTTCTAACACGAGGAGCTTGCTGCTCGCAAACGTGAGAGATATCACACTCTCTCTTTCTCTCCTTGCTGGCTTTGAAGCTGTTGCTACCGGCTTGCTATCTATAGAGCTACTATAGAAGATTCAACGCTATGCAATAGCTTCTGTAGCGCTATGCAAAGATAAAAAATTTCCAACGTTGCAGTTGAAAATTAATATTGCTATTGTTTATTGAGCCTTTAGTGCTACCTGCATTGCAAAGATCAACGTTGTCTGATTTGCTTTAATTTGCAATTCTACTCTGAATTCACTTTGCTGTGAGGTTTCCAAGCCTTAGTTCACTGATTACTTGGCTCATGTGTGAGATTTACACACACCAAGTTCTACCTCCTCCACAATCTACTCTACTGCAGACTCAAGCATACAAAAAATCTTTGCTCACAAAACCATAGCTTCTCCAACCTTATGTAACATTTAATGGCCTAAAAACTTGTGTGTAGCGGAAATTAGCATGAACATAGTGGGCATTTCAGTAGAATAGATTCCTAATGAGAATTACAAGAGTGCTTGGGTGGAGAGAGCAACAAAAAGCATAACACCTAGTTAGATAGCATGAACAATACTTTCAAAAGAGAGAGAAATTAAGCTATTGACAACAATTGAGGACCGGATTTGCATGGAGCCGGTCCCCCCTCCAAAAGGCTTTGTATTATGGTTTCTCCCATCAAGAGAGACATTGTACAATACAATTCTTTGTGTTCCTTCAAGACTAGCTAGTGCAATTAATGAAGATGAAAGCTTCATGGACTAAGCAAAACACTTAGCAAACACAACATCAATTATCCCCGGTCTCAGACCAAGACTTCACACACCTTCGAAGATGGTGAGAGCTAGCAGGGTATGAGAGTAGATTGAGAGGAAGAAGGAGTATCTTACGAGAAAGATGTACATCTCCTCACATAATCACTCATATTAGCATAGCTTAGCTTAGTAATTAGCATGGTAGAGGAGATGAGCATGCATTCAAGCTTGGCTCTTGGTTGGATTTGCATCACAAAGCCAAGAGTTGTTGGTGTAGGCCTCCCTTCTCACAAGCTTGGAGTAGGTGGTAAGCTTTTCATTAAAGCTTGAGAAGGAGAGAGAGTCTTCTTTACTTCACACATGAGATTGTGTGAGTGTGTGTGTGATAATGCCTTGCAAAAACCAGCCCCCTCTCTCTCTTGGACAAGCCCCCTTGCTATTTGCTCTTGCTGTCCTCCCATTGGACCTCCCTAGAGCTAGCCAATGACAAATAGGCAGCATAAGTGATAGCCTTCTGACATGTGTCCCCCTTTCCCCTTTTGTGAGAGATTAAGGTAATTTAATAATTCATCTAAGCTCTCATTGGACCCCTTTGCCTCCTGGCCAATAGGAATCAGGCAAGCCATTGGCTCATTGGACCACTTGGGAGACTGTCCAATAGTCTTCTGGAGGACTTAATTCTCATTGGTTCTTTTATTAAGTGTTTTTAAATTAATTAAACTAGATTTACTCTAGCCTAATTCTCATTGGTCCACCTCCAAGGCCATCCAATAGGAATTGGGTACACCTTGTGGGCATTTGGCCTAGGGAGCTGACATGTGTCCCTCATTCCCTTTGTGTAAAGGGAGCTTGTGTGTGTGTGTGTGTGGCTGTCTCTCTCATCCCCTACATGCAAGGCTCGCCCCCTCCTATGTAGGGATGTGCAAAGACTTTTTTGGACACACACAAAGCATCCAATTCCCCTAGGGTTGACCTTTGGACACAACCTTTGAATTTTGGAACCTTAGCATTTTGGAAGTCTTAATGGGCTGAACCTTAGGATCTTTTTAGCCCATTGTTACAAATGGCTCTTTTGAAGATGGCCCCCCCTTTGGATCCCTATTTTCCCTCCTTTGGATCGCTACTATGGTGGCCGGTCTGCTAGCTTAACCAATATTCTAGCTTTTTCTCCCCTGGCACTTCCCCACATTAAATGATCAGTTTAATATGAGAAAATCATTTAGGAGAATTAGATATTGATTATTATGACATTAGCTCTCTCTTGAAATCATAGTTGTCCTCGACTATGGTGTAGAGAAGATAAAGCATATTCATGAGTCCTTTTCTTAGCGGGTAGAGGATCCCTATGTTACCCTACGACATCATTCCACAATGGATGACTAGTCCATTTGGCGCTTGAGAGCCTGAGGCTGCCGCAAGCATGTCTGCACATTAGTCCTTTCAAACTTCCAAAGTAGAGTGACAAGCTCTACTTCGTGTTTGGGAGACGTCGTCTCCGCAAACTTGATCTAAGCATGCATACTACTTCATTTTTGTGCATAATAAAGAAAAAGAGAGTCTTATAAGACAGAAAAAACTTTGTTCATTTTTAACATTTTGTAGATTTGCTTACTCTTGGGAAGCATTGTAAGCATTGACAAGGTTTAGGTCATCCTTTAATTGTATGCCTTGCATCCATCTAGCATCTTCAAAAGGATAATTCTTAAACTTAATAAGATATCGTCGGATAGTCTTACCGCCTCTTAATACCTTGTCTTCATGTTGGGGAATGGACTCGGGCTGCAGCACCTCCTCTTGGTCCTCGATCTCGAGTGGGTGTTCAATAGTTGGTTCTTGAGGTGGCTCTCCTTTGTAAGGCTTTAATAGGCTCACATGGAAAGCATTGTGTATGAGCCAATGATTGGGCAACTTGAGTTGATAGGCCATCTTATTGATTGGCCTAAGAATTCTGAAGGGACAATAGTACCTTTTTGCTAGCTTAGCATAGTACTTTTGGTGTCCCGTAGGATTCTTGCCCGTCGTGTGCCTTAATCGAGCCTTGGGAAACTTTATTAAGACCCAATCATTTTCTTTAAAGGTTTGGGCTCTTCTGTGCTTTTCAGCAGCAACAGCCTTTTTGTTGGTTTTATGCTGGCCATGTCCGGCCACCCATCTAATTGCTACTAACCCAAGTGTATAGTACACTTGAGCCACTTCAATATATGTGTACATTATAATTGGGGGCCTTAATCTTTGGCTCACCCCCTTCCATACGTGTGTCTGTGTGCTCTTTCTCCCTGCCCACAGCTTCTCCTTCATAGATCCTGCTTCATCAATTGGTATCAGAGCGACAGGTGGGAGCAGAGAGTTCAGCCATAGCTTGAGCTCGGAGCTTGAGCGGAGTTGAAGCTCAAGCTTAGAGGAGGAGAAGAGAGAGGGCTGCACATCAGATCTGAGACATTGCAAGAGAGTAATGTGCTTGCAGATGGTTGTGTACTGGAGTGTGTGTGTGCTGCAATTTTCAGCCCGTTTTAGTGTTCATTAAGAGAATTTCTGACAGAAGCCATTTTTCGAAATTCACTCACGCGCATCTGCTAAGTCCTCACTGTTTGGAAGATACGTTTGATTAGGAGATTGTATGCAAACATCATGTTTCTTGCAGATCTGCATTCTACAGGTGTTTTGCCTCTTGTGTGAGGGCTTCCATAGCTCTTTCATTTCAGCTCCTAGATCCCTACTCTACACAGGTTTCCGGCATCGGATTGCGTTTCGACAACAGCATCGACACACAGAGTACAGGTTGCAGCATTTATGTCAGTTTTGGTTCCAGTGGGAGCAGTTTATATGCGTACATGCATATTTTGACACTTTTTACAGTGTTTAAGCTGTTTTGAGAGCAATTTTCCTTCCTGCAGGGATACTTTTTGGCATGCATATGCTTTTGGCGCCTGTTTGTGCGCAGTGACAGCCTTGTACGTCTTTGTGGATAGTGCCAGTGTACGTCTTTTGTGGAGCCATCTTTTGGCTAGTATGGCAGTCCCGGCCATTTCTGAGACTTGGTCCGGAAGATAGCCATTTCTGAGACTTGGCTATACGTTTTTTGCTGCATAACCTACATTGTTGAGGGTCGATAGCGTGAGGTTTTCATTGAGCTGGGGTATTCTCAAATGTGGAGATACCTTCGGTGATTCAGGTAGCTGGAGCATCCCTTACGAGGCCTCGCCATAGGATATGTATAGAGTGGTATAGGTGCTTTTGACGCCGAGTTGGCGGTCTATGGTCAGTTTGACTGTTTATGCGCCTTAGTTGGTCTCTATACAGTGTGCTTTTGAGAGGCATTGCTCTCTTCTATGCTTTGTGAGTGACATACTTGGTCATTTTGTCTCGTATTTTGGTTGACATAGTCCCAAATACAAAGGAGACTTTGCTGAAATTTTCCCAGAATCTTTTGGTAGTTTTGTCACCATGCCTATTAGCAAAGACCGTGACATTAATGACATAAAGAAGTTTGATGGCACTAATTTTCAGCTTTTGAAGAATCAGATGCAAGATGTGCTTGTTCAAAAGAAACAGAAATTGCCTATTATTTATGCGACACGGACTGAAGAGATGAATTTGACTCAATTTCAGTGGGAGGAGCTTGATGAGCTATTCAGATCTACTATTAGATTGCACCTTGCTGAGTCAGTGTACTTTTCAGTGCTAGAATGTGAATCTGCCTATGCTTTATGGAAAAAGTTATGCAACACTTATGAAAAGGATACGGCAAGTAATAAGGTTTTCATGATGCGAAAGCTGTTTAACCTTCGCATGAAGGAGTCCTCCAGTGTTGCCAGTCATATTAATGACTTTGATTCTCTATTTGCCAAGATTCGTGCACAAAGAATCAATATTGATGAGATGAAAGCAATCTTCTTACTTTGTTTGTTGCCACCCTCATGGGATATCTTTTGCACAGCTGTCAGTAACTCTGCTCCTAATGGTACGCTAGTGTACATTGATGTCACTAGTTCTCTTTTGTCAGAGGAAATGCGTCTCAAGGCTATGGATAGCTCGCATCATGGCGAAGCTCATTATGTGCAAAAGGATGGAAAACAGCATAAAGGTCGTTCTTGGAATCATGAATCCAAGAAAGAGGGCAATAGAGATGCTTCAAAGGGTAGATCAAAGTCTCCTGGTCGTTCAATGCCATTATTGTGATAAGTTTGGTCACATAAAGAAGGATTGTTATGCTTGGAAGCATGACAAAGGTAAAGGCAAAGGCAAAGACAATGATGATAAAGAGGAGAAACCAAAGAGTTCGGTTAAGATTGAAGAACTAAACATAGTGCAAGATGATTGCGATGCACAAGACATCAATATGTTGACTGAAAATAATGATGTATTTTATGATGCACAAGAAACTCTATCTTCGCAGAGTTCTATGCCAGCAGAGCTACTTGTTAGTGGTGAAGTGTCCCATACATGGATTCTTGATTCGGGCGCTTCGTTGCATGTCACACCTCATAGGCATTGGTTTACTACATATGAGGAAACCATTGGCACTGTTACGCTAGGTGACAGGTACTCTTGTAACATTGTGGGCATAGGTGATATTGCTATGGTTATGGAAAATGGGGTGAGGTTTACCATACATAATGTGCGTCATGTTCCAGCTTTGACACGAAATTTGATTTCGGTTGGACGTCTTGATGACTTGGGTTACAAAGTCACTTTTCATCAGCAGTCTTGGCGTATTGCAAAAGGTCATCTTATTTTAGCCCATGGTTCTACAGTTGGTACACTTTATCCTCTTTATGTATGTGACAAGAACAGTGTTCTTTCTGTAACCGAGCTGCCAACTGTTGCTTTGTGGCATAGCCGGTTAGGTCATATGTCAAAGAAGGGAATGGAAACTCTTTCTTGTTTGGGCTACTTACCGTCTTTATCATTTTTTGATTTTCCCTTTTGTGAACACTGTCAATATGGTAAGAAAACACGAGCACATCGTACACAGTCTTTTGACAAAGAAAGAAAGCCCTTAGAGCTTGTGCATAGTGATTTATGTGGGCCTATGCCTTCTAAATCCCATGGTGGTGCGTCTTATTATGTTACATTCATTGACGATGCAACAACACGTGTTTGGGTTTATGCCATGAAGTCTAAAGATGAGACTTTTTCTTGTTTCAAAAAGTTCTTATCTAGTGTGGAAACTCAGTCTGAACATAAGTTGAAAGCTTTACGCTCAGACAATGGTAGAGAATATGTCTCCAAAGAGTTTGCAGACTTCTGTTCAAGTAGGGGAATTAAGTGCGAGTTTATAGCTCCTTATACCCCTGCACAAAATGGTGTTGACGAACGAATGAATAGGACCATCCAAGAGAGGATTATGTCTATGCTATCACAGGCTAATTTACCGCAAGCATTTTGGGCTGAAGCACTATACACTACCGTGTATTTGATCAATAGATCACCACATGTTTCATTACAGTTTCGTGTACCTTTGGAGTTATGGTCAGGACATAAGTTGTCTTATGAAAAACTCCGTACATTCGGTTGCGAAGCTTATGCACATGTACCCAAGGAGTTGTGTGCTAAGCTTAACCCTAAGTCCAGGAAATGCATTTTTATTGGCTATGGTGTAGATGGTCAGTTTGGCTATTGTTTATGGGATCCGAAAAGTCGATCGGTAATCCCTAGCAGTGATGTTGTCTTCAATGAGACCAAGATACATAGGCAGCCAACAAAAGAGGTTGAATTCCGAAAAGTGACGTTTTTCGATGTACCACCTCCTGTATAGATAGCTCCACAGCCAATTACTACACACGCTAGTACAAGCTCTGATCAGCCGAGGAGATCTCAAAGAGTCTCACATCCGCCAGAACGGTTTGTTTCAGGCGTGGACTTTGTGTTGCTGACAGATAGTGGTGAGCCTTCTTGTTACAAAGAGGCTATGCTAGCCAATGATAAGGTTTAGTGGGAACATGCTATGAAGAGGGAGCTATCCAGTATTGCAAAGAACAAAACATGGGAACTTGTTCCATTGCCAAAAGGTAGGAAAGCTTTGCCTTGTAAATGGGTTTATAAGAAGAAGATTGCATCCAATGTTGAGAATTACAAAGCTCGTTTAGTGGCCAAAGGTTTCAAGCAAGAATATGGTGTAGATTTCCAGGAAATCTTTTCTCCAGTGGTCAAGATGAAGACACTAAGAATGTTGCTTGCTTTGGTTGCCACTGAAGATATGGAGCTTGTTCAAATGGATGTCATTACAACTTTCTTACATGGCGATCTCGAGGAAGAGATTTATATGCAGCAAACTGAAGGGTTTGTGCTAAAGGGCAAGGAACATTTGGCCTGTAAGCTTTTGAAAAGTCTCTATGGCTTGAAGCAATCATCCAGACAATGGTATCAAAAGTTTGATGCATTTATGCGTTCCCTAGGCTATAAGCGCAGTGATGAGGATCCATGTCTTTACGTGAAAAGACAACCAAATGGACAGCTTATTATGCTTATCCTTTATGTAGATGACATGCTTATTGCTGGTCATTCTAAGAAGGACATTGCTGGCTTGAAAACCAAGCTTAAAAGTCAATTTGACATGAAAGATTTGGGTGAAGCCAATCACATTTTGGGTATGCGCATTACTCGTGATCGTAAGAAGAGGTTGTTGTACCTTTTTCAAAAAGAGTATGTGCACAAGGTTCTTGATCGTTTCAACATGCAGAAGGGGAAGGCTTTGAGTACTCCATTGCCAGCATACTTGAAACTTAGCAAGAAAGACTGTCCCAAATCTGCTGATGAGGAAAAAGCTGTGATGGCTAAGGTTCCTTATGCTTCAGCATGTGGTATATGCTTCTTATGTATGCCATGGTGGCTACAAGACCTGACATTGCACATGCAGTGGGAGTTGTCAGCAGATTTATGTCTAACCCTGGTAAAAAGCATTGGGATGTTGTCAAGTCGATTCTCAGATACTTGAGTGGCACTGCAGATAGACAGTTATGCTATGGTCATGGAGAGTTATCCATTAAGGGATATGTAGACAGTGATTATGCACGCTGTGTTGATAGTCGTAAATCAACTACAAGTTGGATTTACACATTTGTTGGTTCTGCCATTTCTTGGAGATCAATTCTTCAAGATTGTACATCCATTTCCACTACAAAGGCAGAGTATGTTGCATTGAGTGAAGCATGCAAGAAGCTATTTGGCTTGCTCGCCTAGTACAGGATCTTGGATTGAAGCAGTGCTTACCAGTTCTTCACTATGATAGTCAAAGTGCTATTGCCTTGGCTAAAAATCTAGTGTTTCATTCCAGAACAGAACACATTGATGTGCGTTATCACTTCAGTCGTGAATGCCTGGCAAACAAAAGCCTTGACTTAGTGAAAATTCCTACATCAGAAAACATAGCGGATGCACTCACCAAGAGTCTCTCCAACCATCAATTTCAACATTGTCGTGAGTTAATGGGCATTGGGTAAGATAGAGACTTACTCATTCATTCTCTCTTTTGGACTCTCACATTGGCCATCAAGTGGGAGATTGTTGGGTTTATGCTGGCCATGTCTGGCCGCCCATCTAACTGCTACTAACCCAAGTGTATAGTACACTTGAGCCACTCTTCAATATATGTGTACATTATAATTGGGGGCCTTAATATTTGGCTCACCCCCTTCCATACGTGTGTCTGTGTGCTCTTTCTCCTTGCCCATAGCTTCTCCTTTGCAGATCCCGCTTCATCACTTTTGCCTTTGCTGTGAGATAGAGATACCATCCTTAATCTTTTGAAAAGATTCTTGTAGGTCTCGGCTATACTCATCTGCAACGAAGATCTTCCCATGTACCTTTAGTAGCAAGGGACTTTTTGATCTCCCCTCAATTACCTCGAAAGGTGCTTTTCCCGTGGAAGTATGTACAGTGTTATTGTAAGCATACTTCACTAAGGGTAAGTACTTCTCCCATTGGGATCTTTGATCTACCTCCGTTACCTAGGCTTTTAGTAGATCGAGAATGGTTAGGTTAGCTATTTCATTTTGGCCATCCGTTTGTGGATGATAGGCCGAAGAGAAGTTTAGCCTTGTCCCTAAATTCTCAAAGAGACCCTTCCAGAAATTACTGGTCATTTTAGGATCTCTATCCGATACTATGGACGTTGGCAAGCCATGGTACTTGAAAATTTGTGAAATGAAGAGGGTTGCCATTTGATGGGCTTTGATAGTCTTTTTGACAGGTATAAATTGAGCTTGTTTACTGAACCTGTCTACTATCGTCCATATTCTCGTATTCCCATGGATAGACTTAGGCAATCCAAAGATAAAATCCATGGATATGCTCTCCCATGGTGAATTAGGGATTGTCAAGGGTTGAAGCAATCCACGTTGCTTCCCTCTATCAAATTTTGTCTTTTGGCATACCACACATTTAGAAACATACTCTTGTATGTTCACTTTCATGGTAGGCCAATAGAAATATGTTTCAACTCCCTTTAAGGTAGACTGAATCCCTCTATGCCCCGCATAAGGTGGAGCATGAGATTCATACATTACTTTCTCACGTAGTGAGTTAGTAACACATAGTCTATTGCCATAGAGAAGATAACCATCTTGTAAAGTAAATGGATCTTCTTTCTTCCCTAATGCAAGGGCTGAAATCACATCTCTAAAATTGGGATCAATAGCATACTCATCTATCATTGAAGATAGATCATTGTGAGTTTCTATAGAAACCGCATTCACTCTCGGCCGTCTTGAGAGTGCGTCAGCTACTTGATTATGCTTGCCAGCAATGTGAGCAACATGAAAATGAAATTGCGAAAGGAAATTTGCCCACCTCATTTGTTTGTCCGAGAGCTTGGTCTGTGTCATGAAGTACTTAAGACTTTGGTGATCCGTTTGTAGAATAAAAGGAGTCCCCAATAAATAGTGCTTCCATGAGTCTAAGGCATGTAGAACTGCAAGGAGTTCCTTTTCATATATGCCTAGAGCTTGCTCAACAGGGTCGAGCCTTCGACTCTCATAGCCTATGGCGTGACCTTCTTGGAGCAAAACAGCTCCAAGGCAATCACCACAAGCATCTCATTGGACCTCAAATGGTTTTGAGAGATCCGGTAGTGTAAGCACAGGTTGAGAGATAAGCTTTTCTTTGAGATTTTCAAAAGCATTGTTCTCCTTAGAAGACCATGTGTACCTAATGCTTTTCTTTGTTAGGTCATGTAATGGTCTTGCAATTTGTGAGAACTTTTCTATGAAGCGTCTATAGTATGCACACATACCTATAAAGCTTCTTAGTTCATGAAGATTCCTTGGTTTAGGCCATCCTTTTATTACCTCTAACTTGGATGGATCCATTTGGATGCCATCTTGAGAGATAATGTGACCTAAATACTGAATCTCTTGCAAGAAAAATTCGATTAACATAAAGTTTATTCTCTCTTAAAACTTGAAATATTACCTGGAGGTGTTGCTTGTGTTCGTCTAATGAATTAGAGTAGATGATAATATCATCAAAGAACACTCCAGTGAAGGCTCGATGAGGCCTGAACAGCTTCTCCATCAAGCGGCTGAATGTGCCTGGTGCATTGGTCAAGACAAAAGGCATGACAATGTATTCATAAAGACCAAATGTGGTGAGAAATGCGGTCTTTACAATATCTTGATCAACTATCCTTATTTGATGATAGCCACTTTTTAGGTCAATCCTACTGAAGTAGGTCGATTCTTGTAGCTTATCAAATAGGTCTTCTACCCGTGGAACGGGAAACCTATTCTTGATAGTGATCCTATTTAGTGCTCTATAGTCAACACACATATGATATGTGCCGTCTTTCTTTTGCACTAATAGCACAGGTGAGCAAAATGGAGATGAGCTAGGCCTAACCATGCCCTTCTCAACTAACTCATGCACTTGCCGCATAATCTCCTCTTGTTGAGCTTGAGAAACTCTATAAGGAGGTTTGTCAGGCGGTGAACTTCCTGGAAGAAGTTCAATTGCATGGTCATCATTACCTCCTTTAGGAGGTAGCTCACAAGGGATGTCGTCAATAAAAACATCTTGAAACCCCTTGAGAAAATTGGATAACTCTAATTCCTTTTGGTTGCTTTTATTTTCTTTTGCTAAAGCATTAGGTTCATTTTGAAAATCTTTAACAAAAATCATGTACACGGAAATAGAGCTCTTTATTGACTTGTTGAAAGCTGGTGTATGTACAATGGGAATAGTGTTACCCATTTCCTTAGCATCTATATACATGTCTTTTTCCTTAAACTTAAAGGAGATTCTCCTTTCAGGGAATTTAACATTGGCAGCCAAGCAATCAAACCATGGTGCCCCTAGGATTACATCCTCATGCTTGAGAGGAGAGATAAAGAAGTCCTCTTTGTCCACATATCCTTGGACATGAAGCCTCAATTTCCCGATTAAGGGAGTGACTGAAGCTTCTTGCCCCTTGAAGGCACTGTTTGCGGGTAGGACATCTCCCATCTCGTAGGCTTGTATGCCTAGCTTGGTGGCCAACTCTATAGATATAAAATTGTGAGTAGAACCAGGATCAAAGAGAATAAAAGCATCATGTTCTCTTACCTTTCCCCAAGCATGGCATAGAGGAGATCCTTTGTGGTGAGTTTGGTGAGTCTCCTCCTCTTGGATTTCAACCAAGGTAGCTCTAGGAGGATCTTGGAAGTTATTCTTTTGGGGACAAGCGCGGTACGCATGCCCTTGTTCGCCGCACTTGAAACACCGGTTATTTTTGCGATAACGCTCAAGCTCTTCAGGAGAGAGTTTGTTTTTACCTTTGTAAACTCCCTTCTCTTTATCTTTGTTGGAGTTTCCCTTAGGAGACGTTTGGACATTGTCCTTCCCCTTAGGCTCGTTGGAACCCTTTTTTTTCCGTGGGCTTATTATTTCTTTTAGCCCCCGTTTGGAAATTGATTCGAGAGGCCACCATAGTATGGTATATTACCGCCGATATGGTACGTGGCCTTTGGGAGTTGACATACTCCGCCATTTCTTCGGTTAGCCCGCACAAAATTGTTGCTTTTGCTCTCCAAAGTCCAACTTTTTGAAGACAGTGGCTTTGAGTTGTAGGTCCCAAAACTTGTCTACATATTTGTGGATGGATTCATAGGGAGAGAGCTTTAAGCTTTGCCATTCGGTGAGTACTTTGTCTTTGGCATCGGTGGCCAAAAACTGCTTCATAATGGAAGCTCTTAAAGCTTTCCATGTTCGTGGAGCTTCACCGTTGGCTCGTAGGCTAGACCACCATTGCCTGGCGGACTTTTGAAAGTGCATAGCTACATGGCGTAGCTTAGAGGACTCCGTGAAGCCCTCATCTCCAAACGCTGCATCAAACTGTTAGATAAAGGCCAAGACTTCGTCTGTGGCACCAAAGGTTCCATCATAGGTAAGAAAAGAGATGCTCTTCCCTCCCTCTTTGAATTTCTTCAACTTGGACGACCTCTTCCATGCAGCATAGGATTTCCTATGGCCTCTTCTTTTTGATGGTTCAAAGGTTGCACCATCACTTCCTTCAGAAGGTGAAGAATTTGAAGAAGGTGGAGAAGAGGGTGACCTCTTTCTCGCCTTTTTCTTGTCTTGATCTTCGTCGTCTTCACCATCACTTTCATAAGAGGAAGAGGATGAAGAAGATGGAGAAGAGGGTTTCCTCTTTCTCGCCTTTTTCTTCTCTTGCTTTTTATCATCCCTCTTTGAATTATGGTGTGGAGAAGAGTGTGATGGTCTTCTCCGCTTTGGTGGTGATGGAGAGCATTTAGCCCGCTGTCTTCGTGGAGCCATCTCTGCCGAGGTGGCGGGAGACTCACTTCTTTCTCGCTCCTTCGGTGGAGGCTCTTGAGTTCTCCTTTGCAAAGGAGATACATCATCAAGAAGTAAATTCTTGAGCCCTTCGTATGGATTCTCTTCTTCTTCCCGAATCGGAGAGAGACCTCTTTTGGAAGTCTCACAAGGAGGCTTCCTAGGTGTTCTCTCGTCATGGTGATGAGCTTGGAGAATCCCATGATCACGGAGCTGCCGTTGCACTTCACTTTGGAGAGATGGATTGCCCATGGCTTGTTGAAGCCTAGAAACAAGATAGTTAACAAGCATCGGAGCATCATTAGTAGCTTGCTCATTAGAAAAATCAAAGTTATCAACATTAATTTCACTCTCTTTACTATTGTCAGCCATTCTAACAACTTTTAGATGTAAACTTTTTAGGTGTACTTTGGCACTTCAAGCCCTAGTTGCTACTCCTCTTTACCCCTTTAGGAAAAGCACTCAAGCTACTGTACCCGTGGCTCGAATACCATTAATTGCAAGGAATAGAAGAGAGGGTCTTTCAACACCAAAACAGCACCGGCTCCTGTCAAGCTTCTAATAGCTCAATAGTGGTTAAGCCGTAGGTAAGCCCCGTAGGACTCCACTATTAAGACCATAGCTCTCGACGGTGATGCCCCGTTAAATGCACGAAGGTAGGTGCACTGCAAGGCTGAAAAATCCCTATTCTACTTACTCACAGGCAATTAATAATACCAACCATTTATAGCTAGCTTGAGGACCTCCCTTCTTGAGCAAGAAAAGAGAAACCTTGTGTTCTGATACCAATGTAACATTTAATGGCCTAAAAACTTGTGTGTAGCGGAAATTAGCATGAACATAGTGGGCATTTCATTAGAATAGATTCCTAATGAGAATTACAAGAGTGCTTGGGTGGAGAGAGCAACAAAAAGCATAACACCTAGTTAGATAGCATGAACAATACTTTCAAAAGAGAGAGAAATTAAGCTATTGACAACAATTGAGGACCGGATTTGCATGGAGCCGGTCCCCCCTCCAAAAGGCTTTGTATTATGGTTTCTCCCATCAAGAGAGACATTGTACAATACAATTCTTTGTGTTCCTTCAAGACTAGCTAGTGCAATTAATGAAGATGAAAGCTTCATGTACTAAGCAAAACACTTAGCAAACACAACATCAATTATCCACGGTCTCAGACCAAGACTTCACACACCTTCGAAGATGGTGAGAGCTAGCAGGGTATGAGAGTAGATTGAGAGGAAGAAGGAGTATCTTACGAGAAAGATGTACATCTCCTCACATAATCACTCATATTAGCATAGCTTAGCTTAGTAATTAGCATGGTAGAGGAGATGAGCATGCATTCAAGCTTGGCTCTTGGTTGGATTTGCATCACAAAGCCAAGAGTTGTTGGTGTAGGCCTCCCTTCTCACAAGCTTGGAGTAGGTGGTAAGCTTTTCATTAAAGCTTGAGAAGGAGAGAGAGTCTTCTTTACTTCACACATGAGATTGTGTGAGTGTGTGTGTGATAATGCCTTGCAAAAACCAGCCCCCTCTCTCTCTTGGGCGAGCCCCCTTGCTATTTGCTCTTGCTGTCCTCCCATTGGACCTCCCTAGAGCTAGCCAATGACAAATAGGTAGCATAAGTGATAGCCTTCTGACATGTGTCCCCCTTTCCCCTTTTGTGAGAGCTTAAGGTAATTTAATAATTCATCTAAGCTCTCATTGGACCCCTTTGCCTCCTGGCCAATAGGAATCAGGCAAGCCATTGGCTCATTGGACCACTTGGGAGACTGTCCAATAGTCTTCTAGAGGACTTAATTCTCATTGGTTCTTTTATTAAGTGTTTTTAAATTAATTAAACTAGATTTACTCTAGCCTAATTCTCATTGGTCCACCTCCAAGGCCATCCAATAGGAATTAGGTACACCTTGTGGGCATTTGGCCTAGGGAGCTGACATGTGTCCCTCATTCCCTTTGTGTAAAGGGAGCTTGTGTGTGTGTGTGTGTGTGTGGCTTTCTCTCTCATCCCCTACATGCAAGGCTCGCCCCCTCCTATGTAGGGATGTGCAAAGACTTTTTTGGACACACACAAAGCATCCAATTCCCCTAGGGTTGACCTTTGGACACAACCTTTGAATTTTGGAACCTTAGCATTTTGGAAGTCTTAATGGGATGAACCTTAGGGTCTTTTTAGCCCATTGTTGCACATGGCTCTTTTGCAGATGGCCCCCCCTTTGGATCCCTATTTTCCCTCCTTTGGATCCTTACTGTGGCCGGTCTGCTAGCTTAACCAATATTCTAGCTTTTTCTCCCCTGGCACAATGATCAGTTTAATATGAGAAAATCATTTAGGAGTATTAGATATTGATTATTATGACACCTTAACTCATGCTGATGCTGGTACACAAGTTGTGGCACCCATCACCTACTCTAAGACCACTTGTGAGTGTGCACGAGAGCGCATGCATGCAAGTGCGAGTGCGGTACGGAGCTCTCGATGAGAAAACTCATCGTTACTTATTCTTTCCATATAACCAAAGAATAAGATATGGTTAGTGATTCCTCATAGAGAGCAGAGTCTAGCATCTAGGCTATGAGGATATCTACACATACATCTCATGCCCTTGAGCGATTTTGGTCGGGATTAGACTATCTACTAGTCACTAACTGTGGAGAGCCTAACTGCTACCAAGAGGCTATTGAAATGGAAGAAAGGGTGAAGTGGGGCAATTTGAGTACAACTTGATTGTGGCTAATGAAACTTAAGAGCTGATAGATTTTCTAGAGGATAAACAAGCCTTGTCTTGCAAATGGTTTTACAAGAAGAAGTACATGACGGAGGATCCCAAGCCTCAGTACAAGGCTAAATTGGTTACTAAGGGTTTCAAGAAGAAGAAAGGCATGGATTTCAATGAAATTTGTTCTTCAATGGTCAAGATGACTACATTACATCTTGTGCTTGGAGTAGTAGCCACTGAGGACATGGAATTGGTCCAGATGAAAGTGAAGATGGAGTTTCTTCACGGGGGATGTTTCCATAACTTTAAGCATTTTCCCCCGGTGCTTTTGGTGAATATCAGCACTTTTAGCCCCTGTGAGAAGGGATACAGAGGGTTCTCTTATGTTGTGCTAGTCCTGCACAAATCCTACCTTGTATCTGAGTGCGTGAGGGTTTAAATTAGGGATTTGTATGTTCACAAGGTGTGTGGACGTGTCTATGTAAGTGCCCAAGCTTCCACGAAATCACCTTGATGAAGAATTGAAGGACGAAGATAGGGTTTCCCACAGAGCAAGCAAACATATTGCAACTGTGTAATTAGGGTTGAGGCTACATGAAATCATCACACACACAAGAGTTTTGATTTTTTTTTTTTGGCCTTGTGAATGAGTGAAGCTTCTATAGATGAACTAAAGTTTTTGTTCTTTGTTTTCATCTTTTCAACCACAAACTCTCACAATGAGAGGCCCGACGCCTTCCTAGCTACGTACAACATTTGCATCTCCCCTTAGTCATCATTGGTATATGTTTCAAGAGCTATCATGCATTGTGTCCTCTCCCTCACCCGCCATTTTCCATCCCCTCCCCTCCTGGCACCTCGACACACTGACGCCCACATGTCCTTTCTCGTATACGACCCAAGCTGCTCCATGCCACATGCACGCAACCGTGCCTTTTCCTTGGCTTCCCCTTTCCATAGAGTATCTCGTTAGATACTTTCTAATAAACACAATATCAAAATTTGTACCACCTAGTTGAGAACTAGAGCTTTGAGCTTCACTAAACATGGCACCATGGCTTTAATTGCATAATGTGTGTCTTGGGTTGTATTGATTGCAAGCTCTATCAAACAAGGTAGTGGTCCTTTTTCCAACGAATTATAAAAATGGGCTTTCCTCAACACTACACTGCATGGACATATTCAAATAGGATAAAGGGTGGAGGCAAAAATCAAGGTGTGCGTAAATTGTGTGCCGTTCGATCGAGGAAATATCAAAATCAACAAAATTGCTTTAAATATACAAACTGTCCGCACCCAAATTCTTAGCATTTTGTTTATTGCAAGTGGGCGTAGTGGTTAGAACACACGTCTTGTTGGGGGAAGTCGTGGGTTAGAAAATGGTGGGGTGAAAGATGTCCCTCATTTATAAGAGCCGGATCGCACCCTGTGCTAGTGGGGGCAAGATAGAAATTTCATCCCACAAGGTCGCACCCAAATTTGAAATGGGAAAAAAAGGGAACACCTAGTTGCAAGGGAAACATCGCAGGGATTTGAATGGAGAGGAGAGGCCTACAAAAGAGGAGAACGTCTCCCTTCCTAAAAGATAGCTTAAACCCTTCCATTTTGAAAGTGCTAGTGGGGTTAAACCAAAGCTTAAATATTTAAGGAGAAAAACATGGACTTGGTGTTATTTAGTAAGTACTAACCCTGCCAGCCCATGGTGTGACTTAGCTCTAAGTGACACACGCAAAGACTCAAGGAGTCAATTGCGTATGGTAGGGCTTTCTCTCTAAATCCGATCATGAAGATCGGAGCTCATGTCAATGCCACAGAGACGGGCCTAAGCACAACCTGATCTTGAAGAGCTTCTGGTCCGGAATTCTTCGCTTGGTCTGCGCTTCTTGATTGGTGCGTTCAACTGGCCGATAGCTCTTGGCTCTCTTCAGCAAACGTGGAAACAAGGCTTTCACTGCGCAATGTCGTATCTTGGGCTGCATTGCTCAAGATCTGCCTAACAGAAGAAGTGCTAGGAATCTTAGGGCTGTTTTAAGTGAATTTAAAGCATGGGCTTCTCTGGAAATGTGATCACATATGCTTGCATTCTGAAGGGATATCTTCTCTTGGACTGCCACACTTAACTACAAGCTATGCCCAACATGGGCATATGGAGCCAGGCCTTCTTTTCAAATGTAACCATTTATTCTTGCATTTCGAAGGTATGTGGCATCATGCAAGACGTCCATGTGGGAAGACGATTTCATCATGAGATTTTGAGTCAAGGGGCCTGCGTAGTACTCGGGTATGCATCGATTGCATGTATGTTGAGTCTTCTGCATACTTTTGAAAGCACAAGTTCTTGATACTAACTGTCTACCATGTCACCTTTGGTTATGCCCAAAATGGGTATGGCAGGAAGCTGTATGGTGTTTTCTATGAATCCAATGGCTCCAAATGTAATCACATATGCCCTGAAGGTATGTAGTGTTATGCAAGATGCTAACATGAGTGAATCAATACATTGGGAGATTGTTAGCGAAGGCTTTGGAAAGATGGTAGCAAGCAACATGGGTAAAGCAAAAATGGTGTTGGTTGTTTTCTTTGGATGCAAAGTGAGTGGTTTCTCTCATAATGTGGTCGCATATGCTTACAACCTTGAAAGCAAACATTCAGCCAACGACATGAGAAGATGCATACATAAGCACAAGTTGATCAGTATCGATGCAAATCGTGGTTCTTAGAGCACAATCATTGAAAAGCTTTTGTTCTGAAATGCTACACAATAGGGGAGGTACTTCACTCCCTTGTGTCACAGGTTGCCTAGACTGGATAAAATCACTAATTTCTCCATGAGATTTTAGGGGTATTGACGGTATTCTGGGGAATGACGTCATGAAAAGATGTACATTGAATTGGAAAATTTCCTAGATTGGAATGCTCAAAGTGAGGGGCTCTTGGGAAAAAAGTGTCATGTGTAACATTGCTCAGGCAAACTTGTGCATGGATCAAGGTGCATTGATTGTGATATGGGGCTAGCAAAGGTAGTGCAATAAGTCTTCAAACAGTTGGCAACAGAGTGGGACAGACCAGTCAGCAGGATGGTGGTCTGGGCATCTAGTATATAGAATGGATGTTGAATTTATAAAGGAAATGTCAATGTTCAACATGTGGAGAAAAAGAGTATATTTGGGGCATAGTTAAGCAGAGGTGATTATGTCATAAGTTACAGTTGAGACCCACTTAAGCCAAAACCTTACTCAAGTTACACTTGCGGATCCAAAATATTAGGGTGAGAAAATTACTAAGTGATTCAGAGTGTTGGCATTTGAAAAGGCTTATATATACTTCGGGGTGCTTGCATGTGTGGCACCTCCCACCCCAACGGTTATTGGACAACGAGATTAATAAATCGTAAATTGATTAACCAAATCATTGGGAGCCCTGCACAAGGTTTGAACATGTGACAAAGTTGCTTGTTCCTCTTTATGACCAATGACACCAAATATGAAGTTTGTCAAAAGCAAAAAGGACAATTAGTAGCATCCAGCAATTGTCATTTGGAAGTGCTACAGTCTAAATGGCAAGAGCACCATTTGCAAGTTTTCGAGGGAAAGGGGAGATGTATTATCTTTGTGCAAGTATATGATTTTGTTATAACCTTGATGCATCTATGAATTTTAATTCAGAAGAAGGTAATAGATCAGCTGAAGCAGGAAGGGTCCACCCTCTGTGATTCGATAAGTAATCTATACATGAATTAAATGTAGTGCTCATGTTTACAAGAACTTGGGAACGGGATTAATCGGGGATGCATTTAACAGAAGCACAAGAGAAGAGGAGTCTGCGTGTGATTTGGCCCCTTGGGTGCCCGGGCATGTAGGGGTGCCCTTGTGGAGGAGGTTGGGCATTGTGATATGGCTGGTTGCTCAGTCTTCGCTTCCCGTTTTGCTCAATGCTACTACTTGCAAGGAATTATGAACTTGATGCATCTATGAATTTTAATTCAGAAGAAGGTAATAGATCAGGTGAAGCATGAATTACCGTGTGATTTTATGAGTAATCTATACATATGAACAAAATATAGCGCTGGTTATACATCATGTATACAAGAACATGGAAACAGGATTACTTGGGGATGAATTTAACAGAAGCACAAGGGAAGAGGAGGTTGCGTGTGATGTGGCCCCTTGGGTGTCCGGGCATATACGGGTGCCGTTTTGGAGGAGGTGGGCTATGTTGATGTTGGGCATTATGATATGGTCGGTTGCTCAATCTTGGCTTGCCGTTTTTCTCACTGCTACTATCTGCAAGGACTATATTGGTGTTGCTACCAGCTTTGTCCATGTCTGAAGGAAATACTAAGGTACTTGTTTGTGAAAGCACTGTAATGGTGAGAGGATGAGGAAAAACTGCGCGAATAGATGAGCTTATAACTTGTGCTTTTATATGGCGAGTAGCGGTCTCATAGTGCTAGTCTTGGTCTACAGCGTGCTCTTTTTCAACGGGGTAATTCCACAAGCTAGTGCTCTTAATCAGCTTGAGTATTTCCTGCTTCTCCCACAGGTGGCAATCGGCATCTCTCTCTCTCTCTCTCTCTCTCTCTCCATGTTACATGTTGCGCCCACAAGCACACAAAAGCCGTTTTTGTACTCACTTACCAGGGCCATCCCCCCCCCTCTCCGCTCTCTCTCTCTCTCTCCCTCCACACACACACACACACACACACACACACAACGATTGGACCCGGCGCGGCGTTTAGGAATAAGAGTGTGACTCACCTCACCTCTGATGCACTCATTTCACAAGCCTCTTCCAACCAACCAATATTTTGCATGTGCTTGCTTTACTATTATAAGCCACCACTTTCTCTCTTGAAAATAAAGCGCAGTATAATAGCGCACGGGCTTTGCTCACTTTGGACGAAACTCTTTACATGACATATGCACAATCACATGTGGGTGTTTTAAGCTCATGCCTTTCTCTTAAGCTTGCGTGCGTGTGCGCACATGTGTACACACACACACACACAAAGAGTTCATTTCAAGGTCTACCTTGCGAAGATATGACATGCACAATCACATGTGCCTGGTTTAAGTTGATGCCCTTCCATATTCTTAAAGCTTAACGTTGCACCCACACGCGACACATAGAGTTCACTTCAAGGTCTACCTTCCAATTAGAGTTCATAGAGTTTTTATGTCTCTCTTTATTATGTTCATAGGATTGTGAGCTCGAGCTCGATAACAGAGGATTATTAAGCTAACAAATTTTTTTATATAGAGATGTACCTATGTTTTGAGAATTCAAGATTTTAATTGGATTTTTTGATAATATTGCTAATTATTAAAATAGAAGAAACATTGATGTTAACCTCAAATTAAAGGGAGAATTATGAGGTAAATCAAGAAGTTTTAAGATCCCATGTTTTACATTCTAGAACACCATGTGAGACACCACTTGGTGCACATGATTTATTTTTAGAAACACTTTCGTGAGGATAATAAATTTAGGTATTCAATTACCCCTATGTTATGTCTTCCTAATTTTATACATCTCATAACAAAGGGATTTTCAAATTCACCACTTGGAAATTCTAAACACGTTGACCAATGTCATGTTACTTTGTATCAATGTAGACTTCCAACTAGCCATTCTAAAATCTTCGACCAATTTCTATGAAAAAATGTGGGGGATTTGATACCATGTGAAAAAATGTTTAAATGTGTGTGAATCTTTGTGCCAAGATATATGAGAAAGAAGAAACAATATGTAATCAAATGTATAAGAGAGACAATTTGTATAATGAGACAAATAACCTTTTCCATAAGAAAACTACCTTGGATACAAGGTTGGTACTCCTCGATACCAAAGCAAGTACTACAAACAACCAAGCTTGGTACTGTAATAGAATCTTAATAGTATCGATAACAGAGATCTAATAATACCAAATAGATAATTTGGTACTCTAGAAGTATCAAAGTTTGGTACTGTAAGTACCAAAGCAGGTCTATGAATCACCCAGACACACAGTAGTCGTATTGAGAGAGAGACTGATAAGTTAACGCCCAAACCCAATTCTAAGGCTTTTACCCAAGTATAAGCTACAACAAGTATAAGAAGTGCAACTAAGAAGGCTACAGTGGTCCCTTTGTACACATTTGTTCCTAGGAGTACTCTAATGCCTAGAGAAGGCTGAGAAGGCATTTGAGAAGGTTGCACTGGTCCCTTTGTACATGGTTTGTAACTAGGAGTACCCTAGTGCCTAGAGCTTAGTATTAGTGCCTAGTTCCAAGATTGATATTAAGCTAGAGCAAGGATGCCACTACACTCTAGGCAATGAGATTAGCAAGGTTGTGAAGTAATGCTACTGGGAAGCACACTCACACATTATCATGGGAAAGAAGAAAAGATAACATAGTGAGAGACATTGCACGAGGGATTCGAACATCCTTTATAGAGTGATGTACCTAGAAAACAGGGGCGGCATGGATAACCTATATCTACATACCTCAAAACTATATCATGTAACATATCTACGGAAAGAGCTCGGTAATGCGATCCAAATTCACTATTGTCCAAACAATTTGAAGTTAAAATGCTCAAGTTATGACCATTCAAAAAATATGCAAAAATTGGTGGGACCGTGGCCACAAGCCCATTCTCATTGGTATAGAGAGTATATTTCAAAATCATTTTTGACCCTAAAGGGCCCTTTTGGGTCCATATTTTCCCTAATGCCAAGTGACTTTTGGATATTTCTTTGGTAGGTAGATAGTTCATGACAAAAGGAGTTTTTTTTTAAACTCTTCATCAAGAGATCATGACTATGAATCTTGGTAGGTCGCTCCCAAGTTGGTATGTCAGCTCCTGTGTGCAATTTACAACTCTGCAGGCAACCAACTTGGCACCTTCACCAAAAATGGTAGGAGTGAAATTAGGATGAACAATCTAACAAGAGTGTGCCTTCACCAACAATGGTAGGAGTGAAATTAGGATGAACCCTCTAGCCAGATTGTGCTTCTCTTTGTATTGCTCCATGATATCACTATTGTAGAAGGCTGATATCACTCCTACGAATCTATTGTTGAACCTCCTAGAATTTCTCTTGACTTTTACATACTTTTGGTACTTTACTACCTGATTGCTTTTATTGTAGACTCTTCCCACGCTTAAATGGGGTAAAATCCATGAGCATAGGCATGTATTCTCATGTCATAACATCACATTTGACTCCATATTGACTCTCTTCCGTCATGCCTTCATCCTTAGCTCTTGTTCACACCTCTAGTAGAGATGTTCTCAACTTTCATATTTTAACACCTTCCCTCAAGTTCAACAACATTTGTAAGGACAATCTAAAATGGGAGATATGATGTGAACTTGGATCTTCAAGACCTTCCCTCAAGTTTTGCATCATCTCCAAACAACCGTTATTAATGAGGAGAGAAGGTTTGATCTTTTATCCTCAAAACCTTCTCTCAACTCATGCAACATCTTTGACAATTCCTAAAATGGAAAAACACAAAGTTTGGATGAGAGGCATCTTCTCTTTGATGAGCCTTCCCTTGATCTAGAGATGGTCTTTCCCTTAGTCCATAAGCTCCATCATGCTAGCTATTGCTTTCATGTTTAGAATGAGGTGAAATCTTCTTCAAGAGATTCTCTTGCTGGCCTCCAACTTTGACTTGCTGAGAGGTTTGCCTTGTCTTCATCCTAGGAGACTTCTCCAAGTTTCCATGTCCTTCCTTTGATAGTTCTTCTAGTCCTCATGGATATTCCAAAGCTTGCTTGATGGGTTCCATTCTCCACCATAAGTTCTTTGCTTCCTTTTGTGAGAGATGGTCATCCTATCTTCTTCCATCTCTAGCTTTTCTCCTTGCAGCCTTTATGTAAGCTCTTCCATTGCTTGCACCTCATGCCTACAAAAACACATCATTGTGGATGCTTTTTCTCTTCCACAATTTGAGGTGGTTGAGAAAGTCACAAGTGGAAATCCTCTTGCCACACTTCATGGGGGAAAGGGAGGCTGATCTTTCCTTGACTTTAGTTGTCAACTTCATTGCATGCTCAACCGGCTCGTGAAGAGAGTACATGCGGCTCCAAGACTCCACCTCCATAGCCTCCTCCTTCTTCTTCTCTACTCTAGGTTGATATATCCCTTTTCACATGACCTACAATTCACTTATATGTGTAGGGTTTTTAAAAACAAAGGGTCGGCCGCCCAAACAACATAAAGGAAAATAATAGATACAATTTGGAACTCGTAAAGAGCATGTGAGCCTATACATGATAAATGAAAAAATATTATCATAAAGAAGAGGTAAACAGTTGTTGGTGTTGGCCAACATTCCCCCCCTTCCTAAGCTTTGTCGTCCCTGACAAAGCCATGTCGTGGTGGACGCTCAATGAAGTATGTGCTTGCAAAAGAAAAATGTGGATGAGGTAGCAAGCTAGATCATATGGCAATAAAGCATAAGGGAAATGCAAAGAACATGTGGAAATAAGTAAATGCAAATAATTATAAAATGTTACAATGCCATTAAGAACAAATAAATTGCAATTTGTTGAAATTAATTAGTAAAGAGTTTTGGGATTATGGATGAGCCTCTTGATTAGTTAGTTATGACTAAGGGTTAAAACACCCGCTGTAGCACTAGCTAAGTTGGAATGATTATCTAAATGTAAGATTCCCTATTTGTGTCTTTGTCTTTAATTAGCTAACTAACTCTCACAACTCTAAACAAATGCTTGAATTTTTCACTTGAAGCTCAATGGAAGTCTTTTCATTTCATTTTTCTTGCTTTCCATTTTTTTTTTCTTTTTTCACATTGACTCAAATTCATTTGATGTGTGTGCTTATTTTGTATGCTCGGGACTTTTTACTTTTAAAAGAAAAGCACCTACACTCGGAACCTCTAGGGCTCTAGTACCATAGGGCAATACATGTGAGTGAAGTACCAAATAAGCTGGAATTTCTCTTGCAGCTTAAGATTTTACATTTGTGTCACTTTTGTTTTTGCTTCCATTTCCTTTGTATTATCACTATTGTTATTTATTGGTTTAGTGAGCAAGCCTCTCTATGCCTAAAACACTCTTAAGGTCTCAAACATTCAAATAATAATTTTACTAACTAAGACTAGCAGTCAAGTAAATGAGTTAACCAAAAGTCACGACCTCCAAACAATAAGTCTCATCTATAAGACTAAACTCTAGATCAATTAACAAAGACAAATTTATGCATCATCAATGGAAGATAACAGAACATAACTAAATGCACTCAATCAAACCATGAAGAAGCACAATCATCAAATATAAATGTCCATAAACATGAAGCAAAGAAAGTAGTACACCTGGAGGTATGTGATGTGTCTCTTTGAGGGTTGTGGAAGCAAACATGCAATGATGAGGCTCGATCTATCCATGCTACATGAAAGATCAAGTTCATCTATGCTACAAAATCATTAAAAAAACACTACCACCTAGAAAGGTGCATCAACATAGAAATGAAAGTATTATTACCTAAATGCAAATTTTAAAAAATCCTATACTAAGGTCTCATAGTTGGATGCCTAGAGGAAAAAACCACAAAGGGAAAAAAGTGCCTTTAGTATATAGGCATGTGTCTAGTGCACCATGGTCAATCTGCACAAGTCAATGGTCTAGTGAAACTAGGAAGGATAAGAGAACTCTCTCCAAATAATAAAACCTATAATCTCCTAGCTCTCTATCTAATGGTCATCAAGTGGCTAGCACCTAGCTCCATGTGGATGGTAGAATATGTAGCACATCTAATGGGTCTATGGATGGCATCATCCTGTGACTATGTGGGCAATGAGCTGTGTGGCTCAAGATCCCTCAATGATTGGCTCTTTCCTATATCTATGTCAACAACATGGTCAATGGAAATCTCTGGTGAGCTATGGCTCGTGTCAACCTATGGTGTGATAGGTGGTCGGCTCTTCGATTGCCAAATCTTCAATGTTCGTAGTATCTCACTAAATATAGGTCAATTTTGCCTCACCTATGGTCGTGAATGTCTAGCTTGTGTCGGCACTTGTCGTGGGGTAGATCTCTCTATAGGTCGTGAACATTGTGATGAGCCACGAGAGAGAAAAAAATTGAATAATAAGAAATCACAGAGTACACAGATTAGACAAAGAGAATCAAATATTTGTATTGATATAAGTTGACGGGCACAAGAAGAGTGTAGCTCGTGTTAAAATTCCCGACCACCCCTGAGCTATATCACTCTCAATCTTGTGCACAGTTCTCAATCTCAATTTCACTCTCACTCTTATTCACAATCAAAATCTCAGTCCGCCATCACAGTCAAACAACCTCCTTCTGATTATGGGGGACATCTTCCTTGCGAAAAGTAGTTATTTTCGTTCTCTCCTTGTCTTTAACAAAGCGGCCCAAAATTTGGCTCGAAAAGAGGCGTCCTGCACACGAACCCGTAAGAGCCACTAAAAAACATCCCACACATGCGAGTTAACAAATTTAGAAACTTTTTTTTTAAGTCCTAAAATTCCTGGCCATTTTCAACGACTCGTAGCTCCCAAATTGTTTTGAATTTTCCCGGAGCCATCTCATATGAATTTGTGTGTCTCGTCAAGTTCTTCAACAGTTGTGATGCAAAAAATCCAAAATCCTTCTCGGTTTGGCTGAAAACTTACCTGCAAATTGCTAGTTTCTACAAAAACATTGTAAAACAACATTTTCTCACTTTTTCCTTAATCTACGGGCTGAAACGAGCATCAAAATGAAGGATTTGGAAAAAAATGAAAGAAGCAATATTTTTCCTTATATTGAGGACTACATTTCCTACATACAAAAATTTTCAAAATTCTGACCTTAGCACCCTCAAAACTGGCTCCCAAGAGGTGTCCCGGGTCAAAATTTAAAAGTTCACGGAAACAATCAAAGTACAACCCTAGACTGCGGAAAAACTTGAAAATGAACGAAATTTATTCCAAACAAAAGATATGGCAAAATCTTTGCAAAATAAGTCCTATTACAAACATGGGCTAGACTTCTGCAACGTGGGTGTGGTCAAAGAAAATATAGGAAATCTATGAGGATGTGCTATGGTATGTGGTCTAGGAACCCAAATCTGTGTGTGTCCTCTATAAAATTGTTGTGCCTCATGTGACTGTCTAGATGTGAGCCAACCCTGTGAGATAAACCATCATGGGTATTGTTGCTCTCAATTCAAATGAGTGTGTCATCACTAGCTAATGGTCTAGTCTCAATCATCATGTGAGGCACGTAAATGTCTAGTGGACCTACAATAAGCTCTCTGTGATGAGCTATAGACTTGATATGTTCTAGGTCCCTCATAGTAGTGCTACTCCTATAAACATCCTCTAAGGTAGTCTCTACCTGATCTCGGGGTGTCTCGTGTCGGAGTCACTATAGGAAAAGTAGCCTCCGGTGTGACCTCTACCGTTAGGGGGCTGGTGACAGTCATGGTCTATAAGTACCTCATTTATCCGTGTATTGCATGGAGAATCAATTGCTCAATTATCGCTGAATTTGGTCATGGATGCTCATGAGCATCTATCTCAATGGAAACCTCTCTCTCTCTATCATATCTACATGTATCTTGGTCTCGAATGGTTCAATCGTAATGTCAGCACTATCATGGTCATGTACATCAGCATTATCCTCAAGTGTGGGATCTGGTGGGACATTTACCTCTATGATAGGTGCATTGGAATCAGCCATAAGTTAAGAATCTAGCACTCTATATATCTCTATTGGCTTAGATCTTGTCTCTAGCATAGGAGAAATCTCAATAGGTTGTACCTCCTCTGTAGCATACATAGAATCCTCTAGAATAATCACTCTAGGTGGATTTTCTATAGTGCTCTCCAGTGTACTTGTCTTGTCATCAATCTGGGCATTTGTCTCCTTCATTTCACTCACTCTAAATTTCGAATGATCAACTATGCTTTGAGGAAAAACATGTCCATGTGATGGAGATTTGGGAGGTGACCACGTAGGAGAAGTCTATCTAACAGCTATTTGTGGACTCTCTGTGGTCAATACTATAGGACCCTAGTCATCCCATGGAGAATAGGAAAATCCCATCATCAAGAAATATCTAGTACCATCAGTGTCCCTATAAATCCTATCGCAAGGATCTCCAACAAGATATACCATAATATTCATGGTTGGCTCAAAACGTCCTATGCTCTGGTCTTGTCAATATCTATGTCCACAATCATCAACATAAGTCAATGTGTGCTCCAGTCTATGCAACTGCACTATTCTAGGATGTACCTGGGTGTCCAAAAAATCATCAGGATGTGCTCTATCCTCTACAACATCATACGGACTAATTGGTAGGGACATGTATGTGTCCTTGAGCTCATAAGTGATGAGTTCAGTTGAACCAAGGTGACATCTCTAAACTCTAACTACTTGCTGTATGGAAGGGTCAATGTCATTTGAGAAGGTGCCTCTTGTGTAGGAATGTCCGTCAAGGTAAAAAAACCAAGGCATGACTCCTCTATAGCCTAAGAAATGTAGCACAATCTCAATATGGTGCTCTCTACTTGTCGTGGAAACTCTATCTGCATGTGTTACTTGCATGGTGTCTTTGGGTGGTGATCTATGTCTTGTCATCATATTTGATGGATGTGATCTAGCAACCTTCGTGTCTATTGTCCTCACAGTCTGTGGGTGTGGTCCCTACAACCTTTCTAACATGTGTACCTGTTGTCAAAGCTATGGTTGAAAAATAAACTAGGAAACATGTAACGTGTTTGAGGTCAGATAGATGGGGAGAATGCTTCTCCAATGAATTCAATGGTTTCCTAGAAAAGCATGGAATTCAAAGGTAGTTTTCATGTAGGTATAGTCCGCAGCAAAGTGGTGTTGCTGAGTGAAAGAAGAGACACATTGCAGACATCATTCGAGTCGTGTATGGGCACAAAGACAACCTCCGAGAAAGTTCAAGAGATGCTAGACAACATGACAGCAGAAGCCAAGAGTTTGAAAGGCTCTGTAGCAGAAGCCATAGGAGTAGTAGCCCACATCAAGATAGATAAATATGTTTATTATGATGAGGGCAGAAACATGACACAAGTGTACAACCCCCATGATCATATTGCATCTTGGAGTCTCTATCTCCATATTCCAACATGAGACTCTTGTTCCTTTGCGAAACATTTTCCATGGGTGTTCTGCTGCTTCGATGTCCTCAAATGGTGTGATGCAGGTGATATGTATTTTGATGAATTTTACCATCATCATCTAGCAAGTGAAATCTGGGATATCTTGCATCTATGTGATCACTCCTCATAATGTACACACCATATAGTGCTCTGATGGTAGGAAGTTGTTGACCGGCTTTGATATTACTGGGTAGTTGAGTACCAATGGCCTTTCGTTTTGCTAGGTGTAGTAGATATCCTAGGATTGCATTTGTCAATCTTGAGATGATGTGGTGCATTTTTGTAAATGGTCTCATCTTGTGGCCGCTTGGCAAACCATCTCTTTTGCCATAGGGGTTGATTCTCTAAAATTGCTAGCACTTGGTCCACTATCACCAACACATCTTTATAGTCCCCCTTTTGGTTTGACTTAAGAGTGGGCAGTAATTTCTTCATTAGTGGTAGTGAGATCATTGCATAGTCGAAAGACTTTACCACTTCATCTGCCCTAGTCATGAGTAGGGCCGTTGATTCCAATAGCTTTAGTTCATACAATATATACTCTCAGTGATTAGGATTTGGTACTTTCGAGATCCGCTTCTTGATTTCCACTCGTGTAGCCATTCCCTCTTCTATTGCTTTAAACTCATGTTAGCCTCCCTCAGTAGATGTGCCTAGCATGTCTATTGGGGGTAGGCCTACCCGTGTGAATTCTGTCTCCATTGTTGGTGGTGGTTGAACTGGCCTTTTTTGGCTTTTATGGCACTGATTGCCATAGATTTCTTTTGTAGCTAGTATATTCCTCTTTTTGGGCAGCGAACTTTGCCTATGCCTTTGCCAAATGCTTCTTTACCTGCATGGATAGCCCTATGTCCTATAGTCAGGATATGTCTATCATATTTCTCTTGTGTGAGCTCCCCTTTAAGTTCTTTTAGTTCTGCTAGAGCCGCCATTGGAGTTGATGATGTTGACACTAAGGAAGGTGTGTCTTGCATGGCTAAGAGCTTTGTGAGTGTGTTCTTGACCACACCGTAAGATTCCCCGAGCTTTGCGATCTTTTGCTGTTCTTTTTTAGCTCCTCTTCTAGTTTTTGTTGATCCACTTGTAGTTGATTGTTGGCCTCATTGTAAGCTTGAGCTTCTTTATAGTAGTAAGCGGCCTTGGGAAGTGCACCTTTAAGAAACTATTCATATAACATGCGTTCATGCTTAAGGTAATAAGATGACCCCTTTTTCTTCAAAAACTTATGGATTTTTCTTTAAAATCATTTAAAAACCCCATTCTGGTAATATAATCCTGTTAAAATTTTAATTTTTTAATAAATTAAAAACCCATTCATTTGAACTGACGTGGTAACTTACATGTCTAAGGGTGAACCCCCAAGTAGGCGTCATCTTGCTTTCTTAAGCTCTTCCTTGAGCTATATTTGGTTGTCTTGGAGCTCTTCAAGTTGCAATTGAAGCCTCTAATTTTCTTCTTTAAGTTTCATTGCTTCCTCTTTGGCATCCTCAAGATCCATCTCCCGTAGGCTAGTCATGGCTTTTTGACACTTGAATTGCAGTTCGCTCTACTCTAAATGTTCATCACAATATCAAAGCCTTGAAAGAGCCTAGCTCCATCTTCAATTATATCCCTTAAGGGTGGAGATACTAGCCCTCTTCTGGATGTGATGCATTGCTGAGAGGTGCCATCTTCCAGCTTTTTTTCTTTGGGTATCTCCCTTTGTTGTTGTTGCTCCTGCTCCTTGGGTGGAGCCTGCTACATGCTTTCTGGCTCCTTGTCCTTGTGGCCTTCTTACTACTTTTGAGACTCTTGTTGCTATGGAGTGGTAGCCTGCTAAGTAGCTTCTTTTTCTTGAGAATTCTCCTTCTCTTTGTTTTGCTTTGCAAATTCATCCTTTGACTCTTGAGTAGGAGGAGGGTTCGTGGCTTTGGGGGGGAGGCGTGGCATTGTATCTGTAGGGATTCTAGAGGTTCCACACCCGTCTCCTCCATTGGCGGTTCTCCATAATCCTTTTCCCTGTTCTTTGAGGAGTCATGTGAGGATTCTAAGTCATTAGTCTTTTGTTTCTTTGACTCCTCTTGGGATCTTTGCTCCACTTTGCACTTGAGAAAGTTGTGGATGTGTTGCCACATGGTGCCAGCAAGCTCCACCTTATATGCCACTATTCTCCTCTTGTATTTCTTTATCTTATCTAGTCTTTTCGCTTCCCTTTGCTCTAAAGGCTTGTCCTGATCTTCCTCTTCTTTATCAACGGCCACTATCACAGCCACTACCACCACTTCCAAGCGGCATTACAAAAATTCAAGGAGGCGTTCATTGACTGAGTTCTTAGAGATGGATTCTACCATCTTAAACCCCATGACAAAAATCTGCTTGTCCCCCATTTTGCATATCAAAGCGCCTCAATGAACAATCCTTTCAAAGAATTGGAAATCCAGACGAAGATAGAGGCGAGAGCAGACAAGCTCAATCTACTCACAAAGATACTAGAAAAGAGGACATTTGACTACTAAAGACTCCAACAAATCAGATGAAGGTTAGCTGCTTTCAAAGCCAAAGACAAAGACGACAAAGCTTGCATGAGGGCATGCAAAAACTAGGAAGGGGGAATGTTGGGAGATGGACCAGATTGGTGTCCTCCTGGTTGATCCCTTCTTCATGAGCCCTAAAATTTTGATGTCCAACATTATTTTTTTGAAAAAGCCTTGTAATTATATGAGAGTCTCTGATTTTAGTTAGACAATTTTCAAGCCAATTTATGCCAGATCCGAGTTGTAAAGTACGTAAATGAGTCCAAACCTTGTAAAGCCGGCCATTGGCAAAGACAGACATAAGAAATTTTGGGAATTATTCTAGTCCCATTTCTTATAATGCTACTCAAAAACTTAGTTATTTTGTGTTAGTTTGAGGTATCGTCTATTTGCGGACTCACTCAATTCAATTTAATTTTTTTCTAGATAGTGCACTCATTTTGTTATACTTTAGCTCTTTGAAGAATCCCATCACTTGATAACATTCTCTCTTTGATGTGATAAACTTTTCTCTATTCATAACATATAAGAACTTTAGGGCACCTCAACGCTAGTTAGAAGAAGTTTGATGTTTGTAATTAGTTCAATTTGGGGCACTTGGAGGTCTATTGGAAGGATTTTGATGCTTGTTACCTATTAAAATAACTCCTCTTTGAATGTATCTTCTGGATACAGAGTTACAAATTTGTTAAAACTAGTGGCTTTTTTGGAGGAAAAAGCATATATTTGGTTCAGCTGGAGTTGAAAAAATAAGTTTATATATAGAAACCAAGCTACTTAGCATAGAGATTTTAGATAATATGAAAAAACACTTTCTAAAATATCGAACCTTTGTCATGGCATGCACAAAAAGGTGGGTAGGCTCAAACTTAAGTTCGAGCCTCTACCATGGCTAGGTACAAAATTGTAGAGGCTAAACTACTATTAGATAGAAGAAGGCATGGAGGCTCAAACTTCAGTTTAAGCCTATAAGCCACTAGTAGAGGCTAAACAACTATTAGGTAGAACTCACGGAGGCTCGAACTTCAGTTCAAGCCTCTACGCTCGTTGGTGCCACAAATACATTATCAATACATATACCAGCTGCAGAAAACCACCCTCAACTACAACCATGAAGTAATCAGTAGGATTTTACAATAGACAAACCCCCTAGGGCCTGCTATCCCGGCCAGAGAATGAAGACACGGTACTTCACCATACAAACATCCTTGATTTCTTCCTTAGACTAATTGCAACACTCTAGGATCTCTTGGTGAGGGAGGAGGTATTCAAACTTCAAAGTCAGGGGAATCATCAATTAATAGTAGCGATGCTATGTAGCACCCTATCCTTTCTTCTGCAATAGATTACAACCTTGCTTAGCTGTTGCTCCCGATGGCAATGATCTCCCATAAACCATATCAGGGTTGAGAGAGCTCACAGACTAGTAGCCCACAACTGCCTTTGCCTACGCTCCTCCCAAAATTCCTTTGAAAGAGAGCACAAGTTTCATATCCGAGCATCTAGCTGATAAATATTTGTACTCCGATTGCATGTCCCAATGCTTTTCCTCGAGCTCTCAAACCCGCCTTCTGGCAGTACCCCTTTCACATCTGGTGGCTCTCACCACCCTCCCTTGCTGCTCGTGCCCTCAACCCTGCTTGCCCCCCATCGAGGGCTGTCTTGTTGTAGTAGCTGCTGGTCACAACCTTCTCTGTCTTCTAGGGCAACCAGCCCTGCTCAACCCTTGCTTTCTGCAGCCACCTCTCCCTCTTGTAGTAGCTCCCCCCCCCCCCCCCCCCCCCCCCCCCCCCCCCCCCCCTTCAATGCTCATGGACGCCCCTCTTGCTGCAATTGATGATGTATTCTCTCATGGCCCCCTTCCCATGCATGTGAAGTGGAAGGAGATCATGAAGTATTAGCACCAACATAGATTGACAGGGTTGAAGTAGCACGTAAGCCAGGAGGCACCCCCACACTATCCACAACCATGGAGCCATGTCTCGTTGCAACAATGCCTGTCGTTAATAAATTGCTATGAAATGATCCACAAGAACGAGATTCGACTGGCTGGGAAAGAGATTATGTGGCAAGCTAGATCCACACCATGCAGGCCCTATTCACTCATGGCAACCAATAATGCGTCAATAATCTGACCAATCTAGCTGCGCCCAGTAATTTCTCCACGATGACATCTTGCATTGCTCCTACGTCTGCAACACGGTTGCAACAGTAAAGTTGATAGTGAGTCTGAAGAGCGTGCACATGATGATGGGAGGCTGCATGGTGATGGATTTGTAGATGTGTAGTAACGGCATGCCCATGTCCACACGTCATATTTGACGTCCGTCATATTTGAATTCAAATTGAAGTAAACTCACACCAACCGATACGTGAAATGGATTGGCCTCAAGTTCGAGTGAAAGGGATAGGCTTAATAATGTGTTCATAGGCTAAAAGGGATCTTGGCCTCAAGTTTGAATGAACAAGCTTTGGAAGCAATCTTTGGTCTTTGGTATATCGTAGGGCCTAAGCACCAAAAAATTCGCAAAAGGGATCGGCCTCAAGTTTGAATGAGCAAGCCTTGGAAGCATGCCCAGCCTCAAGTTTGAATGAAAGGATAGGTTGTTTATTGTTTGAAAGGGCTCTAGACCTCAAGTTCGAATGAGCAAGCCTTGGAAGCATGCTTTGGCCTTTGGACTAGGAGTATCCTATGGCCCAAGCACGAAACAACAAGTGAAAGGGATTGGCCTCAAGTTCGAATGAGCAAGCTTTGGAAGCATACCTAGCCTCAAGTTTGAATGAAAGGGATAGGCTTACTATTGTGTTTATTGCTTCAAAGGGATCTCGGTCTCAAGTTCAAATGAGCAAGCCTTGGAAGCATATTTTGGCCTTTGGATTCCGAGAGTATCCTATGGCCTTAGCTTCTAGTCAATGTTGGGAGCACGCTTGAACCCTTAGGACTCTCCACTCTAGAGTGCTTATAGAGTGGCTCTTATCTCAAGTTTGAGCTAGAGTCTTAACATTTTCTTGCCACAACAATTTAGTTTTAAACAACTAGAGGATTGAAATTTGGATTTCTTTCATCAATGAACGTGTTTACAATGTGTAGAAGCTCATCCCTACGACAATGTATAATTGTGACACTTCTTTTATCATCTTTGTTAACACAACAAGGATAGCCACATGTTGAATGGCGTGTACATTTAACACTAGGTTGGTAACCTAACAGGACATAAAAGTGTCCTTTCAGGGTTTTGAAAAAAACCTCCAAACATATAGTAGATCCACTCATTTTGTAAAATCCTTTCATGAGGTTATAGTTCAAGGCCTACTACACATGTAAAAAATAAGAAACTTGTAAAATTTCTCGTCTTTTGGTCACACCAAGCCTCCAAAGTTGATGGACCAGTACATTTTCATCAAAACAGTCATTTCTTACGTTTTGTTGCATAAAAATAAGATTAGGGATTTTTGTAGGACTTGAGATAAATTCCCTAGTTAACTTCAATGGGTTGGTGATCAGAACATATGATTGCTTCTCACTCACTATTTTTTGTTTTGCCAAAAGAAATAGGTACAAAAAGTTGAATTTTTACCATTCTGCAAACCTATTGAGGTGGTCCGGGGCGGGCAACAAGAGAGGCGACCTTTAAACACCCCTCAAGGCTCCCGTGCTGCTCAATTGGGGCTGGGGTAACCACAAGCACAACACAACAACAAACCCACAGCCAAACCCAAACAAGATAGGGGCACCACCTAGTTATGGTATGCGAACTAGGACGCAAGAGAGATTTTGGCACAACCAAGAAGATGCACCACACAACACACACAAACAACCTCACACCAAGACACACACAAACTGGACCAGAGAGAGCTAGAGCAAAGGGAAGAGAGAGAGAAAAGGATCTTGCGTAATACCTTATTTGTGACTTGCAAATGGAGATGGTTCGTTATGATGCTATCGTAGAACTTGTATAAACTCACTCAATGCTTAGTGATTGCTAAAACATTGCCAAAACACACACACACACACACTGTCTTAGGGTATGGGAGACCTCTCACCACAATACCCTTTTACAATGGACACAAAACTAGCAATGAAAAACACACTAAAACACTTTCTAAAATCAAGATCAACCGATAAAAACTCAAATACACAAGTCACCTTGAATTCACCAAACCGTATTGCACAAATGGAAGGACGAAGATTTGAACGTCGAATCACGCCTTTGATGCACCAAACCTCAATTTATTGATGATGAAAGAGCATATACAATAGTGGTTTTGAGATTTGTGGAACTCACGCTCTCTCACTTGCAATGTGTAGCTTGAAGGCTTCTCTCACACCAAGAGTGAAGCTCACAAGTGGTTGCTACACCTAAGTCTCTCCTCACGCATAGAGTGTTGGGGTGCTATGTGAGATGTTGGAGGTTGTTTTACAAGAAGGAGAGGGGCCTATTTATAGGTTGGAGACCCCTCACTAAGATTATTGGAAATCCTAATTTACAAGCTAACAAATCAGGATTATGATTTTTTTGAATATCAAAACATTGTGGGCCTTCTTTGTCTGCTTGAGTCATTGGTGTGGGCTCAAAAGAGAGCATTATTGATGGTAGATAAGGTGAAAGTAAGTAAGGAGAGAGAGAGAGAGAGAGAGAGAGAGAGAGAGAGAGAGAGAGAGAGAGCTACTTTGTACATGTCTTGAGGTGAGGTGTCTTTTATGGTTAGGTCAATGCTATTTTGTGTTAGTATGTTAGTGGTTAGTGTTAGTAGAGTTAGTATTAATTTACAAATGGAACTGGATATTTACAATGGGAGTATCCATGTAGGATACAAATAAGGAAGAAAAACTCTTAAGAGGTAAGAAAAGGTGGATTTCTTACAAGGTTGATGCTCCAAGTGTCTTGAGTAGAGCCAATTTTGACGCTTGTTGACGGTCCACTAGCTTTGACGGTACATTTTTTCTCCACTCTTGACCTTCCTTGAGAGACAAGGTAATTGAAGCTGAGTAATCAACCACCATGATGCTGTCTTTTAAGAGAAGAGGCTGAATTTTGTGGTTTTTTTGATAGATATGGATAATTTGGAGGAGGAAAAATGAGACTAGGTGATCAATTTTGGAATGGAATTGTGTGTGGGAGGTATGAGCTCACCATGGTTTCTCTTATTCTTCAAGGTTGAGGAGAAGGTGAGTAGGGTGCAGAGAGGAGTGGTGAGAGAGGTGGGGATGATGAGTGGAGAAGTGTGTGTGAAAGAGGAAAATGATAAAGTGGAAGAGAGAGTGTGGCTGCATAGCATGGGAAAACTGGGGTCCACTAATAAAATCATAGCTCACAGCTCGTAGCTCAAAAAAATATGAAAAAATTTGAGGCAAAAGTTTAGCCCACGAGCTACAACTTTTGCTTGTATCACTATTTCAAATTCGGAGAGCAAGTGACCTTTAAAAATTCAGCAAAACCGACCGTTTTTTTCCACTGCACAAGGTCCTTGTGGGGTCCTTCTTTGGATGATTCTTTTGAATACCTCCAAGAGTGAGCCCTCCATAGTGCATGTATGCATGCCACCTACCCTTGACCTTATTTGGTAGGTCTATAATTGAAGATATTGTTGAGATCATGATATAAGTGAATAGCACAACTAAGAAAATCAAATATTGAGGGGTCTAAAAAATATGTACATGTCAAATATAAATAATATAAGTGGAAAAAATATAAAGGGGTCAAAAGAAATCTCTCTCATTATGAGGCTACTATAAAAAGATAAATATTTTTGGTGTTCTAATTTTTTAGAAAAAAAACAAAATAGATGTAGGAAGGGAAAAATCACAATAGTGAAAAAATATACACATAAATAAAACTAGTTTTTTTGGATTTTTGTTGGGGTGGAGTTACACCAAATATAAGAGAAGCTTACATGAAAATATTTCTATATGGAATAAAGAGTATGAAAAATGGTAAGAAAAATTGTGGTAATGGTGAGGCAATGTACAGAGCATAAATAACACACACCTAGGTAGAAATATTTAAATAAATACCAAAATAATTATGAAAAAATCTTTTATTTAGGCCCTATATACAAAGAAATATTTACATACGCATGGACCATAATATACTTATATTTTTTATATTTTTGGCTCAACTAGCCCAATGACTAGCTAATTGAGGGTTTTTTATTTCAGTAAGGAGATATGGGAAAAGTCTCCTAACTCACACGCACCTATATACAGTGAAAGGGTGAGGGTAACCACAGTGTTTGAGTGATTTGATAGGGTGAGATAACTCACTATGGCAATTACAGAGAGCCGAAAAACGGCTATCATTAGCCCTCCCCCAGGATGATGGTATATTCATGTACCATCATAAAGAATCTTTTCCAAAGAGAGTGCTTCAGAGTCCTTGACAAGATCTTCATTGTTTGGCCCCTTGGAATTTTGGTTTGTGTTACACTCATGCTTCATGAAACAATACTTACATGGGATAGTTGCCTTTTGCTCTGGTAGATCCTTTGGTAGAAGGCGACTCAAGTAAGGCTTCAAGCGATAGCCGTTTACCTTCCTGGAGTGCTCCTTCCCATTCAAGTCCATAAGTTGATAGTAACTTGAATTGAAAGCCTTCTTGACTATGTATGGCCCCTGCCATCTTGTTTCAAATTTGGCATCAAAACGATTATCGAGTCGATTGTCATACCTTAGCACAAGATCTCCTTCATTGATGCCTTTGTCCTTCAGTTTCTTGTCGTGCGTTTCTTTCGCTTGTGTAGCTTTCCTCTTGTAGCACTCGTATGCTGCTTCTCTTTTCCACTCAAGCTTCACTAACGTAAGAAGTCGATCCATCCATACCTCTTGATCATCTTGTGCTCCTTTGCCATGAAGTCGCATTGTTGGAATGTTGAGCTCGATAGGCTGCAAAGCCTCTTGACCATAGAACAAGTGAAATGGTGTGAACTCCGTGGCTTCCCTATATGTGGTTCGATATGCCCACAAGGCACCATCCAAGAAGTCATCCCATAATTTTGTCTTGTTTTGCACCATCTTTCTAATGATTCCTGCAATGACACCATTAGCCTTCTCCACCAAACCATTTGACTGTGGGTAGTATGGTGTGCTATGACGATGTAGAATGTGAAGCTCTTCACAAACTTCTGTGAGCAAGCCCTTCCTAAACCCTGGACCATTATCAGAAACAATCTCTAAAGGTGTGCCAAATGTGCAACAAATGTGATTGTACACAAACTTGCTAACTGTCCTCTCATTCACTCTTGCCACACTTTGAGCTTCCACCCACCTAGTCATATAGTCTACAGCCACTAGAATGTAGAGTTTACCATTTTTTTGTCCTAGGCAGAGGACCCATAGCATCAATGCCCCACTTTTCAAAGGGTCCATTTTCAAGAACTATTTGCCTCGGGCCATGCACCAACCTTCTATTTCCATTTATCTGACAATTGTGACAACTTTTACACCAATGTTGAATGTCCACATGCAAGCTTGGCCAAACATACCCCGCAAGCAAAATCTTCTTCACAGTTGATTCTTGGGCAAAATGACCACCACATGCCTCTTCATGCAAACCTTTTAGAATGGCTGGAATTTCCTCGATAGTTGGTACTCTTCTGCACACTTGATCCTTCCCTTTTTGATAGAGGGAGCCTTCTAGGAAGAGATAGAAACTTGCCTTCTTCATGAGTCTCCTCTTCTGAGCCTTCGTGAAGTCTTGTGGAAACTCACCCTCCATAATGTAGCCAATAATGGGAGCCAATGACTCCAATCCCTGGTATCTCGGTTGCTTGACAGCTGCTGCCACCATGATGACCTGCACTTCTCTCTCAACACATGTAACTGCTTGTTGTGCAAGTAAATCGGCATCTTCATTTTGTTTCCTCGGAATATGATATAGTTGCACTTCTTCAAACTGATTAAACATCTTACGAATGGCATGAACTTTTGTCCTTAAGCTTTCATTCTTGCATGCCCAAATGCCTAAAATCTGTTTAACAATGAGAAGTGCATCTCTCTTTACCATGAGATGTTTTATCCCTTGGCCAATGCACATCTTCAAACCATGAAGTAGTGTGTCGTATTCTGCTTCATTGTTGCTAGTTGAACCTGGTAGATTGACCTTCTCTTTCATGACCACCTCTCCACTTGGGTTGAGCAACACTAGCCCCCCCCCTGCTTTCCCTATGGCTCGTCGAAAAGCTCCATCGAAGAACAAGGTAAAAGCATTAGGAATACTTTTTGGTGTTGGCAATGGTAGGGTCTTTACTTCAGGCACCTTAATCTCCTTTTCATGCACCCTATAAGTGAGAATCCCTGCCAATTGTGCACGCACACTATCTTCTACCTTGAAAGAGTATTGAAACTCTTGCAACTCCATAATCCACTTTGAGATCTTAGTACTAAGATTCATTTGAGATGACACCCAAGGGAACAAATTCTCTGCGGTGAGGATTACAAAAGGTTTTGGGAGCAAGTAGGATCTAAACTTCTTTATCGCAAACATGAGAGAAAGCATCATGAGTTCTGCTTCTGTGTAGTCTCTCTCCAAAGCATTCATGACCCTACTAGAAAAGTAGATGGGTCGCATCCTTGTACTGTGGGGATCTTGTTGTAGCAACACAGCACCAATTGTTTCCCTTCCAACACTAGAGCTAACAAAGAACGTGTACTCCCAACAAGGAGGCATGAGTGTTGGTAGCTCTGACAAAATGACTTTAATGTTACAAAAATACTCTTCAAGCTCATCAGACCATGCAAATTCTACTTGTTGTGTCAACTTTTGCAAAGGATGAAGCAACTCCGAGGCTAAGTGAATGAAGCGTGACATATACTTCACCTTCTGAATGAAAGAGATGACCTCCTTAAGACTCTTCGGTGATGGGAGCTCAATAAGAGCCTTTGCCTTTGAAGGATCCACCTCAATGCCTTTATAGGAAACCTTGTGACCGAGCAAGATCACTTCATCCTCACCTATGTGGCACTTGTCGGGGTTGAGTTGACCTCCCATGTCGTAGAGCTTCTTTAAACCTTCTTCTACCCTTTGTAGATGCAATGATTTTGAGCTATCAATGCAAAAATCATCAATGAACACCCTAATTGACTTTCCAAAGAATGCTTGAAACACCATGTTCATGAAACGTTGGAATGTTGCAGGAGCATTTGTCAGACCAAATGGCATGACTCTAAAAGCATAACAACCCCAAGGAGTGATAAAGGTTGTTTTCAATTGATCTTCCAATGCAATACCTATTTGAAAGTAGCCTGAGTAGCCATCACACACAGTGTACTTCTCATGACCAGCTACCTCATTTAGTATCTCATCCTGAAATGGGAGGGGAAAGTGATCTCTTTTTGTTGCCTCATTGAGTGGACGGTAATCCACACACACCCTCCACTTTCCGTTTTTCTTAGGAGTGACAACAACGGGAGAGACCACTCTGAATTCTCCACTGGATAAATGAAACTTGCTGCTAGAAGCTTTCTTACCTCCTTGAGTAAAACCTGCTCCTTGATGACTCCTAGCCTTCGTAGCTTCTGAGCCTTCGGTGTGGCCTCTGGCTTCAACTCAATTTTGTGTTGAACAGCATCTACTCCACGCACATCGGTGTAGTCTTTAGCAAAAAGCCTAGGAAATTTCCTTAGCACACATTTGAACTCCTCTCTTTCATCCTTTGTAAGTGTTGTAGATAGCATACCTTCTAGCATTCTTTCATCTTCCACTTTTTGGTTCTCTTGGGAACCTACCTCCTCCAAACCTTGACAAGAGGTCTCTTGGTTGGTTGGCTTAAACCTTACCACCGTGACTTCGATGGAAGACTCCTCTTCAGTAATGCTGCCTCTACTTTCTTCTTCTGAAGTGTTATCGGTCCAACCTTCTTCCGTCTCACTTTGAGATGATTCTTCATGGAGCTCCTCTTGGCGTTGCTCCTTCATGTCAAAGACAACCTTCTTATGATTGTCGTTCCTGCAAATTAGCTTTCCACTCTCCCAATCCTGCAAAGCTCGCATCTTCATTAGCCATGGTCTCCCTAGGATAAATGGGTAACCATTTCCTTTGGTAGACATGACATAGAAATCCACTGCCTTCTTAATGCCAAAGGCCTCCACAAAAAGATTTTTACAAATGCCTACACACCTAGCCTTGCTATTGTTTGCCATCTTGACCTTAATTTCAGGTGTCTCATGGATGTGCATGCCTAGTTTTTGCATGAGTCCCTCTGTCATGATGCAAATTTGTGCACCCCCATCCACTAGACCTTTCCTAACCAATCTCCCTTTTATGTAACAATCTAGCACAGGTGTAATGTCCTCATTCATTTCAGATCGTGTAATTTTTACAACAGGCACACTCTCTTTTACCTTTCTCCTAGTGCTAACTGCCCTTGTTAAATCCCTCCTAACTTGTGGACATAATGCAAGAAATTGAGGCCATGAGATATCAGGACCCTTACCTCTCATGTCTTCCAACAGGTTGTATGGAGCCATTCCATGTCCAAGAGGAAAGTCTTGGAGGTTGATACGACGTCGAGTCCTCTTAGCTTCCTTGGTCTCCGTTGCCTTCTTTTCTCGTCCATGGTCACTTTGTGATGTAACTCCTTCTTTCTTCTTACCTTTCCCTCGGCCACGCTTAATGCCATTTCCTTCCATGTCAACCTCTCTTGAATTTGTCACCTCTACCACATGCACGTTTGGGTCTGGCAAAGGTGGAACTCCTTCCACTCCTTGTGGAGGTGGTCTTGCTCCGTTTGGCCTTTGTAGAAGCCGTGGTTGCTGACTAGTTCCTTCACCTGCATTCATCACTGGGTAATTCAAGTAAGGTCTGCCTGGCTCCCCACGGGGCCAAGGACAATTATACATCCCATGTCCAGACTCTCCGCAATTCCAGCATTGCAAGACTCTCCTATGTCGTGGTGGATCTCGCTCTTCTGACTTCTTTGCTTGTCCCTTTGGACCTACAGCTTGTGCAAGGTGAATTGACAGGCTGCTTAAGGATTCATTTAACTTCTCAATCACTTCCGCCGTTACCTCAGGAAGCTCCCTAGATGTTGATGTTTGTGACTTACCTTTGGGTTTCAGACCTTCTATTGGAACCTCTCCTCTTAAGCACTTGAGTTTTCTATATTTCTCAGCAGCCCTAGTTTCAGCTGCATCAAAGGTAGGAGGTGCACCCGCCTCAACTTTTACCTTAAGTTCAGGAAAGAGTCCGGCTATGAACCTCTCCTTCTTTAGGAACTTTGCACCATCACCAGGGTTAGCAACATTTCTCACCCATACAGCCCAAAGACGTAGAAACTTTTTCTTGTACAAGTAGTAGTCATCTAAGTCTTTTTGCTTATGAGAAACAATGTCTTGCCATAGCTTTTGAGTGTTTTGGGGATCAAAGAAGTATCTCTTGAAATGATTGATAACTTCCATGTAATTTTCTTTAACTTCCTCAGGCAAAGAGTCAAACCAAGTGCTAGCATCTTTCCTAAGGACTACCTCAAACATTTCTACACGTTCTTGATCAGTTACTATTCTCTTGATACGACAAGACATCTTGAAATTTGCCAAAAATAATTCTGCGTCCTCTTCAGGCTCTCCAAAGAAAAGAGGATATCCAGACATTTGGCGTTGGTTCTCCATTGAATTGATTTCAAAGTGACGCGTTTTTGTTTTTTCTTTCTTTAAAAGATCTACACAATAATATTCTCTAAACTGCAATCTATTCTACAACAAAATAAAAATAATCACATCAAATGACCTATGATAATCAATGAGAGGTAGGATGACAGGGTTTGGTGACGCGAGAATTTCTCCTACTCTTTGGGCACCAAACATGAACACCATACGTTGTTGAAAATGGATTTTTCTACTAATTGCAATGTTTATTCTAATGTGTGGAGTGAAATGAAAGGGGAAAACCTCTATTCTTGGGCCATTATCCATTGTCTATGCATGACCTTATGCTTAAAACAAAACAAAAATATAGACGTCCAAACTAAGGTCGTACCTAATGAGAGGCAAAATAAAAGGATTTACTGATGCGTTTATCTCTGCCAACCTAAGAGGACCTAAAATTCTACGAATTACACGTTGAAATTGCAACTTAGTACTAACAATTATGTGTACCTTTTGCCTTGCAATGGGAATGAAGGGATCATACAAATTCTTGTGATTCATGCAAGCTACTTGATTAAGCTAAAGGTTGAGCCTACACAAAACATACACAAGCCGTCCTCCGTGGGGGCACCAAAATTGAGGCGGTCCGGGGCGGGCAACAAGAGAGGCGACCTCTAAACACCCCTCAAGGCTCCCGTGCTGCTCAATTGGGGCTGGGGCAACCACAAGCACAACACAACAACAAACCCACAGCCAAACCCAAACAAGATAGGGGCACCACCTAGTTATGGTATGCGAACTAGGACGCAAGAGAGATTTTGGCACAACCAAGAAGATGCACCACACAACACACACAAACAACCTCACACCAAGACACACACAAACTGGACCAGAGAGAGCTAGAGCAAAGGGAAGAGAGAGAGAAAAGGATCTTGCGTAATACCTTATTTGTGACTTGATAATGGAGATGGTTCGTTATGATGCTATCGTAGAACTTGTATAAACTCACTCAATGCTTAGTGATTGCTAAAACATTGCCAAAACACACACACACACACTGTCTTAGGGTGTGGGAGACCTCTCACCACAATACCCTCTTACAATGGACACAAAACTGGCAATGAAAAACACACTAAAACACTTTCTAAAATCAAGATCAACCGATAAAAACTCAAATACACAAGTCACCTTGAATTCACCAAACCGTATTGCACAAATGGAAGGACGAAGATTTGAACGTCGAATCACGCCTTTGATGCACCAAACCTCAATTTATTGATGATGAAGGAGCATATACAATAGTGGTTTTGAGGTTTGTGGAACTCACGCTCTCTCACTTGCAATGTGTAGCTTGAAGGCTTCTCTCACACCAAGAGTGAAGCTCACAAGTGGTTGCTACACCTAAGTCTCTCCTCACGCATAGAGTGTTGGGGTGCTATGTGAGATGTTGGAGGTTGTTTTACAAGAAGGAGAGGGGCCTATTTATAGGTTGGAGACCCCTCATTAAGATTATTGGAAATCCTAATTTACAAGCTAACAAATCAGGATTATGATTTTTTTGAATATCAAAACATTGTGGGCCTTCTTTGTCTGCTTGAGTCATTGGTGTGGGCTCAAAAGAGAGCATTATTGATGGTAGATAAGGTGAAAGTAAGTAAGGAGAGAGAGAGAGAGAGAGAGAGAGAGAGAGAGAGAGAGAGAGCTACTTTGTACATGTCTTGAGGTGAGGTGTCTTTTATGGTTAGGTCAATGCTATTTTGTGTTAGTATGTTAGTGGTTAGTGTTAGTAGAGTTAGTATTAATTTACAAATGGAACTGGATATTTACAATGGGAGTATCCATGTAGGATACAAATAAGGAAGAAAAACTCTTAAGAGGTAAGAAAAGGTGGATTTCTTACAAGGTTGATGCTCCAAGTGTCTTGAGTAGGGCCAATTTTGACGCTTGTTGACGGTCCACTAGCTTTGACGGTACATTTTTTCTCCACTCTTGACCTTCCTTGAGAGACAAGGTAATTGAAGCTGAGTAATCAACCACCATGATGCTGTCTTTTAAGAGAAGAGGCTGAATTTTGTGGTTTTTTTGATAGATATGGATAATTTGGAGGAGGAAAAATGAGACTAGGTGATCAATTTTGGAATGGAATTGTGTGTGGGAGGTATGAGCTCACCATGGTTTCTCTTATTCTTCAAGGTTGAGGAGAAGGTGAGTAGGGTGCAGAGAGGAGTGGTGAGAGAGGTGGGGATGATGAGTGGAGAAGTGTGTGTGAAAGAGGAAAATGATAAAGTGGAAGAGAGAGTGTGGCTGCATAGCATGGGAAAACTGGGGTCCACTAATAAAATCATAGCTCACAGCTCGTAGCTCAAAAAAATATGAAAAAATTTGAGGCAAAAGTTTAGCCCACGAGCTACAACTTTTGCTTGTATCACTATTTCAAATTCGGAGAGCAAGTGACCTTTAAAAATTCAGCAAAACCGACCGTTTTTTTCCACTGCACAAGGTCCTTGTGGGGTCCTTCTTTGGATGATTCTTTTGAATACCTCCAAGAGTGAGCCCTCCATAGTGCATGTATGCATGCCACCTACCCTTGACCTTATTTGGTAGGTCTATAATTGAAGATATTGTTGAGATCATGATATAAGTGAATAGCACAACTAAGAAAATCAAATATTGAGGGGTCTAAAAAATATGTACATGTCAAATATAAATAATATAAGTGGAAAAAATATAAAGGGGTCAAAAGAAATCTCTCTCATTATGAGGCTACTATAAAAAGATAAATATTTTTGGTGTTCTAATTTTTTAGAAAAAAAACAAAATAGATGTAGGAAGGGAAAAATCACAATAGTGAAAAAATATACACATAAATAAAACTAGTTTTTTTGGATTTTTGTTGGGGTGGAGTTACACCAAATATAAGAGAAGCTTACATGAAAATATTTCTATATGGAATAAAGAGTATGAAAAATGGTAAGAAAAATTGTGGTAATGGTGAGGCAATGTACAGAGCATAAATAACACACACCTAGGTAGAAATATTTAAATAAATACCAAAATAATTATGAAAAAATCTTTTATTTAGGCCCTATATACAAAGAAATATTTACATACGCATGGACCATAATATACTTATATTTTTTATATTTTTGGCTCAACTAGCCCAATGACTAGCTAATTGAGGGTTTTTTATTTCAGTAAGGAGATATGGGAAAAGTCTCCTAACTCACACGCACCTATATACAGTGAAAGGGTGAGGGTAACCACAGTGTTTGAGTGATTTGATAGGGTGAGATAACTCACTATGGCAATTACAGAGAGCCGAAAAACGGCTATCATTAGCCCTCCCCCAGGATGATGGTATATTCATGTACCATCATAAAGAATCTTTTCCAAAGAGAGTGCTTCAGAGTCCTTGACAAGATCTTCATTGTTTGGCCCCTTGGAATTTTGGTTTGTGTTACACTCATGCTTCATGAAACAATACTTACATGGGATAGTTGCCTTTTGCTCTGGTAGATCCTTTGGTAGAAGGCGACTCAAGTAAGGCTTCAAGCGATAGCCGTTTACCTTCCTGGAGTGCTCCTTCCCATTCAAGTCCATAAGTTGATAGTAACTTGAATTGAAAGCCTTCTTGACTATGTATGGCCCCTGCCATCTTGTTTCAAATTTGGCATCAAAACGATTATCGAGTCGATTGTCATACCTTAGCACAAGATCTCCTTCATTGATGCCTTTGTCCTTCAGTTTCTTGTCGTGCGTTTCTTTCGCTTGTGTAGCTTTCCTCTTGTAGCACTCGTATGCTGCTTCTCTTTTCCACTCAAGCTTCACTAACGTAAGAAGTCGATCCATCCATACCTCTTGATCATCTTGTGCTCCTTTGCCATGAAGTCGCATTGTTGGAATGTTGAGCTCGATAGGCTGCAAAGCCTCTTGACCATAGAACAAGTGAAATGGTGTGAACTCCGTGGCTTCCCTATATGTGGTTCGATATGCCCACAAGGCACCATCCAAGAAGTCATCCCATAATTTTGTCTTGTTTTGCACCATCTTTCTAATGATTCCTGCAATGACACCATTAGCCTTCTCCACCAAACCATTTGACTGTGGGTAGTATGGTGTGCTATGACGATGTAGAATGTGAAGCTCTTCACAAACTTCTGTGAGCAAGCCCTTCCTAAACCCTGGACCATTATCAGAAACAATCTCTAAAGGTGTGCCAAATGTGCAACAAATGTGATTGTACACAAACTTGCTAACTGTCCTCTCATTCACTCTTGCCACACTTTGAGCTTCCACCCACCTAGTCATATAGTCTACAGCCACTAGAATGTAGAGTTTACCATTTTTTTGTCCTAGGCAGAGGACCCATAGCATCAATGCCCCACTTTTCAAAGGGTCCATTTTCAAGAACTATTTGCCTCGGGCCATGCACCAACCTTCTATTTCCATTTATCTGACAATTGTGACAACTTTTACACCAATGTTGAATGTCCACATGCAAGCTTGGCCAAACATACCCCGCAAGCAAAATCTTCTTCACAGTTGATTCTTGGGCAAAATGACCACCACATGTCTCTTCATGCAAACCTTTTAGAATGGCTGGAATTTCCTCGATAGTTGGTACTCTTCTGCACACTTGATCCTTCCCTTTTTGATAGAGGGAGCCTTCTAGTAAGAGATAGAAACTTGCCTTCTTCATGAGTCTCCTCTTCTGAGCCTTCGTGAAGTCTTGTGGAAACTCACCCTCCATAATGTAGCCAATAATGGGAGCCAATGACTCCAATCCCTGGTATCTCGGTTGCTTGACAGCTGCTGCCACCATGATGACCTGCACTTCTCTCTCAACACATGTAACTGCTTGTTGTGCAAGTAAATCGGCATCTTCATTTTGTTTCCTCGGAATATGATATAGTTGCACTTCTTCAAACTGATTAAACATCTTACGAATGGCATGAACTTTTGTCCTTAAGCTTTCATTCTTGCATGCCCAAATGCCTAAAATCTGTTTAACAATGAGAAGTGCATCTCTCTTTACCATGAGATGTTTTATCCCTTGGCCAATGCACATCTTCAAACCATGAAGTAGTGTGTCGTATTCTGCTTCATTGTTGCTAGTTGAACCTGGTAGATTGACCTTCTCTTTCATGACCACCTCTCCACTTGGGTTGAGCAACACTAGCCCCCCCCCTGCTTTCCCTATGGCTCGTCGAAAAGCTCCATCGAAGAACAAGGTAAAAGCATTAGGAATACTTTTTGGTGTTGGCAATGGTAGGGTCTTTACTTCAGGCACCTTAATCTCCTTTTCATGCACCCTATAAGTGAGAATCCCTGCCAATTGTGCACGCACACTATCTTCTACCTTGAAAGAGTATTGAAACTCTTGCAACTCCATAATCCACTTTGAGATCTTAGTACTAAGATTCATTTGAGATGACACCCAAGGGAACAAATTCTCTGCGGTGAGGATTACAAAAGGTTTTGGGAGCAAGTAGGATCTAAACTTCCTTATCGCAAACATGAGAGAAAGCATCATGAGTTCTGCTTCTGTGTAGTCTCTCTCCAAAGCATTCATGACCCTACTAGAAAAGTAGATGGGTCGCATCCTTGTACTGTGGGGATCTTGTTGTAGCAACACAGCACCAATTGTTTCCCTTCCAACACTAGAGCTAACAAAGAACGTGTACTCCCAACAAGGAGGCATGAGTGTTGGTAGCTCTGACAAAATGACTTTAATGTTACAAAAATACTCTTCAAGCTCATCAGACCATGCAAATTCTACTTGTTGTGTCAACTTTTGCAAAGGATGAAGCAACTCCGAGGCTAAGTGAATGAAGCGTGACATATACTTCACCTTCTGAATGAAAGAGATGACCTCCTTAAGACTCTTCGGTGATGGGAGCTCAATAAGAGCCTTTGCCTTTGAAGGATCCACCTCAATGCCTTTATAGGAAACCTTGTGACCGAGCAAGATCACTTCATCCTCACCTATGTGGCACTTGTCGGGGTTGAGTTGACCTCCCATGTCGTAGAGCTTCTTTAAACCTTCTTCTACCCTTTGTAGATGCAATGATTTTGAGCTATCAATGCAAAAATCATCAATGAACACCCTAATTGACTTTCCAAAGAATGCTTGAAACACCATGTTCATGAAACGTTGGAATGTTGCAGGAGCATTTGTCAGACCAAATGGCATGACTCTAAAAGCATAACAACCCCAAGGAGTGATAAAGGTTGTTTTCAATTGATCTTCCAATGCGATACCTATTTGAAAGTAGCCTGAGTAGCCATCACACACAGTGTACTTCTCATGACCAGCTACCTCATTTAGTATCTCATCCTGAAATGGGAGGGGAAAGTGATCTCTTTTTGTTGCCTCATTGAGTGGACGGTAATCCACACACACCCTCCACTTTCCGTTTTTCTTAGGAGTGACAACAACGGGAGAGACCACTCTGAATTCTCCACTGGATAAATGAAACCTGCTGCTAGAAGCTTTCTTACCTCCTTGAGTAAAACCTGCTCCTTGATGACTCCTAGCCTTCGTAGCTTCTGAGCCTTCGGTGTGGCCTCTGGCTTCAACTCAATTTTGTGTTGAACAGCATCTACTCCACGCACATCGGTGTAGTCTTTAGCAAAAATCCTAGAAAATTTCCTTAGCACACATTTGAACTCCTCTCTTTCATCCTTTGTAAGTGTTGTAGATAGCATACCTTCTAGCATTCTTTCATCTTCCACTTTTTGGTTCTCTTGGGAACCTACCTCCTCCAAACCTTGACAAGAGGTCTCTTGGTTGGTTGGCTTAAACCTTACCACCGTGACTTCGATGGAAGACTCCTCTTCAGTAATGCTGCCTCTACTTTCTTCTTCTGAAGTGTTATCGGTCCAACCTTCTTCCGTCTCACTTTGAGATGATTCTTCATGGAGCTCCTCTTGGCGTTGCTCCTTCATGTCAAAGACAACCTTCTTATGATTGTCGTTCCTGCAAATTAGCTTTCCACTCTCCCAATCCTGCAAAGCTCGCATCTTCATTAGCCATGGTCTCCCTAGGATAAATGGGTAACCATTTCCTTTGGTAGACATGACATAGAAATCCACTGCCTTCTTAATGCCAAAGGCCTCCACAAAAAGATTTTTACAAATGCCTACACACCTAGCCTTGCTATTGTTTGCCATCTTGACCTTAATTTCATGTGTCTCATGGATGTGCATGCCTAGTTTTTGCATGAGTCCCTCTGTCATGATGCAAATTTGTGCACCCCCATCCACTAGACCTTTCCTAACCAATCTCCCTTTTATGTAACAATCTAGCACAGGTGTAATGTCCTCATTCATTTCAGATCGTGTAATTTTTACAACAGGCACACTCTCTTTTACCTTTCTCCTAGTGCTAACTGCCCTTGTTAAATCCCTCCTAACTTGTGGACATAATGCAAGAAATTGAGGCCATGAGATATCAGGACCCTTACCTCTCATGTCTTCCAACAGGTTGTATGGAGCCATTCCATGTCCAAGAGGAAAGTCTTGGAGGTTGATACGACGTCGAGTCCTCTTAGCTTCCTTGGTCTCCGTTGCCTTCTTTTCTCGTCCATGGTCACTTGTGATGTAACTCCTTCTTTCTTCTTACCTTTCCCTCGCCACGCTTAATGCCATTTCCTTCCATGTCAACCTCTCTTGAATTTGTCACCTCTACCACATGCACGTTTGGGTCTGGCAAAGGTGGAACTCCTTCCACTCCTTGTGGAGGTGGTCTTGCTCCGTTTGGCCTTTGTAGAAGCCGTGGTTGCTGACTAGTTCCTTCACCTGCATTCATCACTGGGTAATTCAAGTAAGGTCTGCCTGGCTCCCCACGGGGCCAAGGACAATTATACATCCCATGTCCAGACTCTCCGCAATTCCAGCATTGCAAGACTCTCCTATGTCGTGGTGGATCTCGCTCTTCTGACTTCTTTGCTTGTCCCTTTGGACCTACAGCTTGTGCAAGGTGAATTGACAGGCTGCTTAAGGATTCATTTAACTTCTCAATCACTTCCGCCGTTACCTCAGGAAGCTCCCTAGATGTTGATGTTTGTGACTTACCTTTGGGTTTCAGACCTTCTATTGGAACCTCTCCTCTTAAGCACTTGAGTTTTCTATATTTCTCAGCAGCCCTAGTTTCAGCTGCATCAAAGGTAGGAGGTGCACCCGCCTCAACTTTTACCTTAAGTTCAGGAAAGAGTCCGGCTATGAACCTCTCCTTCTTTAGGAACTTTGCACCATCACCAGGGTTAGCAACATTTCTCACCCATACAGCCCAAAGACGTAGAAACTTTTGCTTGTACAAGTAGTAGTCATCTAAGTCTTTTTGCTTATGAGAAACAATGTCTTGCCATAGCTTTTGAGTGTTTTGGGGATCAAAGAAGTATCTCTTGAAATGATTGATAACTTCCATGTAATTTTCTTTAACTTCCTCAGGCAAAGAGTCAAACCAAGTGCTAGCATCTTTCCTAAGGACTACCTCAAACATTTCTACACGTTCTTGATCAGTTACTATTCTCTTGATACGACAAGACATCTTGAAATTTGCCAAAAATAATTCTGCGTCCTCTCCAGGCTCTCCAAAGAAAAGAGGATATCCAGACATTTGGCGTTGGTTCTCCATTGAATTGATTTCAAAGTGACGCGTTTTTGTTTTTTTCTTTCTTTAAAAGATCTACACAATAATATTCTCTAAACTGCAATCTATTCTACAACAAAATAAAAATAATCACATCAAATGACCTATGATAATCAATGAGAGGTAGGATGACAGGGTTTGGTGACGCGAGAATTTCTCCTACTCTTTGGGCACCAAACATGAACACCATACGTTGTTGAAAATGGATTTTTCTACTAATTGCAATGTTTATTCTAATGTGTGGAGTGAAATGAAAGGGGAAAACCTCTATTCTTGGGCCATTATCCATTGTCTATATGCATGACCTTATGCTTAAAACAAAACAAAAAATATAGACGTCCAAACTAAGGTCGTACCTAATGAGAGGCAAAATAAAGGATTTACTGATGCGTTTATCTCTGCCAACCTAAGAGGACCTAAAATTCTACGAATTACACGTTGAAATTGCAACTTAGTACTAACAATTATGTGTACCTTTTGCCTTGCAATGGGAATGAAGGGATCATACAAATTCTTGTGATTCATGCAAGCTACTTGATTAAGCTAAAGGTTGAGCCTACACAAAACATACACAAGCCGTCCTCCGTGGGGGCACCAAAATTGAGGCGGTCCGGGGCGGGCAACAAGAGAGGCGACCTCTAAACACCCCTCAAGGCTCCCGTGCTGCTCAATTGGGCTGGGGCAACCACAAGCACAACACAACAACAAACCCACAGCCAAACCCAAACAAGATAGGGGCACCACCTAGTTATGGTATGCGAACTAGGACGCCAAGAGAGATTTTGGCACAACCAAGAAGATGCACCCCACAACACACACAAACAACCTCACACCAAGACACACACAAACTGGACCAGAGAGAGCTAGAGCAAAGGGAAGAGAGAGAGAAAAGGATCTTGCGTAATACCTTATTTGTGACTTGATAATGGAGATGGTTCGTTATGATGCTATCGTAGAACTTGTATAAACTCACTCAATGCTTAGTGATTGCTAAAACATTGCCAAAACACACACACACACACTGTCTTAGGGTGTGGGAGACCTCTCACCACAATACCCTCTTACAATGGACACAAAACTGGCAATGAAAAACACACTAAAACACTTTCTAAAATCAAGATCAACCGATAAAAACTCAAATACACAAGTCACCTTGAATTCACCAAACCGTATTGCACAAATGGAAGGACGAAGATTTGAACGTCGAATCACGCCTTTGATGCACCAAAACCTCAAATATTGATGATGAAGGAGCATATACAATAGTGGTTTTGAGGTTTGTGGAACTCACGCTCTCTCACTTGCAATGTGTAGCTTGAAGGCTTCTCTCACACCCAAGAGTGAAGCTCACAAGTGGTTGCTACACCTAAGTCTCTCCTCACGCATAGAGTGTTGGGGTGCTATGTGAGATGTTGGAGGTTGTTTTACAAGAAGGAGAGGGCCTATTTATAGGTTGGAGACCCCTCATTAAGATTATTGGAAATCCTAATTTACAAGCTAACAAATCAGGATTATGATTTTTTTGAATATCAAAACATTGTGGGCCTTCTTTGTCTGCTTGAGTCATTGGTGTGGGCTCAAAAGAGAGCATTATTGATGGTAGATAAGGTGAAAGTAAGTAAGGAGAGAGAAGAGAGAGAGAGAGAGAGAGAGAGAGAGAGAGAGAGAGAGAGAGAGAGCTACTTTGTACATGTCTTGAGGTGAGGTGTCTTTTATGGTTAGGTCAATGCTATTTTGTGTTAGTATGTTAGTGGTTAGTGTTAGTAGAGTTAGTATTAATTTACAAATGGAACTGGATATTTACAATGGGAGTATCCATGTAGGATACAAATAAGGAAGAAAACTCTTAAGAGGTAAGAAAAGGTGGATTTCTTACAAGGTTGATGCTCCAAGTGTCTTGAGTAGGGCCAATTTTGACGCTTGTTGACGGTCCACTAGCTTTGACGGTACATTTTTTTCTCCACTCTTGACCTTCCTTGAGAGACAAGGTAATTGAAGCTGAGTAATCAACCACCATGATGCTGTCTTTTAAGAGAAGAGGCTGAATTTTGTGGTTTTTTTGATAGATATGGATAATTTGGAGGAGGAAAAATGAGACTAGGTGATCAATTTTGGAATGGAATTGTGTGTGGGAGGTATGAGCTCACCATGGTTTCTCTTATTCTTCAAGGTTGAGGAGAAGGTGAGTAGGGTGCAGAGAGAGTGGTGAGAGAGGTGGGGATGATGAGTGGAGAAGTGTGTGTGAAAGAGGAAAATGATAAAGTGGAAGAGAGAGTGTGGCTGCATAGCATGGGAAAACTGGGGTCCACTAATAAAATCATAGCTCACAGCTCGTAGCTCAAAAAAATATGAAAAAATTTGAGGCAAAAGTTTAGCCCACGAGCTACAACTTTTGCTTGTATCACTATTTCAAATTCGGAGAGCAAGTGACCTTTAAAAATTCAGCAAAACCGACCGTTTTTTTTCCACTGCACAAGGTCCTTGTGGGGTCCTTCTTTGGATGATTCTTTTTGAATACCTCCAAGAGTGAGCCCTCCATAGTGCATGTATGCATGCCACCTACCCTTGACCTTATTTGGTAGGTCTATAATTGAAGATATTGTTGAGATCATGATATAAGTGAATAGCACAACTAAGAAAATCAAATATTGAGGGGTCAAAAAATATGTACATGTCAAATATAAATAATATAAGTGGAAAAAATATAAAGGGGTCAAAAGAAATCTCTCTCATTATGAGGCTACTATAAAAAGGATAAATATTTTGGTGTTCTAATTTTTTAGAAAAAAAACAAAATAGATGTAGGAAGGGAAAAATCACAATAGTGAAAAAATATACACATAAAACTAGTTTTTTTGGATTTTTTGTTGGGGTGGAGTTACACCAAATATAAGAAGGCTTACATGAAAATATTTCTATATGGAATAAAGAGTATGAAAAATGGTAAGAAAAATTGTGGTAATGGTGAGGCAATGTACAGAGCATAAATAACACACACCTAGTAGAAATATTTAAATAAATACCAAAATAATTATGAAAAAACTTTTATTTAGGCCCTATATACAAAGAAATATTTACATACGCATGGACCATAATATACTTATATTTTTTATATTTTTTATTTTTTTGGCTCAACTAGCCCAATGACTAGCTAATTGAGTGTTTTTTATTTCAGTAAGGAGATATGGGAAAAGTCCCCTAACTCACACGCACCTATATACAGTGAAAGGGTGAGGGTAGCCACATTGTTTGAGTGATTTGATAGGGTGAGATAACTCACTATGGCAATTACAGAGAGCCGAAAAACGTCTATCACTATCATCAAAGTTTCTATAGCCACGCTCAATAAAAATAATATATGCATGTTTTTTTAGTTCCCTATTGTCCTTTAGGTTCATAAGGAGCCATAGAGCATGTCAAAAGAATATTACATCTCTTACCAAGGGGAATCTTGGGGACAAAGATGAAGTGCTAAATACAGCAAACATTAAAAAACTGGGTTGAACATTATGAGTTGTAGGATCCCATAGAAACTATTCAATATCTAGCCAAATTTGATCCTTATGACTAGATATGGTTACTACCTACAAAATGTATGTAGTTGTCACAAGAAACTAACAATATTGAAAAGGCTATACTTGATATACTAGAATGTTTCGTTCTCTTTTATAATTGAAAAAATCAACCATCGTTGTCTACTATGAAAAATAGGATATTAGGTGCCCCAAAACTCAAGGAATATTAGCTTTATGTTACAATATGCGACATAGAAAATCAAAACTGCATTTGGATATCATGAAAGCCACCAAAAAAATCATAGAAGAGCTAAAATTGGCTAAAAATCAGGATTGGACAATTTTTGTACTTTGGTCATAACTTACAACTTTAAAATTTATTTCTCCTTAGAAGCATCATGACATGTTGCGGACTACTAAAGATAGTTCTCTAGCATTATAGACCTCATAAACATGAATTCTAGAGTGGTATAGTTGCAAAAAGTTGAAAAAAGACAAAAACAGGACCCGTTTTCTCACACAGTTTAGGTTGTGAAATGTTGTGCAAGGACAAGGTTAAAGATGGAATTGATATTCCAAAAAAATGTCGAGTTTTTTTCAGCTCATGAGACAACTTTCTAGATAGATAGCACCTCAAAATCCATTTTGAAACTCTTGACATAATTCAAGGAAAATGGTCACTTAACAGGATATAATAGTGTCCCAGGACATAAAAGTGTCCCATTACTAACCTAGTGTTAACAAAGCTCAATCTAGAAGTTGTGTTTTGACAAAATCCCTACTAGAGAATCATGCCAAGACTCAAAAGCTTACCTTCATATGTGACTTTACAAAGCTCAATCCAGAGTTTGGGCTTGAAGTTGTGTTTTGACAAAATGCCTACTAGAGAATCATGCCAAGACTCAAAAGCTTAGCATCATATGTGACTTTACTAGCATGAAAACCACTGAAACCTACATGCACACAAACACAATGTGCATCATGGAACATTGTTCACCTCTTCTTAAGAAATAGAGAACGAGAAGAATTGTCCCATTTTTGTGTATTTTTCCCATAATTCCTAAATATGTACTGTTAGAGTCTTTTTTTGTAAGTGAAAAAGGACACACATCATCATTATCAAAAGGTTTTATGAGTTTTGAAGCGTACGATTGAGAATGGCTAGTCTCACACGCTTTGTAATCAATCTATCTTGAGCTCTGGTAATCCAATTCTGATTCCAAAACTTGCATTGTGTTCCTTGTCTACTACTCTTTAATTTTAGTGTAAACATTCTCAATTCTATTGTGGTTTGCGACTCTGTATTAGCGAGCTAGATCGATTACTTTTGAGTGGTTTAATGGTTTTTTTTTTACATTTCGACCATAGGAGAGTGTTTCTAGCCCATAGGGCGGCCTTTTTGGTATGTTATGTTGTAGTTTTTAGGACCTTGATCATGGTGGATTGTAGTTTTGGTACCTTGTTGGATTGCAACCAAACTTCATAGGATAGTACCCCTAGGCATCTTAGACCTCCTCCTAAAGTTTCACTGCATTTGAACTTTGTTTGAATGCCAAAATGGCATGACGACCGAGTGCGGTGACATAAGAAATATGGAGTTTGCTAGATTTGAGAATGGTAGATTTTCTACCGCGCAAGATGGCTTTGTTTTGTAGGTTCACTTCCTGAGTTTGACACCTCAAAGAGTCTCCATGCCTCATTTGATTCACTTCCCTGAGTATTGACATTTTGTTGGTGCTAGATAGTAATGTTTCAAACTGTTGTCTCACATGTGCCAAAGAGCTTAGGCAAAAGCTAGATCCCAAATCACACAAGTGCATCGATATGGTGTGGACAGAGAGATAGGATATTGTCTTTGGCACCCAAAATCTAAGAAGGTTATACACAACTCACATGTGATATTCAACGAGTCTAAGATGCATAGACAACTAGTGAAAGAGATTGAATTTTGCAAAGTAAAGTTTGAGGATGTTGCCTCACCACCAGCTACGTAGAATCCTGGACGTGCTAGTGATGCACCTTACACTAGTACACAAACAAATGTTGCTCTAGAGAGAGAAGAATCCAATAGTGAGGCACTTAGAAAATCTACTCGTGTATCTTGTGCACTTGAGCATTTTCAACTAGGCTTGGACTATTCGTTAGTCACGGACTGCGGTGAGTCACTTGTTATAAAGAACCTATTCAGATGGAAGAAAGCATGAAGTGGGAGCAAGTTATGCAATCTGAATATATCTCAATCTTAGCCAATGATACTTGGGAATTGACAGAGCTACCAGCGGGAAACAAAACATTGCATTGCAAATGGGTGTACAAGAAGAAGTACATGATAGAAGATCCAAAGCCTAAGTACAAGGCTAGATTGGTTGCTAAAGGATTCAAGCAGAAGAAAAGTGTAGATTTTGATAAGACTGTTTCTCTAGTGGTCAATATGACTACATTGCGTCTTGTGCTTGGTCTAGTATCCATAGAGAACTTTCAATTGGTCCATATGGATGTGAAGGCAATGTTTCTTCACATGGATGTCAAAGAAGATGTCTACATGATGCAGCCAAAAGGTTTTGAGATAAAGCTTGAGAATCCAAGCAAGGTAGAACTGATGTGTATACTAAAGAAATATTTGTATGGACTAAGGTAAGGCTCAAGGTAGTGGTACATCAATTATTGCGCTTTATGGAAAGAATGAAGTGGTGAGTTATGTTCTCATTGAAAGCTCCGCCAAACCTTTGTGTTCTGTTATACTGCACCACACTTGCACTTGCACGCACGTGCTCCCTCTCACACTCACACTTCTTGTATGCCCACATTTCCTATGGAATCTTGTAGCTCAATGATGTACTAGATGACCTATTGATTATATGTACCGCTGTCATAACACCCTCTCCCCAAAACTCTTGAGATAAATTTTCCATAGATAGCATGGAAGTGACCATCTTGTGAATATTAATGTGCTTAGCAACTCTATTCTAAATAGGTATGTATGGAATAGTAAACTACCATGTTTGCTACATAAGTCCTTTAACTTAGTGGAGATGCAACCTCCCCTGTTAATAGTACAGAAATCCTTTAACTTATTGCATGAAAAGTTTCTTGCCATAGCTAACTATGTAACTATGGTGAAGGGGGCTACTAAAAGAGGAACCAATCGGCGATAGAGTCCCTATGTGCTAGTCAAATCCATTTATTAGACCACTTTAAACACATAGTATCAAGAACAATTTTAGTGGTGAGAAATTGTTAGATACCTAGTAAGCCTTGTTAATGTTACAAGTCCTATTAAATAGCATTAACGGATGGATGTTTCAAGTATTTTTAGGCTAGAATTTTACATACCTATTACGCATATAGCAAGGCTAAGTTTTGCTATGAAAAGTTTTCATTGTTTATACCTAGGTGTGTTTCATTTTCACATTCTATTATGATTCAAATGTTTTAGCAAGGCTATCAAGTAATTGGGAAGTATTTATTTTCCCTTCAGTAGAGCTATTCACACAATTTCTTCCCTAATTTTCCATGTATGCTATGAGCATAACATCCACCATAAGCATTGGCAATTAAACATCATCAGTCATGGAAATGCAGGCTCATATATGTTTTTGCTAAATGCATGCACACTAGGTGTTATAGGCCCTAGTGTTTAGCAAAGGCATATTTGGAGTGGCATACAAATTCTACCAACCACCATACAAGATGATGGCTCAATATGGGTGCTTGTAGATAGATTGCCTAAACTTTGTAATTTTATTCCAATCAAATCCACTCTTTAACCAAATTGGTCATTCACAATTTGTGTAGAATATATGAATTACCCCACAATTTTGTGAGTAATAGCTAACTCATGTTTATCAATCATTTTAAAAGCCTGTCTATAAATGGTTGGGGAATACAACTCAATCTTAGTATTTTCAATCATCTAGAGACAGATGGGTAGCTTGTAAGTGTTAATCTAGTGTTAGAGGATATACTAAGAGCGTACATTAAGATTGCCTCCGATAGTTTGGAGTTTGCTTATCATGATGCAAAGCATGTTATGACTAGGTGTAGTCCCTTCATGCTTATGAAAGTTTCTCAACCTCGATCATTATTTATGGTGGGACTGGCTACTAGATGAGGAGTGACAACAAGTCAAGGACCTAATCTCTGTTGATGCAACATGTTGGCAAGTTACTTTTAAGGAAAGTCTAAGATGCATTTATACACATGTGTAATCATTTTTGTACATATAACACAATTAAACATTGTATATACGTATTATAGACCTTAATTTGTATGAAATATAGTTTGATCAAAAGATATTTTGATCGAGCTATATTTTGAACTCCTTTTTATATTAAAAACTATATTCAAACAAACTATCAGAATCCCCCATTTTTTGACTAAACACAAGCCCTTGAAGAGCATTGTGTAGCTACTTGAGGGGATAATTAAACTTTTTCTAATTGTTTATTATTTATAATTAAGTTTCTATTTTTTGTTGACCTTATTGTTGTAGAGCATAGTCTCACACTTTGGGGTTAGTTTGCAGGTTAGTACCCTATCTTGACTATGTAGACCAAAGAATCACACTGCAGGGATGGTTTATCTTAGGTATCTTTTCTTGATTGTGTAGACCTCCATGTCACACTATAGGGGGGTTAGAAAATCACATACTTTGTGCCTGATTGTGCAAACCATCATGTCACACTATAGGGAGAGTATAAAGAGTGTTAAATTCCTCATCTCTAGCTGTGCAGACCATCATGTTGTACCATATAGAGCGTTTAGTGTTCAATGATCACTCTATCTCTAGCTGTGTAGACCACCATGTCACAATGTAGAGATGGTGTAAAAATTGATATACTTATCTGTAGCAAAGTAATTGATCACTTGTTCAATATAACACATTAAAAAATCAGTAATAAATAAGAGTGTTTTACTATCATCACATCTACCATATTTACATACACACAGCTGCTTAAATGATTGCGTAACAAGTTGTGCCCTTTAAGCATATATATGTGTATTCAAATATGATAGATGTTCCAATTGTGCACGTTTTCTATTTCTCATTGAATTTATAGTCGTCCGTTCTGAACAAGTGACTTTAATCTAGAGTTGAAATAAGAAAATGCCTTGTCCTTGACTGTGATGACCACCATGTTGCATTGCAAGGAGGGCTTAGATACAAATTCATTGTCTTTGGTTCTGCAGACCATCGTGTCACACTAAAAAGATGGCTTAAGGAGTGATACACATTCTTGCGTGCATTGAAGTGACTAATCTTATCCAAAAAAAATCATTATAACATCATTGAGATATAAACGTTATGCACCATTTCTGCACATCTTCTAGTTCTGACTAAGTTTGTACTCGATCGTTTTGGACAAGGTTGCATGCTTTACTTCATATTCCAAATAAGTGCATATATTTGTCTTATCCCTGACTATGAAGACCACCATGTCGCGTGCACGTTTTTGTTGTATATAATGTAAAATTAAAATATCTACTTCTCTCATTGCTTTTGTTATGACAGACCAAATGCTATAATGTACATAGTGTCCAGACAGCAAGGCCCTAGACGTGGCACTATGGCATTTTTTGGATAGGCATAAAGTCAGTGATTCATGCCAAAAAGCTTGCCCACTAGCCTCATGTATATATGTGTACATAGCCCTGCAAGTTTTGGAAGTGGCCTTGTAAAACTTCATGTATAAAGGTGTGATTTTTAAAAGATTGAATGTTGATGTTTTGGGTTGTTCGAGACTCCAAAATATGGTTTTTAATAAGTATTTTCAGCCGTGCTTTATAGCTTGTGAATCGGACTTGTACATCATGAGTTATGAGCATCCGAACGGACGGTCTCAACTTAGAAGGTGATCGCGGGCACATGCAAGAAGGGAAACTAAGCCAACTTGGGGGTCTAAGATTAGAAATTCTGAAGTTTTATATTGCTGGAGATAGCTGAGGTGATGGGCTTCAAGCCGTGTGTTACGGTGCATCATTCGGTGACTGAAGCAGCAAGGTATGCCTTGGGGAAAATTGTGCGAGAAGTCCTCTCATGCTTTGGGAGAAGCTGGGAATTTTTGGGGAAGTTGGGAAGCTTGGGAAGAGTTGCCAAGTGGCAATGGAGTAATCCCACATGGGGGGGAGAAAGTGGAAATTGGAGTGTATAAGGGGGGGAGTGGGTAACCCCTAAGGTTGTATCAAAGGGGAAATTGGAGCTCTCTTGCCTTGCTAATGGGGCTCGTGGGTGTTGGGGGAGAGAGGGGGAACCCAATGTGAGTTTGCACTACGTGGAAAGGTGCCTTGCCACCTTTTTGGTCCCACACACTTGCCCCCACCCCATTCCTTGGTCAAATAGTCACCGACAACTCATTTTCACCCAAAAAAGGCCAAAAATGGACCAATTAAAAGGTGCCCAAGGAGAGAACCATGTCACTAAGAGGAGAGAGAAAATCCTTTGGGATAAGAGAAAAAGAAATCCCCTTTTTAATAGATGCAATTCTCTGCACACCCTTTTATCTTACAGAGACTAGCTTTTTTGGAGCTTTTGAGAGATACCCCAACTTCGAAAGCTTGTAACTCTCTCATCTGTTGTCGGAATCAAGCATATGGATACTTTACAAAGGTCTACACAACACGAGTTTCATATTTATGGGCTTGGTTTTTATCAATTTTAATCATGGTTTGGGTTAGGACTGTTTCTCGCCCAACTTTGCAGGTGTTCGACATAGGTGTTTTCCACAGCTTTATGGTGTTTCCTTCCGACGGTGTGGTGTGTTCAAGGCTATAGAGGTTATTGTCTTCCATCCTGTTTGCACACTTACATCATTTTGGTGACCCCATGGAGGAGCAAGTGCTCCTATGCTCCAATTCCTGTGAAATATGTCTATTCTGCAGGCAATGAATGTAAAAGGGATGTGGGTCCTTATGGACAACCGCCTATGTATGAACAAATTGTGGACAACACTTGAGGCGGTCGTATGATTGGATTGCAGCCTTTGGAGGGTCATGAGGTTTTGTGAAGCCGAGCACTAGGGTCCAGATTACCCAGTGTGAGGTGGATTAGGTACTGGAGTGATCCATCGACATCCCTTGAGTTTTGGACGTCACATGCAAGTGTTTTTGTGGAAATCAAACATGGCAGACGAGTTCCCACAGTTTCATGGATTGCCTAATGAAAATGCACATACGTTTATTGAAAAGTTGGAAGTCAATTGCTTACTGCACAATATACTAAACCAAGCTATATTGTTGCGGCTACTGCAATATAGTTTACAGGATGAGGCAAAATTTTGGTTACACAATTTTGAGGAGTTGATGTAGGCACAAAATCCAGGGGTGGTTTTGGAGTACAACCGTGTGAAGCAAGCTTTCCTAGCACAACACCGATCTATTGAAGTACCTGATGAAGTTTGGCATGAAATTTTGGGGTACACTTAGAGGGCTAATCAAAGTGTTGATGATTTTGTCATGCGGTTCACCCGTTTATGGGATAAATGGGCCCGGGCTTTGGGAAACAAGATCCCTCCATCCATGTTAAAGAAGGACTGTTTTGTGGCAAACCTAAAAGAAAGTCTGAAGTTCAAAGTTGAGCTGAAAAGACCCGTCACCTTCGAGGAGGCAATCACCATTGCCACGGATAAAGAATGGAAATGTCAAAGGCTTAATGAATACGGGAAAGCAGTCCCTGAGCAAAATGTGGTAGCCAAAAGGAGGAGAACTAGGCAGAAGCTGGAGGTCAACCTGTTCAAAGGGCTGCTGTACCGAATAGTTACAACAAAATATGCAAGGCATGATGACCATGATGCAAGAATTGCGACTTAGTGTCCTTGGTGGTGGAGGTGGTCGTGGTCGTGGGCGTGGTAGAGGAATGGCTCAAGCATGTGAAGCTCAACCTAATAAATGCGAATGCTGGTCGTGGACAAGGCGGCTTTGAGCCACAGAGGAGGTTCATCCCCACTTGTTATAATTGTGGTGAACTTGGTCATATTAGCACTTATTCTTCAAAACTAGTAAGGATGGGAGGGGATATGTTTCCACTTCCTCAGTAGATCCCTAACAGGGCTAATGATTATGCATTGGATATACTGGGAGATCAAGGTACTGGACAGGAAAATCAAGCCTCAACCTCGGGTAGTCATGTGGGTATTATGCGGGTTGAAAGAAAGACACAAATGTTTTTCTAGTAGGCAAAAGAGAGAGGGAAGGCTTTGCATCACCAGGGCCTAGCAGAAATAAAGGGAAGGAAAAGGAGGGCAAAGATGCGAAAGCCAAGAGAAGAGAAAGCCTCGTAGTGAAGTCGTAGATTTGCCTTTGGGAGAAGGCCAAACAGCTTACAGTTTAAAGGAAGACCTGATGGGGAGGAAAGTAGATTGTACTTTTGGACAGTTGATGAATATAGTGCCCTTAAAAGGCAATGGAAGTCAATAGTAAATCCACAAAAAGAGGTAAAGCATGGACAAGTCAGAGTGTTGTCTGTGGCACAGTTACCCGACATCTGTCTTGTGGTGAACGCTTGGCACAAAGGTGCGGGCATGGGAGAATCCTACATTCAAGGAGGTGCTCAAGTTTGTGTGATCACACAGTCATGTGTCGGGAGACTGGGTCTCATTATATACGGAAGCTCTGGGTTTTGGATTCGACTAGCAAACCATGCCAAAGTGAAATGTTTGGGAATGATCAAGAATTTGGAAGTCAAAGTCTTTAACGTGAAGGTTATGGTGAACTTCATGTTATGCCAGCTGGTTTGTGAGCCTTTCCTCTCATTTTGGGATGACCTTGGTTGAGAGCTGTTGGTGCCGTGCAAGATTGGGGCAAGGGCACAATCGGTGTGCATGCAACTACTTTGAGTTCCAATGATGAGGGTGAAGTGTCATTCTTGTTGTTGGATGAAGAACAAAAAGAAATTAGTGAAGTGTTGCAAATATCATGGAATATAAATGCTTCAAGCCGTTTAGAGCAACTTGAAGAGTTGATGCAACCTAAACAGGAACTCCCAGTGAAGAAAGAGTTGATTCAAAATATGATGAGTACTGATTTGACACAAGGAGAAAGAAAGGAGTACTTAGCAATGTTAGACAGGTTTCCAAATCTTGTCATTACCTCATATCAAGAAATAAGGGGTTTTTTTGGGGATCCTGTGAAGATCAAGTTAGTTGAAGGGGCAAAGCCAATACGACAAAAATTAAGAAGGATGGGTAAGGAATAGATGAATGCTTTAGAGGAAGAAGTGGATAAGCTTTTGGATGCAAAGTTCATTGTGCCAGTGGATAATGCTGAATGGGTGAGCCCTGTAGTAGTCACCCCAAAGAAAGACAAGCGTTGGAGAGTTTGTGTTGATTACAAACCACTAAGTACGGTGACCAAGAAAGATCCTTACCCTTTGTCTTTTATTGATCAATTGTTAGATGCAGTGGTTGGTTTTGAAAGATGCAGTGTCTGTGATGGGTATTCAGGATACTTTTAGCTTATCCATGCTCTTGAAGACCAAAAAAAGACTACTTTATCATGCCATGGGGTTGTTTCTGCTTTTGTTGCCTTCCTTTTGGGTTGACAAATGGGCTAGGAGCTTTTGAAACAAAAGTAGATTGGGTCCTTACCCCGTTCTTTGGGAAGTTTGTCAAATGATTCATAGATGATTTTTGTGTATACAATTCAAGGAAAGAGCATGTTCAAAAGCTTGAAATGACTTTTGCAAGATATGATGAATGCGGATCAGCTTAACCCTAAAAAATGTCATTTGGCACAGCCACGGGTGAAGCTTCTTGGACATGTGATTTTAGAGAATGAGATTGAAGGTGGAGGCTTTGTTGATGTTGTCATCTCCAAAAGGTACCAAACAGTTGGCCACTTTCATACAAAAAGTTAAATATCTGTCTCGCTGCATACCTTTGGCATCACAACTATTGTATCCATTGCAGCAAACTGTTAAGAATGATCCCTTGGAGTAGTCTCATGATTGTGACGATGTTTTTGACAAAGTTAAAGAGGTTTTTGAGTACATTACTTATTATGCAAGCTCATGACTCGAAAAAGGAGTTTTATGTCAACCCATTAGTGGGAGATGATTCTATTGGAGCTATGTTATTGCAAAGGGGAAAGGAATCTCAGTATATGAAGCTTGTTCATTATGCTAGCAGAGTGAAGACTCCTCATGAAAGAGATTTTTCTGAAATTGAATTGGTGATGACCAGTATGGTTATACTTGCAGACGATTTAGACACTACTTGCTGCAAAATCCATTCACCTTTCTCACCAGTTATTCATTGCTTTCCCAACTGTTCAATAATTCAAATATATCAAAAACAGTGTTGAAATGGGTTTTTGAGCTTCAAGAGTTTTAGTTCACCTTTCTGGTGGAGGAAAGTACTCGAGCTACCCCGACAGATCTTCTCACTTATAAGGATACTCCGGTTTTGGTTAAAGAAGAGGTGATACGAAAGAAGGAAGTCGGGACTCTTGCCATCCCTAATGCTTCACTATTATACTTTGATGGTTCTAATCGAAGAAGTCATGATGTTGCTTCAGGAGGCATTGTTATTTATGATGCACAAGTAAAGCTTATGAGGAAGCAAGTATTGAAAATTGATGCCAAAAGTAACAATGAAGCAGAATATATGGCTCTTGAAGGTGGTTTGCATATTTGCTTACAATTGGGAATTAGACGGTTGCAAATTAAAGGAGATGCTTAGTTGTTTGTGAAGCAAGTGTTGGGAGTATGGAAGAATAAGAACCCTAAAGTAAAGAATTTATGCTTCAAAGTGAAAGCGTTGCTCAAAAAGCTTGAAGCATGGAGTTTGCAGCATATTGAGAGGTCTAAAAATGAAGAAGCTCATGATGGTGCCCAAGAGATGATCACTTGTGTGTTTGTGGTAAAGGCAGATGCCCCTTTATATCATGGGAGGGAAATCTTATCAAAGGAAGTGGATTTTCTATTGACACGTGTTCTACCTAAAGGTTTGCCATCTTCTAAAAAGTATGCGTTCATAAGGAAATCCAGGAAATACAAAATGCTTGATGATGTGCTTTACATGAAAGGAGGTGATTTAGTTTTGTGTCGTGTGCCTTGGAAAGAGGAAGTTTACAAAATCTTGGAAGAAAATCATGAGGGATCTTGTGGAGGCCATTTTGCCATGAAGATCATGTTACAATAAAATTTTGCAAGAGGGGTATGTATGGCCAAGAATTCAACGGGATGTTAATCATTGGTGCAAGTCGTGTTTGCCTTGCCAGAAGATGGGAAAGAGAATTTTAAAGCCCGAATTGCCACAAACAGTTCTAGCTTTTGATGTGTTTGAAAAATGGGGTCTCGATGCTATTGAACCCTTACCTATGACTAGCAAGAGAAATGCTTACATTTTGACAGCAGTGGATTATTTATCATGATGGGCAGAAGCCAAAGTTGTCAAACAGATTACTAGTAAGGAGATGGGAAATTTTGTTTATGAGTACATATGTTGCGAATTTGGTGTGCCACTAGAACTACTTTTGGATAGAGGACCAGGATTCATAGGAGAGCTGTTTGATTTATTATACAAAATGCTCAATATACAACATAGGTACAATTCTCCCTATTATCCACAATGCAATGGTCTTAATGAAACGTTCAATGGAGAGTTGGTAAAGATCTTGACAAAGATGACTCAGACACATGGGAAGACTTGGGATTCAGAGTTTCCTTGTGCGTTATGGGCCTATAGAACTGCTATCAAAACGAGTTCCCCTTACCACTTGGTTTATGGCAAGGAAGATTTATTTCTAATTGAAGTGGAAATTCATGCTCTCAAGTTGTTGTCATTGGAAGATGAGGAGAAAACAAATGCATGGCAGAAAAGGTTGTTGGATTTACAATGTTTGCAATTAGACAGAGTTTTAGCTTTGATCTACTATGAGGAGGTATCAAATAAGGCTCAATTAAAAGCCAATGAATGCGTAGAGGAAAAGAAAATTAAAAAGGGTGATTTGATGTTGCGATACAATAGTAAGTTGGACAATACCTTTCAAAAGAAGTTTCAAATTAAATGGGAAGGTCCTTTTACTATTGTCAAGAAGTTTGACAATGGCACATATCAGTTGGCTGATATGAGTGGTGCACAACATAAGCATCGTGTCAATGGTTATAAATTGAAGAAATATCTGGCACATTTGATGACAATTGTGATTGATGAAATGCTATCACTAAAAGGAGACAATGTGGAGACATCTAAAAATGTGGATGAGGTTTCTGGCGGTGAAATGCAATAGTTGTTCACCCTATGGACTTCTGCTTGTCATGAATGACTAAGCAGGAAAAAGGGGGTTGGAAAGCTATGTCAAGTATTTTTTGGATGGGCATGAAGTCACTGATTCATGCCAAAAAGCTTGCCCACTAGCCCTCCAAGTTTTGGAAGTGGCCTTCTAAAAATTCATGTACAAAGGTGTGATTTTGTCAAGCTTGAATGCTGATGTTTTGGGTTGTTTGAGACTCCAAATTATGGTTTTTAATAAGTATTTTCAGCCGTGCTTTATAGCTTGTGAATCGGACTTGTACATCATGAGTTGTGAGTTATGAGCATCCGAAGCGGGTGGTCCCAACTTAGAAGGTGATTGCGGGTGTATACGAGAAGGGAAACTAGGCCAACTTGGGGGTCTAAGATTAGAACTACAGAAGTTTTATATTTTTGGAGATAGCCAAGGTGATGGGCTTCGAGCCATGTGTTACGGTGCGTCATTCGGTGATCGGAGCAGCAAGGTATGCCTTGGGGAAAATTGTTCGAGAAGTCCTCTCATGCTTTGGGAGAAGTTGGGAATTTTTGGGGAAGTTGGGAAGATTGGGGAGAGTTGCCAAGTGGCAATGGATAATCCCACATGGGGGGGAGAAAGTGGAAATTGGAGGGTCTAAGGGGGGGAGTGGGTAACCCCTAAGGTTGTATCAAAGGGGAAATTGGAGCTCTTTTGTCTTATTGATGGGGCTCATGGGTGTTGGGGGAGAGAGGGGGATCCCAATGTGAGTTCCCACTGCCAAGACAGGTGCTTGGCCACCTTTTTGGTCCCTGAAAACTTGCCCCCACCCCATTCCTTTGTCAAATAGCCACTGACAGCTCATTACTCACCTGAAAAAGGCCAAAATTGGACCAATTAAAAGGTGCCCAAGGAGAGAACCATGTCGGCTAAGAGGAGAGAGAAAATCCTTTGTGATAAAAGCCAAAAAAATCCCCTTTTTAATAGCTGCAATTCTTTGCACACCCTTTTTGCCTATAGAGACTAGCTTTTTTGGAGCTTTTGAGAGATACCCCAACTTCAAAAGCTTGTAACTCTCTCGTCTGTTGTCATAATCAAGCATATGGATACTCTACGGAGGTCTAAACAACATGAGCTTCATCTTTATGGTCTTGGTTATCATCAATTTTAATCATGGTTCGGGTTAGGGATGTTTCTTGCCCAACTTTATAGGTGTTCGTTTGACATAGGTGTTTTCCGCAGCTTTATGGTGTTTCCTTCGGATAGTGTGGTGTGTGCAAGGCTATAGAGGTTCTCGTTCTCCTTACTGTTTGCATGCTAACAGCGTGTTTTCTCACATAAAAATATACCTAGTTTTCTTTAGAATATACAAACGTCAAGTGTTTCAAAGTAAAGTGGCACGCTTGTTTTGCCTATAAAGTTCAACGTGCTCGTCCTCGGCCAAAAATAGCAGGTTTTGTGCAGAGGCATAAGAGATGCATCGAGAGTGCATGCCAAGTGGAAAAATAAGTTTCAAGATGGAATTTAATCCCAATGGATTTTGTTTCACAATTTTAGGAATTCTCCTAGCTTGTTTGGGCTTTTTATCACTCATGGTGCCGTGCCTATGATGGATAAAGGAAAATTTTAGAAGAATAATATTGTCACTTGGACCTCTTCTGGGATACATAGCTCACACGTATGGTGCACTAGTGTATTCAAGACTGTGAGGCCATCAATTAGGGTTTCCCCTCTTCAAATACCTACTTGGGATTTTCTAATGAATTTTCTAATCCTCCATGAAATGGCTATGATGGATAATTGAAGCTCTTTTTTAGGTATTTTATCAGGGTGAAAGAGCACTGCAAAACCGTGCAATTGGGAGCGAGGCTACACCAAATCATTACACACAAAAGAGTTTGGGTTGATCTGGGTTCTTTTTCAAAGGGAAGATTTCTTGGCTGGAGTTGTGTTATTTTTTAGTGTGTTTTTAGCTTCAAATCTTCCACAACCCTCTTGATTTTGCTGCCAATCCTCATGGTCAGATACCCGACGCTTTCCTACTGCGCACTTCTTGACACGAGTTTGGTGAGCCCTATGCAAAGTAGGCTAGGGTGAGGTTTCAAAGGCTTCATTGAAGGTCTCAAATAGAATCTTTAAATATATGGAGCAACATGAGCAATAGGGGGTGCCGTTTGATCCAGTCACAATGAAAATGTTTCAAGCTTTTGTGGTGTTTATGCAACAACAACAAGCTGCTGAAAGGAGGGAGATTTCCTCAACCAAAGAGCTCCAATCAATGGTAAATAAAATGGACCAATTAATGCTAAATATGTGACAAAGTATCTTTGTGGATATGTAAAGGAGGTGGAGCTACATCGAGTGCTTGAAGCAGAGATGATACAAAGTTTTGAGCTAGCTGTGGTTCCCGAGATCAGAGAGCATGTCAGGGGAATTAGAAATGAGCATGGTGCAACTTGGGGAGCATTCAAATTAGCCTTAAAAGAAGAGTATTTCATGGAAGACTCCAAAAGGGTGATAAAGAGGACTTTTTCAGAGTGGGTAGTTCAATTGAAAGAGGGACTTTTGCCTACCAAATTGATAAGTGACTTTGAACGTCCCTATGATCAACTTTCAAGGACTGAAAAGGCTACCATATTAGAGAGTTCGAGACTTTAGAGCTAGTTTGGGAATCACCAATCTCTTGAAGATTTGGCCATATGGACGATCTCAAATTTTTTTAAAAGGCCAAAGCCTTTCACAAGTCAATTCTTGAAAAGCTTCTCCTAGCCGTGCACTCAAAAATCTGGCTAAGATTTGGCCGTGTGGTCAAATCTTAAGCTTGTTTTGAAAATGGGAATTAGGAAATTCCCAAATTTAGTAATATGGTGTTAACTCAAAGAAGACAGAGCTATTTTTGTAGGCAGCATCATGCAAGAGATTCAGGAGAAGTTAGAGTTACTACTTGAGGACAAGGATGTTGAACAAGGATTAAAGCCCGATTAGAACAAGGTTGAAGATTCCATTTCATTGTTAGCTAAGCAACAATGACAAAAATACAAAATGATAGTCAACCCTTCCTAAGAGTCCCAAAAAGCCCGTGATTGGGGTTCCAAAGAGTGAAAATCCATCCTAGATTATATTTTTAACAGAATGCAAGAGCTAAAGTTAAAGCTTACAAGGCTAGAAGAAAAGGGACAACCATCTGGTCAATCTACAAGGCAATGACCTCAAAATAGAGAAGGCTTTGTAAATAGATGCATATGGTGTGATAATACTGGCTATGAAAGGAGGGATTGTGAAAGTTTCAAAGATGCTTTCATGAAGGAGCTTGTTTTCTTTAAAGATGGCAAAATTCACTTAAGTGAAATAGGTAAGCTCTTGGGGACAAATTTTGGAAAAGGGGGGATGAAGAAGTTAATTGAGGACATGGCTACTAGCCATGCCATTTCAATGGTTAAGGCAGCTGCTTATGGGTTGAAGGTGGAGGGTATCAAGAAAACAAGATCATTCAAGGTTGGATAAGAAGAATCTAATGGGATTGGAGAGCTATGGCCATGCGCAATAGAATTTTCTATGAAGGGTAAAACGACTAAAGAGCTTTTGCATGAAGATGGAGATTGCCTAGGTTGGAATGATCCTATAGAAACTTTGTCAGTGCATGTGCACATTGCCAAATTTCAAGCCAACGAGGCCGTTATTGAAGAAAAATGTAGGCATGAGAATGGGGATGAAGGGCCTTCAAAACGGGCCACAAGGAGTGGAGGCAAAAATGACACAGTGCCTCCTAGGTCAGCTTGGTTGCAAGATATGCATGTTCTTGAAGTGCCTATGCAATAAGCCTCTAAAGAATAGAAGAAGGATGCAATAAAAGCTAAATCTAAGGGTCTAGTCTACAAGCTCTAATCTGATATAGAGGTAGCAATTGATCTCAAAAAGGTATTGGAAGAGAGATTTTTGAACAATAAGGTGGAATTTACCTTGGGTGAAGTGCTTGGCATATCAAAGCAAGAGTTCCATGAGGAAATAATTGATATCATCAAGAGAAAGCTGCAGTCTCTTACCGAATATATCCATGTACATGGTGAAGAAGAGACTTTAAATGCACACGGTGTACAGGTCTATGGTGAGCAAGGTGATGAAATTGTTGTTGGATGCTACAAGTCTAGGGGAGCAGTACAACATGTTTTCTTCTTGGATGATGAAGATGAAGTTGATACCACTCACAAGAGTTATTATTCCAAGATTCATTGGGCATGAGCAACTACCGAGATCCTATTAAAAGTGGGAGACTCAGAAGAACCATACATTGCACTCATAAATCGTGGGTCATAGATTAAGCTCATGTCAAAGAGTTTGTATCAAAAATGAAAATGGCCAATCGATATAAATCATGGTGATGGATGGCCCGTTCAAGAACTCATTAGGGGGGCTATAAGGAGCTTGTACGAATGTAAAAGTAATTACAGGGGATGTGAAAGATAACCAAAAAGAGATGTCTATGTACCCTCTTATCCTTGGGCCGCCATACATCACTGCCACTCATATGAAAAAAAAGATTATGGATGATGGATGAGCTTATGCTAGGATAAGGAGAAATGATGGGAAGTGTGCGGTCCAATTCCTTACTATTTGTGTGGACCATGAAAGGAATCATTAAAATCTTAGAGAGAAACCCTTGCTAAAGACAAACAAAGAATTCAAAGACTACAAGGATATGAGGGGTTTTGTCCATGTACCATTGTAGAGCGGGATTGCAGTGGTACAGAAGAGAAAATTTCTCGCATGATGTACATACAAAGGAGATATTTTCTAAAGGTTTTATAGAATTAATAGACTATGGATCTATCACTTTTACAAAGTGTGAGAACTTGAAGCGGGGTGAAACACAACATGTAAATAATTTACAAAAATGTTTGAGGAGCAATGGTTTGATAGAAGATGAGGAATGCATTCCAGATGTGTTTGATGAGTGTTCATTTGTAGATACCATGCAAGGCTTGAAGTCTTTAGTGGATTGAAATTTGTGCATTGAAAATGAGGTTGTGAAAGTATGCTCTATAGAAATCTACAAAGTCATTGAGGATTTTGAAAATGCATAAGGTGTTGATGTACGATTGGAGACCAAGTATAAGTATGTGGCAAAGAAAGTGAAACCAGTGGTATTACCTCTACCAAAAGACTATATAGATAAGATGGGAAAAGCTGCTTTGCAACCTATTTGTGACTTGAGTAAGATTGGGCACAAGTTTATGCAGGATTCTTTGAAGGAGTTAAAGGTTGGTTGTGAGGATAGTTTGAAAGAGGTTGAAAGAATATTCTTTGAAGAAATGCTTGCCAAACATGGAAAGGCTTTAGCATTTGAGCTGCATGAGATAGGGTGTTTTGATCCTTTCATTGTTCCTCCTATGGTAATATTCACTATCCCTCATGTACCTTGGAACTTGCATCCTATTCCAATTCCAAGGCTCATTTTCCAAAACTCATTGAGTTGCTTAATGAAAAGATCAAGAGGGGTATTTTGGAGCCTTCTTGTGCTCCATGTTCAATTAGGTGGTTCACAATTCCAAAGAAAAATGGTTATTTATGCTTTATCTAGGATATACAACCCGTCAACAAGGTTACAATTGGAAATGTGGGTATAGGGCCAGTTGTAGGTGAGTTTGCAGACATATTTGAAGAAGGGCAATATATTCTATGGGGGATTTGTACTCAGGGTATGATTAGTTTCAACTAAAAATGGAAACCAAGGACCTGACTACCATGAGGACATCTTTGTATTTGGTAAGGATGTGTACTGTACCTCAGGGAGAAACTAATTTAATTGCGCATATGATGAATGGTATGAACAAATACCTACATGACTTCATATCTCAAACTACGATGCCCTTTCTTGATGATGTACTAATCAACGGATGCAATGAAAGTGATATAGATGTGTCTCTAGACTCTAGAGGGTGCCTCAAGCATGTGGCAAATCATATCAATAATTGTAATACTCGGGGGGTGCACAATGTAATCATGTTAATTTATAATGTGAGTTCGATAGGAGGGATTTTAAAATACAAACATTTTAGGCAATTTAACAGAGATACATTAAAATAGGGGTTTTTATATTCAATTTTGGAAAAAGTTTCTAAAATAAGAGGTCATTTTATTCATTTAGACATGTTAAAAGAGGGGTTTTTTAAATACCCCATGAACACACGTTATATAAGGGGTATTGAACAGTGAACCCCCGAGTTGTAATAAGATCTTGTCAAGGTTGGAAGAAGTGAACCTTACCTTGTCTGGGCCAAAGTGAGCGTTTGGTGTGAATGTTTTTATTGTAGGGCATATGTGCGGGCCATATGGTAGAAGGCCTTGTCCTACAAAGATTGATGTAATTCAAAGAAATGAAAGAGAAATGTATAAATTTGATTGAGATTCAAAGGTACTTGGGTGCATGTGTGTTTCATGTTATCTAGATTCCACATTATGCGCATGTAGGAAAACCTTTGTATCCACTTTTGAGAAAGAACTTGTAATAGCAATGGCCTATGAACTTTGCGAGTAGCGGAATTAGGAAATTAGGTGAAGCACTTTTGTGAGGGGTGAACTTAATTGATGGTAGCAAACATAAACATGGTACTTAGTTAACTTGGCATGAACAATACTTTTGCAAGAGAGAGATTTTAGAGAACATGACAATACTTGAGGACTGGATTCATACGGAGCTGGTCCCCCCTCCAATAGGAATTTTTATTATAATTTCTCCCATCAAGAGTTACTTGGTACAATACAATCTTTGTGTTCCTTGTGACCTAGGTGATGCAATGAAGATGGAAAGCTTCATGCATCATAAGCATAACATAAAATTTATAGAAATCATTAACTATCCCAAGCCTCAGTCCCAAGGCCTCAAATCCCTTTGTTTAACAAGAATCTAAAAATAAATTCTTTGATGAACATGTTATGGATGAGGATGATGAAAGAGAGGGTGATACACTAGATTTTGATGAAAGTGATGATGAAATTGACCTGTATGTTGGCTTAAATGAAGACTGAAGTTGTAAAACGATACGTGTGGCACATGTCGGAGGATGTGCATGTTTAGAGGGGGTGGATGTCCTGCCATGGCACGTCCATAATGTGCAATTAGAATATCTACCTCACTCTAATGCTTTTGGTATGTGGGACCAAATGCTATAATCTACATAGTATGATATATGCGAAAACAAATTCCACGATTGCAATTCCGTATATACCTTGCCGGGACAGCGAGACCCTAGACATGGCACTATGGCATGCTTTGTTACATTAGAATATAACTAGTTTTATTTAGAAATGTATAAGTTTTAACTGTTTTGAAGTGGCACGCTCGTCTTGCCTAGAAAAATCAATGCGAGCGATCTTGACAAAAAATAGCAGGTTTTATGTGCGGACATAAGAGATTCATCTAGGTGCTTTCCAAGTTAAAAAATGAGGTTAGAGATTAAATTTAAGGCCAATGGGAATTTAAGGCTTGTTTGGGTATTTTACATGCAAATAAGGCATTTTTGGGCTAAAAATGACCAAAAAAATGGTCATAAAATGATAAAAAATGACCCAAAAGTGGCAAAAAATGGCTCAAAATTCCAGATCACTCACTAATCCATGACTGTGAGGGTTGAAGGAAGATTTGATAAGAAAAATATCAGCACTTTGAGCTCCTCTCTGAACAGATACATAGCCTATACCTATGGTCTGCTAGTGTAGCAACCCCGTATTCGAGGCTATGATGCCACCAATTAGGGTTTACCCCCTTCAAATACCTACTTGGGATCGTGTAATGAATTTTTGCAGCTTCCATGAACTGGCTACAACGGAGAATTGAAGCGCTTATTTAGGGTTTTTATCAGGGTAAAAGAGCACTGCAATTGTGCACACACATAAGATTTTTGGGTTGATCTTGGTTCTTTCTCAAAGGGAAGCTTTCATGGCTAGAGGTTTGTTCTTTTTGAGTGTGTTTTCAGCTTCAAATCTTCCACGACTCACTTTATTTTGTTGTGAATCTTCACAATTAGAGGCCCGCCGCTTTCCTAGCCGCATTGCGCACTTCTTGACAACATCGCACTACAACAAGGATTGTAGTTTAAATTTATACCTTGTCCTTGATTGTGGAGACCTCCACGTTGCACTATAGGGAGGGTTATTTCTTTTAAGTCTTTCATTTTGAATTACTTACATCAATTTAGGTATGTTTATTTTTATGTTTGATGTCATTTATGTTTGACATTTTCATGCAAGTTATTATGACATTTATATGCATTAACGTTGTTGGGAAAAAAGGTGGGACACCTCTATATCTTTATAGCCCAAGAGATTTCAAATTTCAACCTCAGCACCAAAAATTATACCAAAACCACTCTTAGTAAACCCCAAATAAAAGACCTATGCTCTCTTGGGAAATTACAAGCACACACCCACCCAAAGGACCATAGCACATAGGAGAAAAACCCCCGTAAAAGCATGGATTTACAACACATGCCCACCAATGTATATGAAGATAAGGGCCTCCCCTTTAGAAATTGAAAATTACAAAGCCACAACTTCTACATCAACTTCACAATTCATGGATATATGCCCTCCTAATCTATCTGCATAGATTTTGACACTAGGTTGCCATAGCCATAACTCTAGAGAGAACTAGTCGTAACTTGAAGAGCACAACTCAATTTGGGGAACTTTAAAGCTTGGAAGAAATCTTGAAAAATTAATGTCGACCAATTGGAAGATGACCAAAATTGAATCTTCATTCCTCTACATGCAAAATTGTCGTGAACAGAGAGCTATTTCGATACGGCTACATGTAGAGAAGGCAAGGCGATAGCAAAAAATGCACCAAAAACCATCAAGGAGTCACAAAAAGCTAAAACCTCTAAATTTATGGACTTTGGATGAAAGTTTTTAAGCTTTTATACGAGTTTTAGTTATATACAAGTCACACTTCAAAAGACTCACGAACGGGCACTTATAGTAACCCGACAGCTTGCTTGACACTAGTCAAGCGACTTGCATTGCATGTACATGTGATTGCTAAAGCAAGCTAGAAAGCCCACACACACTTTGGCACATGGAGTCATGTCCATATGTACAAATTTACAAAACGAGATGTTCAAAATGTGCGCAACATAGTTTGTCAAACCCCCAGTCTGCTAGAGCATTTATGCTCAGCAGTAGCATAAACATATCCACCTAGATCAAAAGGTCTCAAAACACAAAATCCAAATTCAAGAGTAGAGCTCACCCACAATAAGTCTCTTAATATCAAATCATGAACCATAGGTATTATTCACTCTTTTTTCAATCATAATGTGTGATCCACAAAAGCCACATATGGACTCTCATTTATCACCATAGGATGCAAATATCCTGGAAATAGATTCTCTAACATGCCACAACCTTTAGTAGAAACCATGATTTCGCATGCATAACTAAATTATTTTCTTTGCCTTCTATAAAGCATCCATCCAATTCAACCACGCCAGGCCTGATAGGTAAGCTATCCTCCATACATACCTTAGGCTTCTTAACAAGAGGATCAAGTAAGGTAGCATCAACCATATTCACATGAGGCATAGAAAGAGCATCTTTGTCACTTTACATATCCACTAACTGGCCACATACATCACTACAAATGCAATCACAAGAGTTCTCATGAACAATCTCCTCATTAACAAGGTCCACAACATGCTCAATAGCATCATCATTTATTGGAAAATACTCAACAATAGCATGCATTTGAGAGAGCCATGCATTCACATCATTCACTTCCATATAAGTATCCTTATTGAATTGAAAATCATTCTCCACTACTTCACATAAAGGAGAGGAATACTGGACATCGACTTTGACATCACCCACATGCTCATCATTCACATTGTACACATTAACAATGGCATCCACAACTTGATTCTCATCATGATCATACTTTAAGAATTCACTAATTGCATTTTTTTCCTTATGACTAACTTTCACATTGGTAGAAACATCATCTTTTGCATGTGAAACACCATTGAGTGGCATAAAAAACCAGGATGGCATGATGGGTACATTTATCTTAGCATCTTTCTCCTCATTATATGCTTTTCGCTCTTTCCTAAGAGAACCATCATGATAAAATATTACATTAAAGGCTTTCTTTGTATCAACATCAATGCATAGAGAAACCTTTGGCTCCATATCACCTTGCAATCCAAGCTCTCTCAATCTCTCTAGCTTCCATTTCTTATGATTTGCAACATTTATTGCATTATCAAATGTCTTTGGTATTCTAAGCTCAACATTCAACCTCAAAACAGCCATTAAACTTTTCATGAACATACACTTCTTAAGCATGAGATGAGGAACATCACTGCCCAAAGAAACACACCACCTACTCCACAAATCATTAAATTGCTTCACACGAAGACATCAACACTTTGATCATCACCCTGTATAAGAGTGCCATACATTCTTTGGGTTCTCTACCTTCCTAAACCTCTCAAGGAAAACCTTCTTGACCTCATAATAATTCATCACTTGGGAAGGTTGAGATGATTTCAACCAAAATTTATACTCATCTTACCATTCTTGCATCCTCTTTCAAGCTAAAGAACAAAGTCTTCAGCATAAGCATTGGATCTTCCTTATTTATAATCAAACAAGAAAACTCTATCTTGTCAATGAATGCATCAACATCCTCATCTACATGACCATAAAGTTTTGGAAACTCTTCTATCACGCCAATCAAACCTGTAAATTGAAGGTCACTTGAAGCGACTCCTGAGAGGCGGGCACCAAAACACTATTGGGCAAAAGAAAAAGTGGGACACCTCTATAGCTTTATAGCCCAAGAGCGTTCAAACTTCACCCTCGGCACCAAAAAGTATGCCAAAACCACTCTTAGTAAACCCCAAACAAAATACCTATGCTCCCTTGGGAATTTACAAGCACACGCCCACCCAAAGGACCATAGCACATAGGAGCAAAACCTGGTCAAAGCACATATTTACAGCACACGTCGACCAATGCATATGAAGACAAGGGGTTCCCCTTTCACATTTGAAAATCACAAACCCACAATTTCAACATCAACTCCACAATTCATAGATACATGTCCTCCCTGTCTGCACACAATTTTCCACTAAGCTACCATAGCCACAACCCTGCAGAGAACTAGTTGTAACTTGAAGAGCACAACTCCATTTGGGGAATTTTTAAGCTTAGAAGAAATCTTGAAAAATGAATGGCGAAAAATCTAAAGATGAAAAAATTTGAATCTACATGCCGCTACATAAAAAATTGAGCTCAAGATGCATCAGTTAGATCTTTAAGGTCTCTTTTGATTGTTTCTACAATGATAAAATTTCTCTTGTCCTACTTCTTGGTATCCATCTCTTAAAGAAATAGATGTCAACAAATTTCCCTACGACAATCCATGCCAATGTGGACTAGTGTAGACACTTTTTGGTAATCTCACATGCATGCCAATGCAACAAATTCAAATTTTCCACATGGATTTGTGGTCTTACATTTTGTTAATAATACTAAAAGTTACTTTTTATCTGCGAGTTAGCAAGATGAGTAATTGAGAGAGAAATTTTTTGCCTAGTATAGTTCATTCTGACATGGACTATTGTTAGAACTATTTGTTTCCACTCTATCTCTTTATTGTAGGTGAATAAACATAGCAAATAGACAATGTTGGATGTTGTAAAAGAGGAAGTGATTTAGGTCGAGCAAAAAAATCCAATTGCATTCATCGAATGCAATTTGTGTTTCTACAGACCATTGCCATTTGTGTTTCAACACAAAAAAAAAAAAAAGTCTCTTACATTCACTCAATAAGGATACGATGTCTTAGTGCTCGAGTCTCCTACAGTTAACTCAGTTAACTCAATTCATGAGGACCTCTCAAGTTGAAAACTTGATTGAGCCTTCAAGGTTCAAAAAAGACACTTTCATAATCAAAGAGAAAAAGGACACACCACCCACAACTCTTCTAGTTTTCACTAATATTTGAAGTATTTGCCAATTTTTATGCTAAAACATGTAAAGTTTTGCCAATTTCTTTCAAGCAAACTAGCCAGGATGTGAAATTGAGTCTTGCAACACTTTTTGGGCCCCAAAAATTTATTTTAAGTAGTTTGCGTTGTCGCGAACTATTTTGAGCAATTTTTAGGGTTTGTTCATGCGTTGAGCAAATGTGCAGATTTGTGTGAGAGGTGGAACATTTTCATGATCATGGATGGCCCCTTATTTGAGGGATTTGATTGCTTAGAATTTTGTGCTCATGGGGCGAGGAGCTCAAATCCACCTAAGCTTTTGAAACTCCACGTTGAGAAGTAAGAAAAGGTGATTTTTCCTTTGAAACCCACCTCTTTTTGCTTTCAAAAAGAAACCTTAGTGTTGTGTTGGGTTAGGGAGACTTTGATTGTTTTCGGTGCATGACGGAGACCGAGACTTACTTTTAAATGTTTATTTCACTTTCATTTCGTATCGTGACATGTCTTTATTTCTTTTGCATTCTATTGTTTTAGAATGTTATAGTGAAACTTCATTTGCATAATTCTAGTAAATTCTATGGACACACAAAAAACACACACATATATTAATGAGTTTTTAAATTTCACATTTCATTCAGAGCCTCACATGGCTTGACTTTTCTTACATTCTATAACTTAATTCTACTCAATATTAAGGAAAGTCTCTTTTATTAAGCGGCTATCACCTGAGTTTCTTTCCCACAACAAAGCGAAAAAAAAATACTAGCATAAATTTAATATTTGCAGAATTTTTGAACTATTTTCTCACATATTTCACCTAAGCTTTTGAAACTCCACGTTGAGAAGTAAGAAAAGGTGATTTTCCCTTTGAAACCCAACTCTTTAATTTGCTTTCAAAAAGAAACCTTAGTGTTGTGTTGGGTTAGGGAGACTTTGATTGTTTTCTGTGCATGACGGAGACCGAGACTTACTTTTAAATGTTTATTTCACTTTCATTTCATATCCTGACATGTCTTGATTTTTTTTGCATTCTATTGTTTTAGAATGTTATAGTGAAACTTCACTTGCATAATTCTAGTAAATTCTATGGACACACAAAAAACACACACATATATTAATGAGTTTTTAAATTTCACATTTCATTTCACAGCCTCACGTGGCTCGATTTTTCTTACATTCTATAACTTAATTCTACTCAATATTCAAGAAAGTCTCTTTTATTAAGCTACTGTCAACTAAGTTTCTTTCCCACAACAAAGCGAAAAGGAAATACTAGCATAAATTTAATATTTGCAAGATTTTTGAACTATTTTCTCACATATTTCACCAGTTTTTCTTCCCTTTACCATGGTTTGCAACCAGATAGTCTCCATTTTCAGCCGGCTCAAGGCTAAACTATGGCAATCCTTTCTTGAACACTGATTCTACTTAAACTCAACCTAATGATTTTATCACGTTCTAATTATTTTAAAAAGCCACCGTGATTCTTTCACTTGTTTAATGCTTCCAATGGTGGGAAAAGTGTAGATGTCCAATCTACCCCATCAAGAGGTCAAATCAATGCCTCTCAACTCTTCCTTTTCAAGTTCGTGTGGCCTCAATGATGGACCTCCAATGGCCTAAAATGTGCACATTTCCCTTGCATGTGAACAAACCCTTAGATCACTGCTTTTTAGAAGATTGAAATGTGGAAGGAGAGAAAAATATTTCTAAACTCTTGGCAATGATGGTGTAAGTCTACTATTGAGGTTGTTTTGATGATGAAAAGAGTTGCGAGTGTGAAGATTCAACACAAGAAACCATGCAGCTTGCAAGCTCATTATGGGTCGAAGTTCACTTTCATTAATTAATTTGTTCAGCATATCCGCCACGGCCTTAAGCGTCAAATGAAGTGCTTGACTTGGGTCCGGTGCACGCGTGAGGTCACCTCCAAGGCACCTCCAGCGACGTCTCCCACTCCTGCACCCGCCCCTCGCTGCTGTATTGGCGCACCACTTGCGTCAGTTTGTCCGACTTTGTTGCACCCGGTGCATGCACCGTCTCCCCATGCTGCCTGCGCCACCTTCAGCATGCAGCTCGGTGTGCACCGTTTCCCCCTCCTACGCCCGCGACTCCCTACATGGGGCAGCTGCAGAACACGCAATGCCTGCGTGCAGCAGAGACACACACACACAGTGCGCGCACACTGCTACCCTTCCAGACCCTACGTCCTTTGCATCCCTGCGTGCACGCAACGCCTTTTCCGTGTATCAGGCCTCCAATCGTGGGCGCACACACTGTGTTTGCCTCTATCGCGACACACAGCGGATTTTTTTTTCTCTCTCTCTCTCTCCCTCTCTCTGTACGTGCCTTGCCCTTGCATTTTTTTATCCAACCTCTTGGACAAGCATCTTCCCACATTCTAACTAATGTGTCCTGCTGCAAAGATTGCGGCCACATACTAGAGCGACAACATGTTTTAACTTTTCCTACCTCACCTTTTGATAATGCAAGCAGGCTAGCATTGTTGTAATAAAGGTCCATTCTGCAAAGCATTTTTAGTGCTTGTTTTAAATCCCATGAAAGAGATCTCATAATTTTTCCAACAAAGTAATCTATGAGTCCTAAATTGAAGAAGTATCACTCCGGCGATTGAAGGATTATTCTACTTTTTAATGAAGTATGATTCCATTAAAAAAATCTAGAATGCATGAGGAATATGGGGGTAATAATGGTATTTAGATTGAGGTACATATGCAGGAAATTGATAGTGAAGGACCCTACCAAATTGTACAATCTCCATAATTGGTTGTTATAATCTAATATAGATTATTTTTTGTCCAAGAGCACAAAAGGCATGATACCGCTCGCAAGCTATACCATTATAGGGGCATGCAATGTTTCTATTGGGGGGGCACATTCTGGTTATTCTAGGGTTTTAACTTGCATCTAGGTTTCTCTCAGCCCTCAACGGGTGCTAGACCATCCGAATGGGAGATGTTCGGTGTTTTTAATTGACATTGAATGGGGAGACAAATATGTGGCTAGCATTTATGTTGATAATAGGCAAGAACTTTGGCACTGGTTGTCTGGTGTTAACTTGCATGTTGTATTAGTGAGAGGAGATTTCAACATACTAGAGACACAACTTCCACTAGAATTGTTATCTCTAAGACAAAATACCAAGCGTGGGAGAATTTTAGGTGGCTTCTAGTGAACCTACCTTTGGCTTTACCTTCCATTCCCAAGCCTGCACCTCCTTATGGTCTAGATTGGACAAATTATACTTTATAGGGTCTGATTGGGTTTTTGCCTGAGCTCGAACGCTTGTTGAAGTTCAAATAGTCTCTTTCTAATAATTTCCATGCTGATCTATCTTTAAATAACTTTGATGTGAAGCCTTTAATTTTTGAATCTGCCAAACCTTTAATGGTTAATAATTTTTTGCTTCATCATGATGCATTTGAAAGTGCAGTGAATATTGTTGTATTTGATGCTATTTATCTATTTGGACTAGAACAATCTGTGCAAGCCTAGTTGTTTTTCTATTTAGAGATGCAGACATGTATAAGACGTGTGGGAAGAAGTGTTGCAAGGAAAAAAAAAAGGGAGATTACACAAGCCTCTAGTTTCATCACAAAGGTATTGTATCAAGATGTATCTAAATTGGCTGAGGGGGACATAGAAAAACTCAAGGGAGCAAGACAGATGCTAAGGAGCATCGAGTCAGAGAATGCAACTAGAGTCCGGTTTTTATGTAGACAACATGAGTTAAAGGATACACATTCCTCTTCCAAGTTTTTTTAAACAACCTGAAGACTAGGCATGTTATACATAGCATCAATAGAGTTGTTAAGATCAATGACCAAAAAATATCAGCACCAAATGACATCATGAAGAGATGTAAGATATACCATGAGGCAATCCTGAATAAGGAGGCATATGAATCGTCTGAGAGGCAACAAGCTGTTGAGTTATCTCTATCAATTTTGGATCCATGCATTGAGGAGTGTAATGCTAAAAGATTGGAACTCCCATTTGAGGAAATAAATTGCTATGGGCCCTTAAAAAGTTGGGCAATGAGGAAACACTTGGGGTTTTTGGCTCAGTTTGTTGTCTCACCAAAGAAGTTTTGATGGCCTTTTGGAAGCAACCAAGTCTGTTGATTGTATCAGTTATGAATTTCATATGGCATACTCAAAGCATGGATCCTCAATTAAAGAAAGGACTTATCAGATTGTTACCCGAGTAATTTTTTTTTGCCTCCTTTTTAGATTGGAGACCGGCATTCTCTATAAACTCCTAGCCAAAGCAATAGATATTAGAATCGCTCCCTTTCTCAGGGCTCATCTGCATGAAGCTCAATTTGGATTCATAGGAGGAAGGCCCATACTTGATAACATATTGACTGTAATGCTGGGCATAGCTTAGGAGATTCACTGTGCTTTTTTGTATGATACTACGTGAGTGTACAAGGGGGGGGGGGATTTTGTACATAACCGTATACAATAGGGGTAACCCCTCATTCTATATATATATATATATATATATATATAGAGAGAGAGAGAGAGAGAGATTAATTTCCACCTACTTGCATTATTGGAAGAGGGCTTCAAAAACAATGAGTTCTCTGAGTAGCGTGTTATGAGTTAATGAGGTGGTAGTGGGAAGATATAATGGTTGCCAATGAGGAAGACCAACTATTATTTATATATATATATATATATATATATATATATATATATATATATATATAGCGAGAGAGAGAGAGAGAGAGAGAGAGATTAATTTCCACCTACTTGCATTATTGGAAGAGGGCTTCAAAATCCTTTTTCGTGCTAGCAAACCATCACCTGCACACCTCACAACTCAACCACACTATATCAGATCACAACTCAGCCCACGTGCTTCACATGGCACAATGAGGGCACAATCCACAACTTCCCATGCACGCAAAGATCCTCTTTCTCTCTCTTTGCCATAAGACACTGTCGGTTCAATGGGGGCACACTTGCCTACATGCACATACGACACCACGGACACACACACAAGAGCAGTAGAACTGAGGGGGGAAAGGGATAAACGGCACCGAAATGCAGGTAGTCCTTGTCTTCCTTTTTTCAAAACAGCTAAGTACAAACAGTCTCCTTAGCACAACCTCAAGGGGCACATAAAATAGATCACAACAACCCTCGTTGGCGCCATCTCTCGGATGGAACTTTCTTCCTCATGTTGCCAAAGCATGCACGCACGAGCTCCTCTCATCATCCAAAAGCACCCCTTGAAAAGCCCCTCCTTGGGCTTGCTTCACTCTCGATGGAGCTCAAGAAGAAGGAGATCAAGAAGCTCCCTTTTTATTCCAAAAAATAGAAATACCTCTTCTTTTTACTCCCAAAGGCCAACGACGGTGTCGTCGTTGCTCCCTTTCTTCTCCTTCCTTTTTTTCCTTTTTCAAACTTCCTAAAAGAAGACCCTCTTGCACTACCTTTCCCCGTCTCCATCCAACTTCTTTTTTCCTTTCCCTCTTAACTTTACAAGTATGGCTGGACGCCTCCGGCGGCCTCTCTCTCACAGTCGTCAAGTTACATGAGCTCTCTCTCTCTCTCTCTCCCCCCCCCCCCCCCCCCCCCCCCCAACCCACACCGACCCACCCACAAAAATCACAATCTCTTCCTCACTAATGAAGGACGTTAATCCTAACCTCGATATATTGATGTAAACAAATACAACGTCGAAACTACAGGTTTCAAGTCACCTATAAACACCCAAGTCCGCCTATTCTATAGGCGAAGATCCAATTCCAATCATCGTCATCATCACCTATGACGACATCGATGTATTGTAGGCTGTGCATACAGAAGCAGCCACTTTTGGATCCAGAAACTTAATGAGAGCTGCTGAAGTAGATTTCAAAAAGCTGTCGGCTTTTGAGGCAGCCTTGCCACCAAGCCTTCTTCAAGCTTCGTGGTTGCACACGCAGCACTGGAGCCTACCACCTGTGAAGGAAGAAGCGGATGCCACCACTCATGACCCATGAGATGTCATCTTGAAGCCTAGTGATTAGGCGTATCAATAGGACAAATAATTGTAGCTTGAATGATCAAAGAGATTTCTTTCTCCCCCTTCATCATGCGCATTGGCACCCCCCCCCCCCCCCCCCCCCCCCTCTCTCTCTCTCTCTCTCTCTCTCCCCCCCCCTTCATCACGCACATTGGCAACCTCTCTCTCTCCTCGTCGGCTAGATATTTAAGGTCTCTTGGGATAGTTCCCTACGACGTTAAAATTCTCTTTTGCTTTTTCCTCTCCTCTCTCTCTCTCTCTCTCTCTCTCAATCGCCAGGTTAATCACAATCTATCTCTGTCATTGATGAAGGGCACTAATACTAACCCTAATATATTGCTGCAGACAGATACAACATCAAACCTGCAGGTTGTACCTGTAAACACCCAAGTCCCCTATCGTATAGGCAAAGATGAAGGCACCTCCTTGCCACAACCCCATAGACCAAGCATGTAGCTAGCGAGAGCGAGAAACCAAGCAATTGCATAGTAGCTCGTCATGCAAGTTGAGGTCCTACACAGTTTTGCCAAAACATAACACCCCTCCATGCTCTCAACCAACCGTGGAAAAAAGCAACCCCTATCTTCGTGGGCGAGCTTCACGTTGCTAGCACGTAACACATCAACATCAAGCAGCCCGTTGTCTGCAAGTGCGCACCAAACCAACACGCATCCTGTCAACAAATCAACGTTTGCATCACATCCTATTAGCATGGAGCAAGATACCATACCTGTTTGTGGCAGACGTTGCATTGTTCCAGAGCTCTCAGGCTCTCTCTCTCTCTCTCTCTCTCTCTCTCTCTCTCTCTCTCTCTCTCTCTCTCTCTCTCTCTCTCTCTCTCTCTCTCTCTCTCTCTCTCTCTGCGTCAATCTTCGAGAAAAGTGTGTCACATAAGCCTTGAGCCGGTTGAATAAACAAAACAATCGGTTGAAGGGAGGGGGAGAAGGAGAAGTCTCGCTTGGAAAATTCAAGAAAATGGAGTTAAAATTGTAAAAACTGGAGTTAAAATTGTAAAAAATTGGTCTAGTTTGAATAATTTCCTCTTTGAAACTACCCCCCAAAGGCAATTTAGGTTTATTTTTCTCCTTGATTTTTTCCGAACGTTGCTCTCCCCCTCTCATACACACACGCACCGGCAAGAACAGACGGGTTGATTTCTCTCTCTCTCTCTCTCTCTCTCTCTCTCTCTCTCTCTCTCTCTCTCTCTCTCTCTCTCTCTCTCCCCCCCCCCCCCCCCCCAATCAAAGCATGGAAGTAGTGTTTGGGAAAAATGTGTCTCAGCTTAATATCGTGCCGTTTTCAATTACAAAAATGTCGGTCGAGGGCAAGGGGAAAGGGAGAAATTCCACCCCAAAATGGAGAAAAATAGTGTAAAACATGAAGAAATTACCTAATTTTAAAAATTTTCCTCTTGACAAAATCGAGGAAAGGAATTTTGCATGTTTGGAAAAATGATTTTTCGCGAGCACTGACTGGAAGTCGTCTCTCTCTCTCTCTCTTCTCTCTCTCTATCTCTCTCTCATGCATGCAGACAGTTGGAAGTTGTCGCAGGCAAGAAAATAGACGGGTTGCTCTCTCTCTCTCTCCCTCTCTCTCTCTCTCACACACACACACACACACACACACACACACACACACACACACACACACACACACACACACACACAAATGCTGACTCTCGAGTCTTCAATGGACAACGCCATGCAACCTTGCAGCAATTCAAACTTTGAAGCGAGACTCCGACTCTTGAGAGAGAGAGAGAGAGAGAGAGAGAGAGAGAGAGAGAGAGAGAGAGAGAGAGAGAGAATTGCCTGCGAGGCTGCGAGTCAGCAATCTCAACACCCCAAAAGCGTGCTTGCAGGCCCCCGTGACTGTGCAAGCTGAGCAGGGAGGACTGAGGAGTCCAATCTACAGCTCCCGAGCATTCAAATGGGCAGATAAATACTCCCACTGTTGCACGTCAAAATATATATGACGACCGTCCGTGTGTGTGTGTGTGTGTGTGTGTGTGTGTGTGTGTGTGTGTGTGTGTGTGTGTGTGTGTGTGCGTGCACTACACAATGACAGTATATCTCCCTATGTTGCCGGGTTTGCCGGAGCAACAAATTGCACCACATGTCAAGGGGGGGGAACCGGAATCCCTCCCCCTTTTATACTAGTATAGAAAGTTCACCCCTTGTCTTTTTTTACCCCAAAGTGCAGCCACCACTTCCTTTTTGCATTCATAAAATTATGAGCTCGAATATAGGATTCCCATGGTGTCGATGCTTAAATGTGTGGGGACTTGTTGGACACCTATTCGACCACTCCACGTTGGAGCTTTACTTTGCTATCACCGAACCCCAAGAACTCAGTTGCATCTCAATCGCCCCAAGGCCTCGAGTGACAAGTCATAAAAGCTGGGGGGAAAAACCCAATTCGCCTCTGTTGCAATTGTCTTCCAGCTTGAACTGGGTGTGTCTCATTGCCCCCGAGTCCGATCGATGAGCCGTGAATTTTGACCAACTCCCCACATCACATGTAGCCTTCAAGAACCTTGGCAAGCTCAAAAAAACTTATGTCAATGTGCCTACCAACATGGCCCATTGAGCACACAACTCGTCCCCTTGCAAACTTTGTCGCCCCATAACTTTCCCCTTGGAGCTCTTATTGACAATCCAAGAAGACTGGCATGCTCCACAATGTGAGCTCGTCAATTCTATCCACTGACATCAGCTCTCGCCATGCATCCCCATCTGCCCTATCCGTCGTGGATCTGCAAAGGCTTCTAACTTTAAACTGTTCCATGTTTTTCCCCGTGGCTCCGTTCAAGGAGCAATCTAGACCGACTTCTAAAGCTCTTTAAACACCACATTCTTGAGCATTAGAATAGCATTTTGGACCCTCGAACTTTCCATTCTAGTTAGCCCACCTTGGAGGCCTTCTTGTGAAGTATGGAGCCTGATTTACCCCTTGTAATTTTTTGTGGTAAAAACACACATTTGTAAGGCCCCCATTATGAGGAGAAGCCATCGTGCCTGAAGGAAAATCACTTGCCGGAAACCAAAATTTTCACGACCAAAATTTTAGGGCCAAAATTCCCTTCGCTAGAATATTCCTTCTCGCTGGAATATTATGGCCCGACGGTGGTCGAAAAGTGGTCGGAAAACGACCGGTTGGTTGGCTGGTGGCCGATAGTCAATGGCTGGTGGCCGGTGGCCGAATTCAAAAGCGGACTTGTCCTCTCAAAGGCGGCCACACATGGGTGGATTGGAGGGTCTGATTTGGACTTATCTACACAAGGGCGGCTACACATGGTTGCCTCTCATGAGAGAGGGCAACCCTTTTGGCCTATAAAAGGAGGCCATTTCTACACACATTTCATAGTGTGAAGTTGATGAAAGAAGGTGGGTGTGAGGTGGTGAGAGTGAAGCAAAGCGGGAGCTCTATTAAGGGTATAATTCCTTTGTAAACTACTTCTTGTTTTAAAGTACTAAAGCCATTGAGTGGCTATTTTCCCGTGGACGTAGCCCACATTGGGTGAACCACATATATCGTGTGTACTCTCTCTCTACTCTATAATCTCTTGTGTGTGAAATCTATCTCTCTCTCTCTACTCTATAATCTCTTGTGTGGAAATCTATCTCTCTCCATTAAGTAATCTACTCAAATATCTATTTAGCTACGTCATATTTACTAACAACAACTGGTATCAGAGCAAGGTTTGCTCGTAGCTAAGTTATCTCAAGGAAAGAATTCCTTGAACTGAGTGGGAGTTATGGCGGAGGAAGGGAAGCTCAAGATTGAGAAGTTCAATGGCAAAAACTACCAACATTGGAAGATGCAGATTGAAGACTATCTCTACCAGAAGGACCTCTATTTGCCACTAGGCGGTCTTGCCAAGAAGCCCGCAACAATGGCAGATGAAGCATGGATTGTCCTTGATCGAAAGGCATTGGGAACAATCCGGTTAAGCTTGGCGTCAACAGTGGCCTTCAATGTTTCGGAGATGAAGACCACGGAGGACTTGATGAAGTCACTTGACGACTTCTACGAGAAACCATCGGCATCCAATAAGGTATTTCTTATGAAGCGCCTGTTCAATCTAAAGATGGCAGAGAATGGTTCAGAACACCTAAATGACTTTAACACAAACATAAGTCAACTTCGATCGGTGAAAATCAATTTCAATGACGAAGTGCGAGCTCTCCTTATACTATCATCTCTATCGAATAGTTGGGACAGCCTTGTGATGGCTGTAAGTAATTCTATCTCTGGCACAAATACTCTTAAGTTTGATGATGTTGTGGGTGTTCTCCTCAGAGAGGAAATACAAAGGTGAAGCACAGGAGAATCATCAAGTGCTACATTGTCAGTGAAAACAAGAGGAAGGCCTAAGGAGAGGTTCAAAAACCAGAAGGGTCGTGATCGCTCAAGACGGAGCAAGTCACACACAAAGTCAGTTCTTGAATGTTGGAGTTGCGGAAAGAAGGGCCACGTCAAGAAGGATTGTTGGTCCAAGAAGAAGAAGGAGACTGAGTCTCAAGACCACAAGCCAACATCGAAGGCCAATGTGGCAGGTAACGTAGAGCAAGATGCTCTAATTATCTCATTAGACAATGTGTCTAATTCCTGGATAGTAGATTCCGGGGCTTCATTCCATGCGACACCACACAAGCAACATTTCCAAGATTACACCAAAGGTAATTTTGGGTATGTATACTTGGGAGATGATGAAGCTTGTGAGATTGTCGGCAAAGGTACAGTTTCTATCAAAACTGCTAACGGAAATGAATGGAAGCTTAAAGATGTTAGGCATGTTCCTTCTCTTTGCAAAAATTTGATCTCTACAGGACAATTGGACGATGAAGGTCACAACATTGCATTTGAAAACAAACCGTGGAAGATCTCAAAGGGATCTTTGGTGGTTTCCAAGGGAGAAAAGGTCGGTACACTTTACTTCCGTACTATGAGCACGCAACCTTCAGCTTGTGCAGCAACTACAGAAGTTGACAGTGCGGTGTGGCACTACCGGCTTGGGCATATGAGTGCAAAAGGAATACGAATCCTAAAAACAAAGAAGCTTCTTCCAGGTTTGAAAGAAGTGGACTTAGAGTTCTGTGAAGATTGTGTTTATGGTAAACAAAAGAGGGTAAAATTTAAAAATTCAGGAAATAAAATAAAAAATAAAAAACTTGAGTTGGTTCATTCTGATGTTTGGGGTCCTGCAAGTACACCATCACTTGGTGGCTCATTGTACTATGTAACATTCATAGACAATGCGGCTAGAAAAACATGGGTTTATGTCATGAAGAATAAGTCCGATGTATTTTCCATATTTCAAAGGTGGAAAGCCTTTGTGGAGAATGAAACAGGTACCAAGGTTAAATGCCTCAGATTCGACAATGGAGACGAATATTGCAGCCAAGCTTTTGAAAGCTTTTGTGCTAGCAATGGCATTCAGAGGCAAAGGACAACCCCAAGGACATCTCAACAAAATGGGATTTCGGAAAGGATGAACAGGACAATCATGGAGCAAGCACAAAGCATGCGGCTACATGCAGGCCTACCGCTTGAGCTTTGGACGAAAGCTGTAAGTACGTCTGTGTACTTAATCAATCGATCACCCGCAACGGCATTGGATGGGGGAGTTTCAGAAAAGGCATGGACAGGTAAACCGGTGAATTATGCATTTCTCAAAGTGTTTGGGTGTGAGGCTTTCATGCACATAGATAGAAGCCTAAGATCAAAGCTAGATGCAAAGTCCAAAAAGTGTTTCTTCATTGGCTATGGAGAAGGTGACTTTGGGTATCGCCTATGGAATCCTGAAGATGGTAAAATATTAAGGACTAGGGATGTAATTTTTAACGAACAAAATATTTACAAAGATTACTTGGAAAGAAAACAAACAAAAGAAACAGGTGATGAGTACATGGAGCTTGAGGACGGTCAAGACTCAAGGATTGCAAACGGGGACAATATGCAACAACGTGAACCAATTGAGGAGCCTCAACCTATTCCCTGAAGATCTAAAAGAGCAAGAAAGGTTTGTTCCTTCCTTCAACCATATCTTGATCTCAGATTCTAGAGATCCGGAATCATACAAAGAAACTATGCAACATGAATCCAAAGAAAAATGGACGCAGAGCATGCAAGTGGAGATGGACTCACTACATCGCAACCAAACATGGGAGTTGGTTGAGTTGCCTAAAGGTAAGCAGGCACTTCAAAACAAATAGGTGTACAAGGTGAAGGAAGAAGAAGGTAGGAAGAAAAGGTACAAGTTTAGGCTTGTGGTAAAAGGGTTTTCTCAAAAGAAAGGAATTGACTTCAATGAAAAATTTTCTCTCTTGTAAAAATGAACTCAATCACGTTTGTCTTAAACCTTGTGGTTGCTCATGATCTAAATCTCGAGCAAATGGATGTAAATACGGAATTCCCTCACGGTGACTTAGAGGAAGAAATTTACATGCTTCAACCAAAGGGATATGAAGTAAAAGGTAAGGAGAAAATGGTTTGCAGATTAAAGAAGAGCTTGTATGGTTTAAAACAAGCATCAAGACAATGGTACTTGAAGTTTGATCGATGGATGTTGAATCATGGATTCACAAGATGCAACTCGGATCACTACGTCTACACGAAGAATTTGGGAGATGGGAAATTCATCATCCTAATGTTGTATGTTGATGACATGTTGATTGCAAGTGCTAACATGCAGGACATCAAAGACCTAAAAGAGGAGCTGTCTAAATCTTTTTCAATGAAAGATTTAGGTGCTGCAAAGAGGATACTTGGTATGAAAATATCAAGGGACAGAACGAAGAAGACAATAAAGCTATCTCAAGAGGATTACATCAAGAAGGTTCTAGAAAGGTTTGCAATGCAAAACCAGTTTCTACACCTTTGGCTGGTCACTTTAAACTAACGAAGGATATGTGTCCAAAGACACAAGAGGAGATATCCTATATGTCTAAAGTTCCATATGATGTAGCAGTAGGTTCTCTAATGTATGCTATGGTTTGGACAAGGCCAGACATTCCACATGCAGTGGGAGTTGTGAGTAGGTTCATGGACAACCCATGTAAAGAGCATTGGCAAGCTGTGAAGTGGATACTTAGGTATCTAAAAGGGACAACAACAAATGCTTTGTATTTTGGAGGAGATGATATTTTTCTAGAAGGGTATGATGATGCAGATATGGCAGGTGACAAAGATACTCGAAGGAGCACTACTGGATATGTGTTCACGGTTGGAGGCACAGCAGTAAGCTGGGCTTCAAAGCTGCAGAAAGTGGTCTCACTTATTACCAGAGAAGCAGAGTATGTAGCAATGACGGAGGCAAGCAAAGAAATTCTATGGCTTCACAGATTCTTAGAAGAGCTTGGATTCAAACAAGACAATTGTGTCTTGTACAGTGATAGCCAAAGCGCTATCCATCTTGCGAAGAAATCAGCCCTTCATTTAAGGACAAAGAACATTGAGGTGAGATATCACTTCATACGCACACTTTTGGAAGAGGGACAACTAAAGCTAGGAAAGGTGTATACAAGTGAAAATCCTGCAGACATGTTTACAAAGGTGGTCAACAAGGAGAAGTTGAGCTTTTGCTCATCTTCAATCGGCATTCAAGGATAAGAAGACAAGATGGAAAGCAGTCACAAGTTTGGTTTGGAGATCAGTCTCCAAGTGGGAGATTGTTAAGTATGGAGCCTGATTTACCCCTTGTAATTTTCTGTGGCAAAAACGCACATTTGTAACGCCCCCATTATGAGGAGAAGCCATGGTGTGTGAAGGAAAATCACTCGCCGGAAACCAAAATTTTCACGGCGGCCAAAATTCCCTTCACCGGAATATTATGGCCGGACGGCGGCTGGAAAGTGGTCGGAAAACGACCGGTTGGTTGGCCGGTGGCCGGTAGTCAATGGCCGGTGTCCGGTGGTCGGAAGTCAATGGCCAGTGGGCCGGTGGCCGAATTCAAAAGCGGACTTGTCCTCTCAAGGGCGGCCACACATGGGCGGATTGGAGGGTCCGATTTGGACTTATCTACACAAGAGCAGCTACACATGGTTGCCTCTCATGAGAGAGGGCAACCCTTTTGGCCTATAAAAGAAGGCCATTTCTACACACATTTCATAGTGTGAAGTTGATGCAACAAGGTGGGTGTGAGGTGGTGAGAGTGAAGCAAGGCGGGTGTGAGGTGGTGAGAGTGAACCAAGGTGGGAGCTCTATTAAGGGTATAATCCCTTTGTAAACTACTTCTTGTTTTGAAGTACTAAAGCCATTGAGTGGCTGCTTCCCCGTGGACGTAGCCCACATTGGGTGAACCACGTATATCGTGTGTACTCTCTCTCTCTACTCTATAATCTCTTGTGTGTGAAATCTATCTCTCTCCATTAAGTAATCTACTCAAATATCTATTTAGCTACATCATATTACCTAACACTTCTTGGCCTAAAAAACCACTTTAAGCATACATTTTTGTTGTGATTGACTTGCCTAGGGCCTTCACAACTACCTCGCCACTTAACCATGCACCTGTTAGCATACAAAACATTGCATTGCACACTTCTCAACATGGACCAACGTTGCTTGCACCATCATTGCCCACCCGCTGTTGAACATTCATGTTCAACCAAAAGAAACTTTATTAAACTTGAATCTACAACACTTTGCTAGCACTCAAGCATATTGAAAAAGAACAACCATATGCATTGTATGTACAATATTTCATTACGTTACTCTCGAGTCTCTTTAGGTGGGTTGCCCAACCAATCTAGTTGCAATCTGGCTCACATCATACAATAAACCCTATCAAAGTACAACTTAATGTGCACCACGTTCACCGTTTTTCTAAGCAACTTTCCATTTGCCCTTATTAATTGATAGGTCCCGTTTGGAAAGCTTTCTGTACCTTGTACGAACCTATCTACTTCTTCTTGAACTTATTTTGGAAAGTAAAATCCAAATAGCTCTCGCACTTCATCACCATATCACCTTCTTCTATCTTTTTATCATGCAAACTCTGATTAAACTTAGCAAGTTGTTTCTTCCACTCCTTTACATAATAATATGATGTTGCCTCTTTGTTCATTTGCAAATCTTGGAGACTAACAATTCAATCCTGTAGCATTCCCTACTGTGTGGCATTGACTTGCCACATTCCCTTTAAAGCACTCAGCTGCATATGCACTGGCAACACTGCCTCCTTACCATAGACCAACTTGAATGGAGTAAAATTGGTGGCCACCTTGTAGAACGTCTTGTATGCCCACAAACATTTTTTGAGATTCAATTCCCACTCCACCTCGTGCTTGTAAACATACTTTGTTAGCATCTTTATGATTTTTCCATTTGCACTTTCTACCAAACCATTGCATTGGGATGATAAGGTGAAGAAAACTGGTGCTAAATGCTCAGCTTCTCCACCAACACCTTTAAAATTTTACTCCTAAATCCATGTCCTCTATCCGACACGAGCACCCATTGGACCCTTGGACCTACCATCCTAATTAGCCCACCTTCGAGGCCTTCTTGGCAAAAAAAAACACTGTACGCATACATTTCTGCTTCCACAGTCCTGCCCAAGGCCTTCATAACTACCTCGAAACTTTACCATGCACCTGTTACCATACACAACATTGCATTTCACACTTCCTAGCACGGACCAACTTTGCTTGCACAAACGTTCCTCTTGAGATAGACAAAGGTGAAAAATGAGTTGAGCACATGTGATAAAGATAAGGTGATAGTCAAAGAATGTGAGTTACGCCATGTGTTTGATGAGATAGTTGATGAAGAGGAGAAGGTTTAGAGCCAGGTTTGTCCTTTTGTAGAGATAGATGGCAAGCATATGTGTAAGAGTACTCTTGTGAGTCAGCTAAATGGGAATCCAACTATGTGTAAGGACAGACTAACAAGGGTAAAAGTGGGATTTATTCTTCAATGGATGAAAATATCAGGTTTCAAACATCAATTTCTCTTGTAGTAAGCTTAGATTGTGTTGTTTTATTTCAGAGTTTCTCTTCCAAAGATAACACAAGATGGAAGAGGAAAGGAAAGATATGTAGCACTACCAAAGGTGCATATTAACGTACATGGTATCTAGAAAGAGTTGTGTCTATGTGAAGGAAAGTGGGAATTGCTATGAAAGAGACTAGAGGTTCTATTGATCCTCTTGACCGGCCTACAAATGTAGAGATACATCTGACATGGTATCAAAACGCTGAGGGCACAAAGAGCTACACATACAATCTTGTGAACAATCAATGTGTATCCTTGGAGTCTATAAAGTTCACTTACATCAAGAATATACATAAAAATCAGATTTTGGCTGTAAGAATGAAAGCCAAATTAAATAATGACTTGGATTTTTTTCCATCAAAACTTTGCGCACTTAACTAGAGAGAAATAAAAGATGTACTATGGAAACTAATGTGACATAGGTATCAGCTACAGAGAAGGAGTTGTACAGCTATAGAGAAGGAGTTTACAATGGCTTGTACATCGATAGGATGGAAGGAGGTGAGATGTTGGGGCAAGGGTAGAGCGGTTACAAAAGCTAAAACCCTTGAGTTGAGACTGAGGGGGAGTACGGAGGGAGTCTAGGGCATACTTGGAATTTTTAGTTCCAACTAAACAATTTGCACTATTGATTAGAAACTTGAGCAACTCTTCCTGGCTATGTAGATATGCACTTCGTTGTGAGCTGGCACATGAACTGCAAAAAGAAAGTTAATAAGCTTGAATTACATTCCAATGTAATCGTTATAACGATTAGTTGCAAGGGGTAACATTAAATTGATACAAAAATTCATCATCGTCATTACTTCGTTAGCGTAGAAGGCAAATACAAAACTCTAGCCTCTCAGTAATCCACGTGGTAACGTTTTTAATATAGCTCCTATGCTTTTATTAATTCCACTCTGTAAATCCATTTGCTTCTTCTTCTACAAGGCTTTCCAACAGCTCTCTCCTTTCTGGATTTGATATGATATGGGCTTCCAAATCTACAACAATGGTGGTGAAGCTGCACTCTGCAACATCTCGAACCATCACCACAAGTGTTCTCTATGTCTTCTTTGTCATCGTCAGCCTCCCCATCATCGCATTTACTACGTTCTTGTCTTAGTCAGTTACATCTTTTTTTGAAGATCTTGATCTTCTGGGAAGCTTGTGACTAGGCAAAGAACAAGGGAGGGTTCCATTGGCAGCAATACTCCAATTGCTTCAAGAAGGATGACCTCGATCAGATCCGCTGAAGAAGGGCACACATCTTTAGCAATATTGGTGATATTAGAAAAAGCGATGATGCAACAAGCAGTGGCGGATCTCACAGAGATGAATGCGAGGAGTTAAGGCAGTGAGCCAGTGCCAATCTTAAGAGATACAAATAAGTTTATGAAGAAACCTGCAGGTTCCAACACAAAAAATAGGTCGCAAACGAGCTAGAAATGCAGGTCTTGGCATTGCAGGTCTCTGCGTCGGGTTACAGACTGACCCTTCGTGGGATGCTTCCATTAGTGCCCTGCGATGGTTGTTTTACGCTGCGAGCTGACCGAACAACGGGACCATGAGCTGTGCATTGTCAAGCAGATTCATGGAGCAGATCCAACATAGCAGGGCATTAGCCCCTTGCTCTTATTTGTTTTGAGCTTTGGTGCCTGCAGTGGGTTGTGGTATCAATCCCTCTCATTGAGGGTTGCGTTGGCATTGTTGTTGGGAGAGCTATCAGGCAGCATGGCTTATTATTGCAGGGTTTAATAAGTAGGTTGTTGAGCAAGCCGTGAAGAAAGGCCTTTCCTTCGCACTTGATGGGAATCCTTTTTGTGATGTCTTTCCCAGCATGGTTGTGGCAACGGCCAAATGCGAAGCAAAGACCTCTTTATATAGGCAAGTACTTTGAAAGCATCACCCTTCTTGTTGACATGGGTGAGAGAATTCATGATGAGAGTGCTAGTCAAGGGTTGTTTTGAAGGTCTCGTTCTTCGTAGCAACGGCCTCTCTCTAAATGCAATCTCCTTTGCTTGCACCTTGAAGGCCTCTCACCTTCTTCCAGATCTTCAGATGGGAAAGAGAATTCACGCTGAGATTCCTACTTAGGGGCTGTTGGAAAAAAATATGCTTGGAAATGCTCTGGTCGATATGTATGTCAAATGTGGGGTCCTTATGAAAGTGCATAAAGTTCTTGATGAGCTTTCTGTCCATGCCCAACATGGTTGTGGCAAGGAAACATTAAGATATTTTCACCAGATATGTGCAACATGGCTGTGGCAAGGAAGCACTGAGATGTTCTCACCAGATGTAAAGGAAAGGCCTTTCTTCAAATACAATTACCTATCCAGTCAGATGCTATAAGGGGGCTGCTGGAGACACAAATTGTCCATGGCAATGTTCTGGTTGATATGTATGCCAAATGTGGTGACCTTATGAAAGCGCAAAGGACTTTCTTGATGGGCTTTCCATGTGAAATGTTGTCTCTTGGGACATGTTGACTGTAGGATATGCTTAACTTGGTTGTGGCAAGGATGTCGTCCCCTAGAGCGAGTTGGTTGCAGGATATGCTTAATAGTGTTTTGATCTATATGTATACTGAATGTGGTGCTGGTTCTGGATAAGCTTTTGCTAGAATTTTCACCTTTTGGAGCACGTTGATTGTTGTGGATACGAGCGACATGGTTGTGGCAAGGAAGTTATCGGCTATTTTAACCACATGAAAAGTGAGGGTTTCTCACCAGACAAGTCTCTTGGAGTGCTTTTATACGCGGATATGGCAAGCAAGGGTAGGCGAGGATGCTCAAAAATGTTTTTCCTAGATGCAATACGACCAGGGCATGTTCTTGATGACCATTCTGCTTGAAATGTGATGGGAATGGCGTCTCTTGGAATGCACTTGTCGCGGGATATGCACCACAAGAGTAGGGCTAGAGAGGTTTAGGCTGTTTTGAGCTTCCTATCCAGAGTGTGGATTCTTGGAATGCATTGATTGCAAGATTTTCCCCACAGGCGAAAGCTTTAGTATGTTTTCAGCAGATGCAAAGCGAGGGCCTCTGTTTAGATGCAATCACCTATACATGCATCTTGAAGGCATGTGGCTCTATGCAAGAAAAACGTTTTCGTGCTTGGAACTGTCTTGGTCGATATGTATGCTTAATGTGGTGCGCTTGAGAAAGCACAAAAAGTGCTTTACGAGATTCTTGTTCGGAATGCCCCCTCTTGGAATGCACTAACTTCGGGATGTGCACCACAAGAGCAACGGCAAAAATCTCTAGGCTGTTTTCAGGGGATGCAAAAGCGTGTATCTCTCAAAATTCAGCCACCTATACTTTTGTCTTGAATGTTACGCTTACATCTTAAAGGCATGTGTCTCTATGCAAGTGCTTGACACGTTTCTTCTCTATCTGAATTTATGATGAGAGTGCTATTCAGTCACAAGATATTCAGAAACAGGTTGTTCTTAGCAGGGCTTTCCTTTATATGTATGGCAAATGTGGTGCCCTTACAATGTCCACAGAAAGGCAACAAATCCACTAACAACTCTAGGTAATGACGGTCGGTTTTTGAAACAGTGACCGTGAGAACCACACCCTAAGGAAGGGAAGGCTTGTTACCAAGAGAGAAAAAAAAAAAAAAAAAAAAGCTCTTTACCATTCACCATACCCCCCCTCTAAGGCTAACCACTAGCGGGGCGCCGCCAGTTTGGCCACACATCTCTCCATTATCTCCAGAAGACGAACCCCTCTCTCTCCTACTGCGCAGCTCCGCCAATATTCTCTCTCTCTCCTACTCTACTGCTGCATCACCCGGCTTGATAGGCGCATAAGACATTGGGTGCCTCTGTCACACCCTTTGGCGGGCCGCCACAAATATTGTATATCCTCTCTCTCTCTCTCTCTCTCTCTCTCTCTCTCTCTCTCTCTCTCTCTCTCTCTCTCTCTCTCTCTCTCTCTCTCTCTCTCTCTCTCTCTCTCTGGCCGTGTGTGTAAGTTTACTGTGTTCACATCACCGTGGTCTGCGTCCTAGCCGCTCAAAGCTAGGGGGTGCCCCCGTTTGCTTTACCGTGAACGGCTCGAGGCGTGCCATCGGCCCCCCGGCGTTTTAGAGGCTGTCGGGGTTCCTGTCTCGCTTTGCTCCCGTCATTTGGTGCCCCCACAGAGAAGGGCTTCTAAGAAACCTTCAGTTTACAATGCTGAAAGTGACACACGCCATCAATCATGGACGAATGGCTGAAAGAATTTTCTAACTGGAGGACGGAAGAGGAGGAGACTAAGGAGGCACTAGCCGCCTTCATCGAAGTACTACTGCCAGGCTGTAGTATCGTCAGTATTCAAGAGGTAAGCTCCCCATCTCGTGTTGCTCGTTCGAACCACAAATTGAGAGCATCAGGTGGGAGGTCTATGAAGTGCTATCACTGTTGTCAACCAAAACATACTCTCAATGAGTGCCAGCCAACGAAGGCAGCGAAGGGGCTGAAATCGTCTACATCGACATTCATTGCAAAGAAGTCATCCACATCAAAGGAGGAAAGAAAATGGTGAGGCCTCTCTTCCCTAAGGAAACTGCAACCAAAGTTATAACCTTTACTTTAAAATGGCCTAAAGGGGTTCCTGGAGCCAAAGATAAGGAAAGGATAAGCCAGTCTAGAAACACATGACCCCAATGGGAGAAGCATCTAGCCAAGCAAGTGCTTCAAGCTCAGAGAGTCGGGTTGTACCCAGCTTGCCAAAGAGGAAGTCATCCGAAGCTAAGCGGCGAAAGGTTGCCTACCGATTTGCACGACGCATGCGAGTACTACCAGTCCACTTCGACAATCCTGAAGAAGAAGTGGTAAGAAGATTCCCATGTCCTAAGGAGGAGTGGTTCGGCTACTGCTCTCACTGTTTTGGGAGACGGGTAGAGGGTCTTCCTCCTCTCCCTGTAGAACTTATCCTGAAGAATCTCTCCACCACGGGTGAAACCCAGTGGGCTAGAGACGAGTTGCAGATGAATGGAGTGGAATTTATACAACACGCTGACTACTGTAATTATTTGCAGTTGCTACTAGCCAAAAGGTTGGGTGTGGTCAGACACGTCGCCATCACCCCGTACGTGCTGAGCGGCGAAGGAAAGGTAGAGCCCATGAAAGGCGACGACCTCCTGTGGATGTGCCAACTCATCAACACTGGCATGGTAAGAGTATAAGTAAGTACTCCACCCTCTGTGCATGATGGAAAATGGGCCGACATCATTCCCGTTCAGATTCCTTCATCATATGCATGTGAATATCTATGTAGATAGGAAAATCTTCTACCAACAGAAGATCGTGTACCTATTCAGGGCGGCGGTGCTAGGTGAAATCCTTAATTCCCCAAACCTTATCATTCTCCCCATATTGGATTACCACCATTCCTTTAATGTTTCTACCTTTATCTTGTTTTAATCTATCCACCCAACTCTGTAAAAAGCCACTATGAGCCACTACTATTGTTAGTATTAAAAAAGAAAAAAGGTTTGTAATTTCTTGAGTCACTACCATGGCAAGTGTTTCTTTCCCCACGTTCAGTGGAAAGAAGAGAGAAGATCTCACCACCGACTTTCTGGATAATTTCGACATCGCTTGTGTGGTTTCCAACAAGGATGACGACGCTTCAGGACTTTGAATTTTTCCTCTACTGATGAAAGTAGAGTCCAAGTCCTGGTATAATGCATTGCCCCAGGCTACCAAGAATGCATGGGATGTGTTACGGGATGCCTTTGTAAAGAGGTTTGGTGGAGGCACAACCTCGGAGAAGCTATGGCAGCTACTGACGGAATTGAAGCAGGGAAGTCTGCTAGAGTATGCCACCTACGAGTCCAAGTTTGTGGACTTATGGGAGAGATGGGTTACCTCACTAGAGGAAGGTGAAGGAGCGCCTAATTTCCTAAAGAAGGACCGTTTCATTGCTGGTCTGTGGTCGCTGCTTAGAGAGAAGGTGAAGGAAAGGTTTCCTTCAACATATGAGTTGGCAGTAGAAGTAGCTTGCCTTAAAGACAAGAAGCTGCGCATGCAAGCAAGAGTAAACGAGTCAGAGGAAACAAGCTCGGCCCGACCAACCCCAGTGACTGCAATAGCCAGTCATAGAGCCCAACCACAAGAGGCATCAGAGGAGCAACAAGACCTGCTAAATCGCATCACCACCCAACTAGAGAGTTTATCCGTGCATCTGGTGCAGCAAGGGCATGCAACTGTCAGGAATCCAGAACAAGTAAGGGGACAACAAAGGCAAAACCAAGAGTACCACTGCTACAATTGCAGGGAAGACGGACATGGTATGTACTACTGCCCACATCCAAGGAGACATAATTTCAATAGAGGGGGGAGACAGAATCAGATCTCTCTTCCAAGGGCAAGACCACCACCACCCAGGCAACCAGGGCTGATCCCACCGGTCCAGATCCTTCGACCACCTGTACAACAACAACCACCACCACAACCTCACATTCCACCACTACCCCCACCACCTGCTGTAAACCAAGCAGTGAGTGTTATTAGCCTGGAGGCTAAAGGGAAGGCAAAGGTAGAAGAGTCAGTTCGAGAGAAGCACAAAGGGAAAGCAAAAGTAGAAGAAGTGGATGCTATGGGAGTGAAGCGTTCCAGGCACGAAGAAGCCTCTCAAAGAGAAGAGAAAATGAAAGGGGAGGCCGAGTCTAGCGAGCAAGCAGCTAAGCCGCAATGGAAGATAGACATCTTGGATTTCTCACTAGGTGAGTATGCAAAACCCTATGACTTAGTTTAGGATGTGTTGATGTAGGGCCCGAAGATAACTTGGCCCCAATTACTCCACCTTGCACCAAGAATGAGGAGGCAATGGGAAAAAATGGTGAGTACCAGGAAATCAAGACCAAGGATAGTTGGGGCTATCTCTAGAAGGGATCTCGACGACATCCTACCAACTATGGATGCCCACATCTAGGGGCAACGAATATCAAATGTCTACATAGATGGTGGCGCTCAAATATGAGTCATGAGTGAAAAAATGATACACCATCTAGGTTTAGAGGTGAGTAGGCGGCACCTTGCCGAGCCAAAATGGCAAACAATGTAAGAGTGAAATGCGTGGAATTGTGAATGCGGTCAAAGTAAAAGCATTCAATACAGAAGTGGAGGTAGACATCTTTGTCATGCCACACAAAGGGGAATGCTTCCCTATCATTCTTGGGATACCCTGGCTCATGGCTATGGAAGCTAAGCAAAACTGGAGCACCGGAATGATGCAGATGAAGGACGCTAAAGGGAAGTCCATATTCTACAATATGAGGACTAGGAAGCGATGGAACATGATCTTGTAGGCCTCAGAAGATGAGTCCACCAGCGACTATTTGTCTACCTCAGGAGAAGAGACAACCACCACTGACGGGAGTGATAGTAGCATTGAAGTGATGGGGGTCATTCTTAAAGACCCAAGAAGATTGAAACAATATGAAACACACCCGACAAACCAAGAGGAACCATCAGGTACGCAATTCTTAGAGGATGCGGGTAAATTACAAAGGATGCTCTCAAATGAGTTAACCGATGAAGAAAGGAAGGAATATGTCTCCATGCTAGGTAATTTCACTACACTATTCATTGATGGCTATGACAAGATCACAGGAAGCACAATAGTACAACACTACATAAAACTCAAGGAAGGAAGGTGCAAAGGCTCATAAGACTTGGAGTAATCCAACAAGAGGCACTACTTAAAGAAGTGAGAAGTTTGCTACATGTAGGTTTCATCTACCCTGTCGAAGACTCAAAATGGCTCTCCCTAGTAGTAGTCACACCAAAGAAGAATGGCAAGTGGAGAGTCTGTGTGGACTATAAACCTCTCAATGCAGCCACGAATAGGGATCACTTTCCCTTTCCATTCCAGGATGAAATTCTCAATGAAGTGGCGGGTCACGAACGATACACAGTGTGTGATGGCTACTCAGGATACTTCCAGATTAGGATTGCGGAAGAAGACCAGAAGAAGACAACCTTCATTACACCTTGGGGATGCTTTACTTACAGAGTGATGCCTTTTGGCCTCACTAATGCTCCGGCCACATTTCATCACTATGTGACCTTTGTTTTCCAACCCTACTTTGGAACGTCAATACGGGTTTTCATAGATGATTTCTGCATCTATAGTTCACGAGCCCTCCATTTAAGCAAAGTCTATGATGGCTTAACCACGCTACAAACCTTGGGTGGCCAGATCAACATGGATAAGTGTCACATTGGTGAAAGCAAAGTCACTCTCCTTGGCCATGTAATTTCAGCAAAAGGGATTGAGGCTGACCCTAGCAAGATTCAAGCCCTTGTATCTTTGTCGTCACGCACCACCGCTAAGCAGTTGGTTTCTTTCCTTCAGAAGGTAAGATACTTAAGCAGGTTCATTCACTTGCTATCTCAAGTGGTCCTCCCTCTACAAAAAATCAGCCAGAGGGATGTCTTCTCATGGAGTGAAGAAAATGGGAAGCAATTTACCGAGGTGAAGCAAATCTTAGCTAAGCTTCCTACCATTTCACCCCCTAAGTGGGACGAGCCATTTTATGTGAACCCTAGTGTAGGAAGTGATACACTCGAAGCTATGCTAATGCAAAAGGACCCCCAAACTTCTTTCATGCGTCCTATTTACTTCTCTAGTCGTGTCATGACCCCGTCAGAAAAGGGATTTACCGAAGTAGAACACATGGTTCTTGCACTAAGGTTTGCTACCACAAAGTTCTGCTCCTATCTTCTGCCTAGACCCTTTGTAATCCTGACAATGGAGGAGGTTTTCCCATATGTAATGCGACACATGGACGTCTTATCTAGGATCTCTAAATGGCTAGTGAGATTACAAGAGTTTGACTACACCCTTTGTAATCCTGACAATGGAGGAGGTTTTCCCATATGTAATGCGACACATGGATGTCTCATTTAGGATCTCTAAATGGCTAGTGAGATTACAAGAGTTTGACTACACCATGCAAGTAGAAAACTCCACCAGGGCTAGTTTAGCGGGAATTCTTACTCATCTCCATTATGAGAAGAAGCTGAAGGTCAACACGGAAGCAAAAGAAGAAACACCAATGGTAGAAAGTCCTAGGCTAGAAAGAGCTCACTCTCTATTCTTTGACGGAGCATACAAAAGAACAGTGGACCAGTCTGTAGCTGGCATAGTCATTTTCAATAAGCAACAAGAAAGAGTATTCTCCATCGGACAGTTATTACACTCCCACTCCAACAATGAAGCAGAATATGCAGCCCTAATTCTTGGGTTGGAACAATGTATTTCACAAGGAATTCAACGCCTAAATGTGTTTGGCGATGCTTTGGTTTTGATAAGGCAGATAAACGGCACTTGGGTTTGTAAAAATCAGGTTTTACTTGGTCAACTATGCCAAGTTAAGTATCTTCTAAGGAAGTTTGAAGCAGTGAAACTATTTCATGTCCCCAGAGCAGAAAATCAGGAGGCAGATGCTCTAGCCAAAGAAAGAATACAAGACACTCCCATAGGAGCAATCAAACTGAAACTACCCCTCTTTCAAGGTAGTGATGCTATGCCTGATATCATTAACTTTCTAGATACATGAGAATGTCCGGAAGGGTACATCAAAGGCCAGAAATAGTGGCTAGTAAGGAAGGCTACCAGATACCGCCTTGTAAACGGCCACTTGTATTGTAAGGGCAAGGATCAGATTCTAGGGCGAGTGCCAACCTCTAGTGAGATCACAGAAGTAATTTCAAGTTGCCATGATGGCGTCTGCAGCGATCATTTTTCTCTAGATATCACCAGTAGGAAGATTCTACAAGCAGAATACTCTTGGCCTAGCTTGAACAGGGATGTACACCATTGGTGTAAAACATGCAAGGCTTTTCAAGTGGCCAGTGATCGCACATTAACCTATGAGCAACAAACTCGTATCATTTCATATGGTCCATTTGAGAAATGGGGAATAGATGCAATCGGTCCTTTACCAAGGGCCCAATCAGGTAAACTGTACATTATAGTGGGTGTAGACTACATGACTCAATGGGCAGAAGCAACAGTCACCACCCGTATTACAGCCCAAGTGGTAGCAAAGTTCATTTTGAGCACATCTGTTGCCGTTTTGGCACTGCTCTAGAGATAATATCAGACAAGGAAGCAGGTTTCAGAGGCGATCTGGTAGGAGAAGTGATGAAAACGTTAGGCATCACACACCAACATTCCACACCATACTATCCACAATGTAATGGCCTAGTAGAAAAGGTAAACGGAATGATTTGCAAAATCATTACAAAAGAGGTGGCCAATCACACAGGAGACTCGGATAAACATCTCATGGAAGCTCTGTGGGCCTACATAACAACATTCCGAACATCACTAGGTTTCACCCCTTTCCATCTAGTTTATGGGAAGGAGGCAACTCTACCCATTGAGGTACAAATATACAGCTTACGAGTCTTGGCTAGCCAGATACAACGCCCAATTATGAATCTCCAAAACCACATCCTGGATCTGGAGAGGCTTCAACTAGATAGGGAAGAAGCAATCAATCACTATGCCGTGCAGGCAGAACGATGCCGGCTCACCTTCAATCAAGGGCTTAAAGAAAAGGGCTTGGAAAAGGGTATGTTAGTGCTGAGATACAACAACAGATTTGACACCAGGAAGGACAAGAAATTTCAACCCAGATGGGAAGGACCATTCATTGTCAAAAGGCGCTATCACAACGATAGCTATAAGCTGATGGAAGCAGATGGGAGAATTCACAAGACTAGAGTCAATGGATGGAGGCTGAAAAGGTATTTTCTTAGGTTTGATCCAGAATTCATGCTAGACATTCCAGAAGAAGGAGAACCCTCTAACTCCACAGCTAAAGATGCAGAGGAAGGGCTAGAAGCATGCATGCCTCTAGCCAAATGGGAGGGCTAATGACGGTCGGTTTTCAAAACCGTGACCGTGAGAACTACACCCTAAGGAAGGGAAGGCTTGTTACCAAAAGAGAAAAAAAAACAAAAAAAAGCTCTTTACCATTCACCATACCCCCCTCTACGGTTAACCACTAGCTGGGCACTACCAGTTTGGCCACACATCTCTCCATTATCGCTAGAAGACGAACCCCTCTCTCTCCTACTGCCCGGCTCCGCCAATATTCTCTCTCTCCTACTCTGCCGCTGCATCACCCGGCCCGATAGGCGCATAAGACATTGGGTGCCTATGTCACACCCTCTCGCCGCCACAGATATTGTATATCCTGTGTGTGTGTGTGTGTGTGTGTATGTGTGTGTGTGTGTGTGTGTGTGTGTGTGTGGATAGTTTCCTACGACGTTAAAACTCTCTTCTTCTTCTTCTTCTCTCTCTCTCTCTCTCTCTCTCTCTCTCTCTCTCTCCGTGTGTGTAAGTTTGCGGTGTTCACATCACCGTGGTCTGCGTCCTAGCCGCTCAAAGCTAGGTGGTGCCCCTTGTTCGCTTTACCGTGACCAGCTTGAGGCGTGCCATCGGCCACCTGGAGTTTTAGAGGCCGTCAAGGTTCGTGTCTCGCTTTGCTCCCGTCAGTAAGAAGCAATACTCATGAAACACATCAAGCAGACTCACAAAAGCATGAGAAGTTCTCATGTCCGAACTGTCATCACTATTACAGATAAGCCCGACGTGGCTGTTCAACAAAGTACTTTGTCGTTCTCATGGGATAGCAAAGGCCTCTTTCCAATTGTCACAATGCAATCACTTATGCTTGCACATTGAAGGTGTGTCTTATGGAAGACATTGACATGGGTGAGAGAATTAATGATGTGATTACTAGTCACGGGATGTTGCAAAAAATTATTGTGCTTCCTGTGATCTGGAGTGTGGACGTAAGATTTGTCCCATAGGGGCAGTGCCAAAAACCTCTAATTTGTTTTCAACAGATGCGAAGCAAGGGACTCTCTCCAGATGCAATCACCTATGCACGCATCTTGAAGGCATGTGGCTCTACGCAAGATGCCCAACGTCATTGATGCAAGGAAGTGCATCAACGAGATACATTCAATTCCTCGGTAAGCATTATCGTTTTTTTATTTTTGACACTGAGAACGCATTTAATGAATGCATTGAAAATTGCATGGTGCCGTGGGAATGGCACGTTCCCTCGTATTATAAAAATTGGGGAGGACTGTGCAAACTCCCCCATGTAAGGAGACTTGCATGTTTTCTTTTTTTTCTGAAACATGAAAATGGAACAACAAACAATTAATAACATTGACATGTTGTATGATCACGAACAATGAGCTTGACAAAATTCTAACCCTCCTTGTGGTTTTTTGCGAGATACCCCTTTGAAGCACTACGATCCGTATCCCATTTCTGCAAAGAACGCCTCTGAACCACGACGTTTGGTATCCCAAACACTCTCAAGTAAAGAAAAGTTAACATGCTTTGATGAAATCTTTCTCCATGCTTCATTTTCTCTAGGAAAACAAAATCAAACACCCTTTGATGAACTCTCACTCTCTCTCTCTCCTTCCTTTATTTTGAAGTCTCTCCTCCCATTTAATAAATATCTTAGTCATAAATTAATAGCATGAAATTAATATAAAAAAAATTCATTTGAGAAGTGCTAAAATGGCATATACAGTTTCCAGTATTTTGCTTAATCTTAATTCGATACAAACGCAGCCTAACGAAGCACTCTAGTTTTTTTTACCCTCATTTTTCAAGAAGCCCTTACTTGGAGAGGCCATTACTAGTTGTATAGCATATACATGCATGTCTTTGTGACTACAAACTGCCATCAAAGGTGGTGAAGTGGGACAAACAAGCCGATCTCGGGCAGACTAGCTGATGGGTTGACTTGGGCCCCTCTAGTATCATTAACATAGAATCTATTTTGCATTCATGCAAGAATGCATACACTTCTCAAGTCCAAGAGTCTAGAGTCATTTAATTAAAACAAAGGAGGAATCCTAGATTCTCTCGGATGCACAGATGTGGTGGAGTACCCAATTGGTGGAATACTCTCTCTCTCTCTCTCTCTCTCTCTCTCTCAATATATTGTCCACATAGGAGACATGACAATGCTCAAGGAAGCCTATCCTTAAGTTAATAAGAATGTTCAATGATCAAGGTGGCTTATAGGATTTCTAGAAGATGAAGCCATGCAGGATCGAGATGGGAGACAGTCGTGAAGACATATGGCACCCTAAATGGGGCCCACATGATATGATCTTTATATGGAAGGTTTTATGGGGATCCTTGCCAAATGGAGTGAAGGTTCTCATAAGGGGAATTGGCATGGTGGCAATGTAGAATGGCTACCAAATACCTCCCTCACCTTGTTAAGGAATGCCCGGTGATTTGTGGCATGGCAGGGAAGGTTTGCAAATGGGTTCAAAAGAATTTTAAAATAGGATTCATCTGAAATGATCTCTTCTTGGGAGGGAAGGTGTTCAAGAGCCAAGCATTACTTGTTGCAATGCAAATTGTGAGATTTAGTTACTTATCACCATTGGAAAACAGGGTAACTTTGAAGAGTGGAAGAGGGCCTTTTGCGCCTGATGAATGACTGACATGAATAAAGAAGTGGGCTCTTTCCTAGTCATTGGGTAGCTCCACATTGACTAGTTTGTTTGGGGAAAGGTGTGGGCTCATCTCTTGTCATGGGGTGGATCCCCAATCAGCCGATGTAACTAGGGCCACTTGAAGCTGGCATGGCTCAGCACGACCATGGCAGGAAGTTGTAAATTGTTTGGTTATGATAATATAATCTACTCACAATTGTGATTTATTTATTTTTAGATTCTTGGAAGATGAGCCATGCATGATTGATTTGGATTGGAACCCTTGCCCTTCAAATCCCCAATGTTTTAGGAATTTTTGGCATTTTAAGAGTAGCTCCCATTTTCACCCGTAAAAGACGAGCAAAATACCTAAAAAAGGTTAAAATGCATGGCAAAAAGCAATCCTAGAGCCATCATGTGATCCAATCCTTTGTTTTATTGTTCCTTGCATAATTTTTAAGATTCTGTGACAATATGTGAAGGTTGACGAATGGCAAAAACAAGTGATAAAATCACAAGGCCTGCCAAATTAAGGAAACTAATAAATAACATGAAAGTGAAACAAAAAACTACTAGGATGGTAATCATATTGATCCATAGAGAAAGTGATTTACAGATAACATCATAAATGTTGACCGCGATGAAGGATTAAAGAGTATCAAATTGGTGTTTTGATAGGATAAACACAAACATAATGTATGGAATCATGCCAGGCCTGATAAAATTTTCTTCTTGAGATACAATTTTTCAACTACCCTTTCATATGCTTTGTGTAATGTAATCAATTTATATAATTTTCCATATATCGTTAACTCAAAGATATAAACACAAAAAATGATAGGCAATTGTGAGATTCTAGCATGTCAAATGACATGAGTTTTTTTTAAAGCACATGTTTTGATAGGCAAAATAGCCCTTGAAAAAAAAAGCATCAATTTTAGGCCTTGATTTAAGGCTAGATCCCACTTTAAAATCTCTACGACTCTAAGCTTTTAAAAAAAAACATAAGCATAGTGAATTGAATTAAAAAAGCACCCTTAAGCTCTACACCCTAAGCTTTAGATCCCTATGCTCTACACCCCACTTTAAAAATTCTATATTTTTAAGCTCTAGAGGGCCTTCTATACTATATATAATTGAGATTAAAATTTTAAAGGAAGGAGAGGGCATCCATGTGTCACTCTCTCCTTCATTTCAAGAACCTCAAGAAAAGTGAAGGGTAAGTAGCAAGTCATTTGGTTTGAAATGTAAAAGTGAAGGGTAAGTAGGAAGTACTCTGATGGTAGAAAAATGAAAAGACTTGGTTTTGACTTCTCAGTTCTATCAAAAAGTCACAATACTTAGTACTATATCTATATTTATACTACTTTAACTCTTTAGCTGGTTTTGACTTCTCAGTTCTATCAAAAAGTCACAATACTTAGTACTATATCTATATTTATACTACTTTAACTCTATAGCAAGGCCATCGAGTTTCACTCCAACCCACTCTTTGGAAAAAATCGTTTTTCCAAACATACAAAATTCATTTCTTTGATTTTGTCAAGAGGAAATTTAAAAAAATCAGTTTTTTTTTTTTGGGTTTGTATACTATTTTTGTCTACTTGGAGGTGAAATTTCTCCTTTTTTCCTTGCCCTCAAACGATATTTTTTAAATTGAAAACGACACAATATTAAGCTGAGACACATTTTTCCCGAACACTGCTCCAACCTTCAATTTTGAAGGGTGACTACTTTTGTTTTGTAAAGGGTGGCTCTATCGAGTATTTCAAAGGCTCTAAAGAACATCGAGGACTATATGGCATGGGCTTTGTTAAATGTGATCAAGGGTGGAGGTAACAGATCATGAAACACATGCATTGTAGACCATACAATCGGCACCGAAATTTACAAACCAGTATGCACTTACAATGCAATGCATAGGAGTACTATGATCTTAAGTGAAAGCAAGTGAGCGTGGTGGTTAGATCCCGTACCTTGAATGGGATAGGTCGTGCTTTGACGTGGAAGGCGCGAGTCCATCTTGACAAGGTCAAATTTATTTGCTGGCCCGAATTTAATTTTTTCCTTGAATTTTCTCAACAATCCAAATTCGACGATCCGAATGACCCCCAATGTTGATCCCATTGGGATGTGCCCGGGCTAGATTATGTGTAGTATAAAGAACTCCCTTTTTCTTTCTAGCCTTGAAATTTACACTTGAGCTTCAAAAAATGTAGAACTTTCAAAGATTTCATGCATCGTGTAATGTTGAGCTAAAACTCTCACTTGGCACCTTCATGTATAATTTTCCTTCTAGCCTTGAGAATGTGCACATTACATGTTATAGCTTTGCACAAAGGGTCAGAGTCGAATGATCTTGGATTTGATTGGTGCTACCTACACCTTATGTGGGACATCATGACTGTGCACGCGCGCGCACACACACACACACACACACACACACACACAGACAGAGGAGGGTTTCCCAAATAGGTCCTACCAAAAATATTTTTTTAAAGAAATCTTAAAATAAAAAATTGCACAATAAAAGAAGCTTTTGAATTTTAGGTCAAATTTTGAAGAATTGATTAAAACTTGCAAAATTTTGTTAATTTTCTTCGTTGGCAAGCTTGAAATGTAGCCAAAAAAATTACAATTTTAGTGGCAAAAATACACTAAACTTGGCTTATTGCAAACATTGGGAACCTCAAATAGCCCCAAAATAAAAGAGCATGATAGACGTAGAGAAGTTGAATACCCAGTACATCCATGATCACTCTCTCATCACCACCTATTAAAAATATGCTACACCCTTGCATGGGACACTAATGTGTCTGTGTTAGAGAGAGAGAGAGAGAGAGAGAGAGAGAGAGAGAGAGAGAGAGAGAGATGAGCCCTAGAGGCATCCATGTGTCACTTAAAGGATTACTCTACTTTTCCTTTTGAAGGCCATAAAGTAACTCTAGCCCTCAAATTTAATACTTTGATATCTATAATACTTCTTTATTGAGCTTGAGAAATCCTCAAGCACTGAAGCCTTCCACGCATCAAAAAGTGCTCTCTCTCTCTCTCTCTCTCTCTCTCTCTCATGCACGTGGGTGAAGCACCTTCAAGAATGTAGAACCTCATAGACATCGACAATTAAGACAGACGTCTCCGCTATTCCCATGCCACTACTGGTTAGGGAGCATGAGGTTGGCAAATTGCTTGTGAGAGAAGTTAGAACTATAGCGCCACAAATATAGGGCTCCTGGTCCCAACTCGGTGGCTACATCTCTCACGTACGTGTGTGTGTGTGTGTGTGTGTGTGTGTGTGTGTGTGTGTGTGTGTGTGTGTGTGTGTGTGAGAGAGAGAGAGAGAGAGAGAGAGAGAGAGAGAGAGAGAGAGAGAGAGAGAGAACACTCATGTCTAGCCCCCATGGTAGTTGTGTTAGTTCCCTTTCAACGCTTCTCCTCTGCATGGGACGAGATTGGCCTTGCGGCTATGCTTTTTGGCCTTTCATTTCTTAGATCCCTGCCACACAAGTGGTGTTATCGATGGATGCTCTTTGTGCACCTTGCTCAGCTATGTGATGGATGTTAGGAGCGAAGGAGGTCCTTCCTACACATTCACAACATATCTTCAATTAGAATGCGTAAGTTCAAGGTTTTGCAATGTAGAAATATTGTGGAAACTATTTAGTTCTCAAGGAAAAATGAAACCAGTTTTGTTACCTTTCCAAGCAAATAGACACCTGCTCAACAGTGGAAGAAAGATAGACAAGTGTCTATGTGTTACCACAATAGAAAGACCAAGCTCTCTTGGAATAGAAACCTCTAAAAGAAAAAACTCATGTAATGAAGAGCGAGTTTAGACTTTGTTGGGATATGAGGTGTCTTTTGAAGAATTTGGAATTGTTTACAAACTAAGGACTATGAGCTTAATATCTAAGTGAAAAACCAAGTTTGGTGCTGCAAGTAGGTACTATCTTAAGAAAGGGGAGAATAACTCAAAGAAAATAGTAAGTTTGTATATGTATAGAAGGGAATTGAGTAAAAGGGATTGGGGATAGGTAAGGTAGGGAGCTAACCAAAAAGATACCTCATATGGTACTATGTCAATATGTGAAAGATTAAGAAGGATGTCGCTATCGGTTATGACAATATGTAAGGGGTTCATGTGAGGCATGGTGACATATTCAAGCCAATAGTGAGGCCAATGCATTTTGATGCAAGCATAAGAGGGAAAACATATGGCAAAGTAGGTTTGCAATAGTTTAATTTATAATCAAAATGGACTAAATTTTAGCAAAGCACGGATGTGCATTTCCATATAGCCATAAAGATTGAGTACAATCCATCAAATGGATGGTGGCAAAGACAAATTCACAAAGGAGAATGGTGGCAAGCTGATAAAGTTTGTATTTGTTGCTTATCAAAGCTACTATATTGAGATCAAGATGTAGTGTGAGGAAGGTTTAAAATATTCTTGGAATTGCAACAATAACATGCGTGAATCAGATAAGCTGGTGGAAATCTGAGATCTCCATGTTTCACGAAGGATCATAGGTTGTGACTTATTGCATGCCTAAAAAAGAGTAGAACGCTAAACTCTACCATTGAGATATGAATCATACAAAACAATATACTATTCATAGATATTGAGAATATAGTAAGAGAATGCAATCCTCTAAAAATACCCTTTTCTCTTGCACATCTTCTTTCTTTACTATATAAATAGCATAGTTGACAAGTTTCATAGTGGTTCCTATAAAAATTCGGAGACAAGTTTTTCTTTTTTGCATTACCCATTGCATCAAACTTATTGCAATGGTGTAAAGTGAGAGCATAGGGAAATGGCATGCATTAGTCCCTTGGCATTGACATGATACACACCATCAAAAGCTTACTTGGATACCAAAACATGGCCCCTTTATCACAAATGTGGTGATCGCCCATGCCAAGCAAGGTGCTGACATTGAAGCAATCACTGCAAGACTTTTGGGGTGCGTGTGTGTGTGTGTGTGTGTGTGTGTGTGTGAGAGAGAGAGAGAGAGAGAGAGAGAGAGAGAGAGAGTTGTTATTCTCTCTCTCAAAGAGATTTAAATCAATGCTCATAATTTGGTATTCTCTCCCTCAAAAGATATTAAACTAACGTTCATAAATTGTTATTCGCTATTCTTTCTCTCATAGAGATTTAAACTCTTATAATCTGTTATTTGCTATTCATTCTCTCTCTCTCTCTCTCTCTCTCTCTCTCACACACACACACACACACACACACACAATGTGGTCAACATGTAAAAAACTCCTTGGTTGGCACAACCTCATTGACACACTACATAAGCAAAATTACATAGAGCAAGCCACACCTTTTAGGTGGTGGTCACGCGAGGCAAAATTATTAGTAATAGATAATTGTGCCTCCTATGCTTTATTTTGAGAGATTCAATGATCACCAAGCCTACTCCATGGTCGTGCAAAAATACTAAGCCAAAATTGAGCCGACGTTGCTGCCACCTGGCAGATGAGCTCCACCCACAAGCTAGTAGTTGGCCTTGGATGTGCCTCATAACAAAATGTTTGCTTTGCATGCACTGTAGCTGCCATGGCTGCGTAACCATCTCTCTCTCTCTCTCTCTCTCTCTCTCTCTCTCTCTCTCTCTCTCTCTCTCTCTCTCTCTCTCAGATAACGTCATCAACTTGTGCAAGCTTAAAAAAGCAAGAAAAAAGGTGCAGGCGATGGGCCTTTTCAACCATGCCAATTTTAGTATACTTACAAGAGCCTTGGCATAGTAGAACTAAGCTGCTTCACTCAAGAGTCTCAGTTATCCGCCCAACTTACTTACAACTGAGCCTCGTGTGACCACGTTCTAAAGTCGACTTTCTATAACTATTGCTAATCCATAATGTCAGGGACACCTAGGCCATGGGGCCTTGCCTTTGCTTTTAGAACCACAAAGCCCATAAAGAACCCACGGTTTTGTGACTCTTCTTTTAATATTTTATGATCGAAACAACGCACGAGTCACATACTAGTTTACAAATTAAAACTGTAGATCCCTAAGTTGTAAATCCCACTTTAAAAGCTTTAAAGTTCTAAGTTAGTAACCCCTAAAACTCTAACATCTCGGGGTGACCCTCCCCCTACCTGTGGATCCATGTAACATTTTCACTTTCTTTAATTCAAATTTTTACCTTCTATTTAAAAAAAATTCTAGTTCCTCGTTGGATTAGCTTTAAAATCTCAAAAAAAAAATCTTTAAAGATTAAAGCTCTAAAGGATAAATTCCTTCCATGAAGTTTTAACCAACAAAAATGACAACTTTAGTTATTACCTAACCCTTAACAAAAAAAAAAAACGTCAATTTTAGGTGAAACTAGATCCCACTTTAAAATCTCTACATCTCTAAGCTTTAAAAAAAAACATAAGCATAGTGAATTGAATTAAAAAAGCACCCTCAAGCTCTACACCCTAAGCTTTAGATCCCGATGCTCTACATCCCACTTTAAAAATTCTACATTTTTAAGCTATAGAGCGCCTTTTACAAATTAAAACTATAGATCCCTAAGTTCTAAATCCCACTTTAAAAGCTTTAAAGTTCTAAGTTAGTAAGCCCTAAAACTCTAACGTTTCGGGATGACCCTCCCCCTACCTGTGGATCCATGTAACATTTTCACTTTCTTTAATTCAAATTTTTACCTTTTAATAAAAAAAACTCTAGTTCCTCATTGGATTAGCTTTAAAATCTCAAAAAAAAAAATCTTTAAAGATTAAAGCTCTAAAGGATAAATTCCTTCCATAAAGTTTTAACCAACAAAAATGACAACTTTAGTTATTACCTAACCCTTGACAAAAAAAAACGTCAATTTTAGGCGTTGATCTGAGGTTAGATCCCACGTTAAAATCTCTACATCTCTCAGCTTTTAAAAAAAACATAAGCATAGTGAATTGAATTCAAAAAGCACCCTTAAGCTCTACACCCTAAGCTTTAGATCCCTATGATCTACACCCCACTATAAAAAAATCTACATTTTTAAGCTCTAGAGCGCCTTTTACAAATTAAAACTGTAGATCGTTAAGTTGTAAATCCCACTTTAAAATCTTTAAAGTTCTAAGTTAGTAAATCCTAAAACTTTAACGTCTCGGGGTAACCCTCCCCTTACTTGTGGATCCATGTAACATTTTCACTTTCTTTAATTCAAATTTTTACCTTCTATAAAAAACAAATTTAGTTCCTCATTGGATTAGGTTTAAAATCTCAAAAAAAGAAATCTTTAAAGATTAAAGCTCTAAGGGATAAATTCCTTCCATAAAGTTTTAACCAACAAAAATGACAACTTTAGTTATTACGTGAAGTTTCAACCGTAGTGAATGAAATTTTAAAAATGAAAAGATGGGTAAAAGAACTTCTCAAATTTCAAAATGAAAAAGTGACTCTTGGGATTTGTGGAGCCTCTAAGCTTTATCATTTAACATATAAAGCTGTCAACGTTTCATGCTTTCTAATGCATTGGACAACATAAAATCTTTTCTTTGATATATGAGAGTTCATTTCATTTTTCAAAACTTAAGAAATGTCCATCATTAGATTTACATACTCTTCATTTCAATGAGTGCCCACTATCTTATTTCAACCAATCAACATTTTAAGTCTATCAAAAAATACTTGAAAATACAACTCAATTTTATTCCTATTTTAGTCAGCAAAAAGAGAAGTGATCTCTATAGCCTTTGCCCTTTGGGCAAGCCAAAAAATCATTGTAGCACAAGCATTCTAGCTTGCATGATACAATAAGCGTCCTTGAGCGCTACCAAGGTTGTTTGGCTGTACTCGAACCCATGACCAAGGTCACGAAAGATATGTGCTCAACCAACCAAGAATAAATGGCATTTGTTATGACAATTCACTACAAAAACGGGTTGTTCAACTAGAGCTTCTCGGCAGGACACTAGCTTTGTGTGGCACTAGTAAACATGGCATAGGCTATTGGCATTGTGTGTTGGGCTTTCATACAAAAAGCATCAAAATCCTTTCTTCAATGGTAGGTAAGAGCTTTTCGCTTGCAAAGATTCCATTCCCTTTCCTTGTCCTCCTCTAGGCTAGGCTATGCGAGTAAACACTCTATCATCCTTGTGTGCCTTTCTCTCTTTTCTGAAGTGTAGAAATGCGAGTTTTTCTTGGGCTTCTTCCATCGCGTAAGATTTTTTTTACCTTTGTTTCCTTGGCTAAACAGGATCAAGTTTGGGCTGTCATGATCAGATATATGATAGAAGCAGCTAAACTTGGCTCGAAGGGTGGAAAGTGGAGAGGGGTGGAGGTTCATGACGAACTGTTAGCCCTGGTGTGGTCTACCTTAAGACTTAGGGGCAGCTCAGGAGAATTGGTAAGAAAATTCAATAGAGCAGCACGAGTCTTAAAGTGGGGGGAAGAAGCCAGATACTTCAAGAATTCCATTCTGCATTGGTTCCCCTGGCTTTCCAAAGTTGTAGGATCCGCCACAAACTCCCTATTGGATTGAGACAGCCAGGAAGCTGAATAATAAGGTCTGAAGCAACTTGGGCACTTCTAGGATAGTGGCAACAAGAGTTGGAAAACCATTGACCTTCTGGTTACCCATTGCCAATTTAATAGCTTGGAGGTCTTGCTTGTCCACAAAGTGATGAAAGAGCTTGACAATCTAGTGATGCCAATCTGTGATTCGGAGTTGGACTGGAATGCCTGGAAATGGCCGGGAAGCAGTCTCTTATGGAAACCCCATACTAAAAGCATTTATCAGACAATGATGCAAAAGAAGAATTGGTCTAGCCCCCTTAACAAGCTATGGAAAAAGCAATGGCCGGAGGAAAGGTGGGAGCATGTAATGGAGAACATATTGAAGCCAAAGGTTCCGCAACACATGAAGGTTTTCTTATGGAAGGTTATTTGGGGTGCTCTACCGACGGGCGTGAAGATTCAAGAGAGAGGGATTGGGTCAGACCAATGCTTGGGGTGCAGGTTGGCTAGTGAAGATCTAGCCCACCTATTCATGGACTGCCCAACTATCAAAGGCCTCGCAGGGAAAATATGCAAGTGGGTCCAAAGAACATGGAAAATTAGTTTTTTCAAGACTGACCTATTCCTTGGAGGTAAGAATTCAGGTAGTCCTATACTCCTGGTCAGCACTCAGATCGTTAGATACTTCTTCTTACATAGTGTATGGCAGACAAGGAACCGCCGTGTGTTTGAAGGAGGTTTCGAAGTGGCAAGCTTCGCAAAAATTCTACAAGAAAGCAAAGTGCTAATATGGACATTCGGGCGCAAGCAACACTCGAAGGATTGGTCTAGGACTACTTGTGCCTTGTTGTCAACAGATGGAATGCCTAGGATGGGGGCAAATCTTGGCCATCGGTAAATAAAAGATCTCAGAATGACAAGATTATGTACCTTGTGTATCAAGGATGAGGGGGCGGGTTGGTAGGGGTGGGTGCCCTGATAGCCAATGTAATTATGGTCCGTGGATGATGTCATGGCTTAACAAGAGCATGACAAGACCTTGTAATTTATTGGACTGTTCAATATAATTCACTCACAATTGTGAGTTTTGCTATTTTAAAAAAAAGATTTTTTAAACTTTTTTGGTATCATGCTTATGCCTTCAGCGCGATTCATCGAGCAATGAAGCCTCCAAGTTTTGCTTCTATTTGCCTATTCTACCCTTTGAAGTGCTCCCTCGCTTAGGCAAGGTTCCCACCTCCCACTTGTGTTCTAGGACCTTGTGGTGGGACTGGTGAATGGGGTCATGGCATGGACAATCCTCTGAGGGGGTGGGCTTGCAAACCAAACCCAATGAGGTAGAAATGGACCATCCCGTAGAGCCAGTGATGCAAAAAGTGTTAAAGCTCGCAATGATGTCGGGCATGAAGGCCTCCTTTGCCAAAATACCTTAGGGCGACAAGGGTTGGCCTAGCATAGGGGCAGGTCAATGATGTTGGATCTCCTAGTCCTATTGACACTTTGGATGTTGATCTACAAGAGAAAAAATGCTTGGAGCTATGGAAGTGCTGAGCTAACCTCAATATGAGTTGTCAAAAGGAGTACCAAGATGCAACAAAAAATCCTTTGGGGATTCAAGGAGATCCAAGACTAACACAGACCTGACAATTGAGGATAAGGACTTTCAAACTTTGAATAGAAGATGGTAGATGTGCAAAATAAGTGTACTAAATCAGTCTTGCGTGCATTGATTAAAAGACAACTAGCAACATTGGCCAACTCATCCTTGGTGTTTGGCTTTATGGGTAGGGTGCCGTCAAAAGTGGAGCTCATCTACTAGTGATTTGCGATCCTTCATTGTTGCAAGACGGTTAACTATGTCCAATATCTAACCAAGGTTTTTTGCATTGTATGACCCTACTATAACTTCCAAGGTCATGTCAAAAATCCCACTATACCTTAAGTGGTCCTGAATTTGCATTTTTCCATGGTATCCTTCCTTCCCTTCGAGGACATGTGCATGGTGTGAGTTGAATTTGTGAACTTACCAATGTGGTTGTGGGACAATTTCAAAGATCTTCCAAGTACTTTGGGAACTCCTCTATTTGTGTCGGTGTGCAGAAACCTTGGGAACACAAAAATAAAGTCTACATATGATGAGATATATGTAAGCCTACTCTAGAGAGTATGGTAACGAATGTTGGGACATGCTTGAAAGTGATCCCTCTCAAGTTTGGCACGTTCTTTGGAGAATGCTCTAATGCAATGGTTTTTGTCACTTTGCTAGAGAGTGCCATCTGAATTCTGCAAGTGGGAAGGTGAGTGGTGTGGCTGAAAAGGTGTAAGAGACCTCCCACACTAAATAGAGAGTTTCCAATATGACGGTCCGCGGTTTGCATTTTTCCATGGGATCCTTCCTTCCCTTCAAGGGCATGTGACTGGTGTGAGATGAATTTGTGAACTTGCCAATGTGGTTGTGGACAATTTCAAAGATCTTGCAAGTACTCTGCGATCTCCTCTGTTTGTGTCAGTGTGCATAAAACTTGGGAACACAACAAATGAAGTATGCATATGCTGGGATGTACATAAGCCTCCTCTAGAGAGTTTGGTAACTAATGTTGGGATTTATTTGAAAGTGATCCCTCTCAAGTTTGGCATGTTCTTTGGAGCATGCTTCAAATGCAATGGTTTTTGTCACCTTGCTAGAGACTGCCATCTGAATTGTGCAAGTAGGATAGTAAGTGGTGTGGCTAAAAAGGTGCAAGCGACCTCCCACACTAAATAGAGATTTAATAACATGGAGATAGAGGTTGAAAATCAAGGTGGAGGTGGAATCAATGTAGAAAAAGAAGAAAATAGAACTGGCAAGATAGACACTCCTAATCAAAACCCTCAAGAACACCCTATAACAAAGCATGGAGCATATAATAGCATTAAAAAGGCCACACCTAGTTTCCAATTATCCGAATTCTCTTTGAGAAAAACACTAGCTAATCCTTCCTACCTGTGAAAAGAGGACGAGGGTTGGCAACAAGTCTTTGTGATCAAATGTTAAAACCTTGGTACCCAATTATTTTCATCGTATAAGGAGAGCCCTTTGGAAAATCATAAAACTCCCATTGATTTGGGGAGCCTTTTCAAGGTATTTCACGCCAAGAATCCAAAGGACTTGAATACTCCGGGGATGTCCACTTCCCAGTTGATTGTTGCACGGAAGGGCCACAAAGAGGATGAAGGCACTCCTCATTGCAATATGGAAGAGGACAACAAAAATGAGTTTGTGACATAAAAATCTCCATGTGGAGGAGTTTGTCCAACTTTCTCAATAATGGACGAACTGATTATTCAGTTATGGAATGTGAAGAGCATCAAATCGGCCAAAAAGGGTGCTCTATTCTAGGAGGAGGCAAGACAAGAAAATATGAATTGTGTGATAATCGAAGAACACCACCTAAGCATAGCCAGTTGCGAGAAGTGAGCAATAGGGAGCAAGTTGGTTTTCTACCAAGATGTTGAGGGGGTCACTTTAGTTAAAAAATGCCTATCAAGTGGGTTCAATAGTAGGGATTATTTTATTCTATATTCTCTCACATTTTCTATTGGAAAAATGATCTTGAAAAAAAATTTATAGATTGAATAAGAAAAGTGTCCCTTTTATTGGTGAAAAAATTATAGCTAAGGGGTGTTATAAATAGTCCTCGAATGCACGACATGATATATAGGTTTTTGCATTTAGTGACCCTCGACCCCCTGCCCCCACCCCCACCCCCCCAAGACTGAGATGGACCTCTTTTTAGTGGGGTTCTCTCCATTGTAGATAGGGATTTGGAGCCGCAAGTGGTGCTAAACCATGCCTCAAGGGGGATCTTGGGCGTAAGAGTTAAGTGGCCAGACCAGTTTCTCACCATTATTAACATATATGTTCCTTGCGAGCTCATCAAGCCTGTTGGTAGGTGCACAGAAGTCCAAATGGAAGACACCCTATGAGAACTTGGTGTCGGCCGACCTATGGACTGTGGGTCCATGGAGTAGCTCACCTAGCTTAACTTACACGAGACTCCAATATGCCAACACAGCTTTCCATCTAGATAGGTGCTACATCTCACACACCCAACCCGATTGGCTTTCCCCCTCTATAGATTTGAGTGTTGATACATGCCATTGCATGTCACACCAAGTGCCTTGTAAGCTTCACATTGTGAAGATTATTGCTTTCTTAGAGGGCAGAACTGAGGATCATCTCTTTAAGGACACACTTTTCAAGTCCCTTGCTAAGATGACACTGCATAAATTGAATAATGATGTGAAAGCAGTGGGCCCTTGTGCTTGGCCCTCCCTAGTGTGCAACATCCAGCCAACAATAAAAGAGCAAGGCCTAAAGTGAAGAAAGATTGAGAGGTCCAAAATAGAAAGTTAAAAGAAGAAGTGGGAAAACTCTTTAAAAAATTTAAGAAGGCAAAGCTTTAAAGGAGGAGAGTAGGAGGTGGTTTGAAGCCAAAGCAATGTGGTGCCAATCTATAAGCCAAATAGATCAGAAAGACCCGAGTACTTGCCATAGCCCCTGGCCTCAAACCCAAAATTGCCAACCAAGCTTATTTTGTTAGAGCTCTTAAGTTGAAAAGAAGAAGGGACTCAATCCCAAAAGTCATGGAGGGGATGGGAAACATAATCCAGACCAGAATGACATGGCTAGTTCTAGGTCAGCTAAAAGACTACTTATAAGCGGTCAAGGATCCAAGAACGCAACCACTAGACAATGTAAAGCACAATGTATTACCCCCAAAAGCAAAAGCCTCGTAGAGGCCCATTAAAGGCAATGGGAAAGGAAAAGTCCCTTGGGTGGGATGGATTGACAACAAAATTCTTCAGAGTTTTGGGAGGATCTTAGAATCGCACTAATGCATTACCTAGCGAATATGGCTTTTTGGGACAGATGGATGCCACCTTCAAAAAAGAGCCGATCAAATCTATTCTCAAACTAGTTTGCTACTCCCTTTCAAAACAATGACATGTCTCATGATGACAAAAGCTTACAAAATCAGTGTTGGACACGGCTTATGACACAATCTCATGGTCATACGTTGCAGATGTCATGAAGGTGTTTGGCTTTGGACCCATAATGGGTGCAATAGTCCACATGCTTGGGAGGGAAGACAATACGGTTGTGGGAATGTTTGAAGTTGAGACCTATCAAGCAAGGCTGCCCCCTTGCCCTACTACTCTTTACTATTGGCTCTCACCCTTTTTTAACCTTGCTTGAGGATAGTACAACAAAAGGGGAAATTCAAGGTCTTGCTCTTCCACGATTGCTTGTAAAGTTGTTTTGCACACGATTCATTGCTCTTAAGCTAGCTCATAAAGTTAAGAAGAGCTCTTGAGATCATCCAATTATTTGCTACTGCTTTTGGTTCAAAGTGTAGCATCGAGAAATCAAGATTGATTTTTCTCTCAGAAAGTGACGTCCACACACGTATATATTTACGTGAGTGAGAGGGATAAATTATTCATTAAACGTGGCCTCTCACTCACACTACTAGATGTTGTCTCTAGATCTAAATTAATTCTAAATACTTCCGAAATTTTATAGGTTTGGAAAGATGACCCCCAACACAATTTTCCCAAAGGAGACTTTCCTTTTTGCAGAATGGGTTTCCATGTCTCTTAGACAGCTTCCATCCAAGCCCCCAATAAGCGACCAAGTTGGGCTGATTGCTCTTCACGCCAATGCTACAACGGATGAGATCACGATTGAATATTAAGTTGTGCATTCTATGGAACATGGACATACCCATTCCTAAGTTTGTGCATGGTGCTTTAGAGCTTCTTTCCCCACCTACTTACTATGGAAAAACAAAAGAATGAGAGCAATGTTTACAAACCCAAGCATAAAGATATGCTAGATGGTGAAACCCAAGATCAAATTGATGCATGAATTGATCCATAGTAGGTCCTCCTTAGCCCCATGGAGGATCAAAGTAAACTCAAAGTGTTCTCGCATGAGGTTGCAACAATTGAGGAAACTCAGTTATCTCTAAAGCAATTGCAATAGTGAATAATATTGATCTCCTTAAGCATCTAGAGTATTAATAATCCTCTTCAATTAAATCACGTGAAAATACACATTTTGAAAAGCGATCGCCCCGGCTTCCATGCTTCTTATGCATGCTTACAAATGTTATGTCAGTGGGGTGAAGGCATATATTTCCATATCCACAATATTTTTCTTTTCTCTTTATTTTTTCCAATCTCACATATCACGAGGGATTAGATTATGAAAAAGAAAACCCTACAATACGACCATGCTCAACTCGAGCAATGGCCAAAAAATTCCAAACGTTCAAAAGGCTAATAAGGGAGCCACCTGCATTGAAACAAAACATCTGAGGGCTTTAACAAGGATCTATTTAACCCAGGATACATAGAAAAACCATACGTTAAGCTTTACATGGAGCCACCCTTGCATACAAAGACAAAAAGCTGCCACTCATAAGGCACCAATTGCCACTCAAAACCTTGCCACCTCCGGCAAGGAACTTCCAACTGCCAAGACCTTCAAGCAAACCGTGACATTGCCGGATTGAGGGGCGGGGGGGCATAGGCCCAATTATCAAAGCTCATACAGGAAGAAACCAAACTGCAACCACACCAAAAAGACCAAAACATTCTGATGCCACCAAGGAGGTCCTCCTGCCCCACGAGCACATCCTTGTCCAAACGATCACTAGGCTCCGAAGAGAACCAAAGAACAAACCAGTAGCCAACACCCAACTAGAGGCCAGCATATTGAAGAATTTCAAACCCAAAAAATAACCACCACCCCAACAGTGAACTAGCATGACAATTTCCACCTAAGTAGTACCGAGACTAGGCAAACCAAGAAATGTCCTCGAAAAAGATACCCCATCAAAAGCACCTCCAATGAAGCCTGCCCATGAAGACAAAGCTAGCACAGAAGCCCTTCTATAAGGTCTTGCAAACCTTGCATTTTGCTCAGCATGCCACATCAAAAACGAGGGGGAAAACCGACATTTGCAGCCCCAAAACTTTGTAGCTTTGCTTGCTTCCCATAGCCCACATACCCCCTCCTGGTGAGCATCGTATAGAACTCTCAAGCTCTCCCCAAGCCGGAGAATAACACATGTTCCTTATGCATGGCAAGTGGCCCCAAAGAACCTTGCATGCAAAAAATTTACGGCTCAAGCATGTGCTAAGAAGCTGCCTAGCTAGGGATCCCTCTCTCGGGAGCACATCTGTAGAGAAGACCTCTCCTTACCTCACTCCCATCCCTTGCACAAGAAAGCCTTGGCAACCCTAGCCTCCCCAATCTACACTATTTTCAACAAAGTAGACATTCAAATTTGGGGACTTGATTTTTTCAAGTCACTCATGAAGATTTGGATCAAGCATCTATACTATTATAAAAGGGGGAGGGATGCCCCCCCTGTCCCTTCCCTGACACGCGGCGGAAGGAGAGTAATTCGGAGGTTCTCAGGCGAGTGTATCCTGTAGCCCATGGCGCTCAGCGCGGAGAGAGAGAGAGAGAGAGAGAGAGAGAGAGAGAGAGAGGCAACGGAAGGCCTCCAACAATACTAGTAAAGATAAGACACACCTCATTACTCTTGGCCCAAGACTAGTTTCAAAATATCTTAGAGGAGTTTGTGTGGTGGCTACTAAGCGATTGCCTCCCCTCTTCTGAAGGGAAATACCCTAGTGTCCAAAAACTCATTAAAAAAAAGAATAGATTGTTGTGTTGACCTTTGGAATAAATGGGAATAGAGGTCCCTATTCCTTGGAGAAATTGCTATCAACTTCGATATAAATCCATGGGAAATGGTTCCTACCATAGAGAGGGTCAATGTCATCCCATAGCATGGGGAATTTCAACCTCCAAGAAAACCTTTCGGAGCAATCATAAAAACAAGAAAAACCCAACAAGATATATATAGAACTTAAATCATAATAGGAAACATTTAGCATCAAACTACATACTATCTATCTATCATTATCCTTAAACACCTCCTCCAAAGAATGGCTACTGGTCATAGATAATCAAGCCATGGAAAATGTTTGGGCAAGTGTGTGTGTGTGTGTGTGAGACTACCGCATCATTCCATCTACGAATGCACTTAGTCATCAACGGCCCACCTTGAAGAAATGGAAGAGTGCCACATTTGTTGTGAATGCCGCACAAAGGTTTTGATCTACGACAAAAGTGAACAAAGAGGCCCTCCAACAATAGCGATACAAGCGTACATACAGTGCATGCGATCAAAAGGTTCAATGAGTTGGATGCAGTAGCATCCACGATAATTCGATCGACAGATTCACCATCATCACAACATCTCTACCTTCTCAACCGAAGGATAATTTGCCATGCACAGAGGGCTTCAACATCTTCCCCTCCCGTTGCGCACGACTCTTACAAGATTGCGATCCCCTTATATGCAACAACTAGGCTCTGCTCCTACGGCTTCCTTTAACATGTATGTTGTCCTCATGTTGGACCCTCTCCACTACCTTGTAGAGTTTGTCCCACCCCCATTAGGTTTTTCTCTGTTTTCCAAAATTTGAACAAAGTGAAATCCTAGTGCGCACTTGTCTGAGCACCCCATAGGGTACCCCCCGCCAAGGGGTGACTGGGTTGTTGGCTGCTATAAGAAACAACTTTGACACAACGATGTTGTCTAAGAAAGGCAAATATGAGTGTCTCCATTCGTTAGATTTGGTTGGGGAAGCCACGTCTATGAGTGATATGGGGGCGCAATAAGGGATCAACAAATGCGCCTCAATCTGCAAGACGACCGGGATCCAGGACGTTGGATCACCACAGTAGGGGCAAGACTTTTATACATACGACCTCGCATCATGCTCAAGGATGTGCGCTAGACTAGGTTGTTAAGGCAGAGTGCCTTGAGGCAGGACTTTCACGGTCGAATGGAATCCTTGATGTAGGGGGAGCCCTAATATTTTTGCAAGACCAAGTTTGATCAACGGAAAATTAAACCTCCACCATTAATGCCTTCATGTGTCATATAGTGAGAAGGTTGGGCAAGAGAAGGCTAGAAGCCTGTTGGAGTTACAGTGGCTAAGGCAAGCCTGGTCAACCGTAGTCATTTTCATCAGTGACCAGATAAAGGAGTCCGTGTTAGAGTGGACTCTTTCTGAGAAATTTTTGAGTCCTCTTTTTGAGTTTTCAAGGCAAGTTGTGGAGAGGAAACCCTTATCAACGAGGGCCTCGTGGGCACCGGCCGGGGAGGTGTTGAAGATCATGCGGATACTACTGACATGAAGGGTAAAGATAGGGCCTACATGTTTTCAAGGAAGGTTGTGGAGAGGAAACCCTTATCACAACGAGGGCCTCGTGGGCACCGGCCGGGGAGGTGTTGAAGATCATGCGGATACTGTTGACATGAAGGGTAAAGATAGGGCCTACATGATTGTGGAGGCACATGGAAGGAGGGATTCGTCTAGAATGAAGATGAAGTCCTCTCTCTCTCTCTCTCTCTCTCTCTCTCTCTCTCTCTCTCTCTCTCTCTCTCTCTCTCTCTCTCTCTTATATAAGCATAGAGCTTAGAAAGGAAAACTGATACTGATAGGAAAATTCTAACAGAATCGTATAGAAAGAGTGCCAATATGGCATATTTTTACAAGCTCTATGATTATTGCTGCATCACTCAAGAGAATTCATCAATGTGAAGACCGCAGGTCCACACATTCCTAGCTAGCGAGAACGACGACGACACCGCTCTAGCTCACTTAAGCTAAAATTGTCAAATGCTAGCAAGAAGCCTACCACTACACGGACCATGAAAGTGATCAAGGCAAGCTCCTTCTTGGGGGAGCCTAATTTGGAAGTAGCCTTGCGGCGTTCAGCCAAGTAGTCGGAGCATCCATCGAGGTAGGACTTGTTCTACAATACACGAGGGCAATGAGCTTTATCTCGGTCATAGCAGTAGCTACATGACGGTTGATCTTGAGTAGGACCGCGTGGCTACATATCGTTGTCTGATCTCTCTCTCTCTCTCTCTCTCTCTCTCTCTCTCTCTCTCTCTCTCTCTCTCTCTCTCTCTCTCTCTCTCTCTCTCTCTCTCTCTCTCTCTCTCTCTCTCAGTCAGGGCCTCTCTCTTTCACCTCTCACATTCTTAGACTCTTTCATAGAATTAACTCTCTCACGAGTCCGCGCCGACGCGGGCTACTTCTACACCTCTCACATTCTTAGACTCTTTCATAGAATTAACTCTCTCACGAGTCCGCGCCGACGCGGGCTACTTTAGAGAGAGAGAGAGAGAGAGAGAGAGAGAGAGAGAGAGAGAGAGAGAGAGAGAGAGAGAGTCAGCTCACATGCTTATAATCATCGGCACTGCTACCATATACATGTGGTAGTGATGTGTGTGAACACACTAGGACCGCCGGGGCATTTTTTTTCTCTTTAGGAGGTTTTTTCTCCCATGCATTGTATCTACACCCATCACTCTAGGGCAATCTATCTTTTCCATTGTACACTAAGTAAAACACTCTTAGTTGTGTGCCTTGAGCTTCCTTTGTCTTCTCTAAGCTGTGTGTGTTTTGTTGCAACCCTAATTACAACAATTGGTATTAGAGCAGGTTGTGTCCTCTCGGGCTTAGTCGCCAACAGCTCCAGCACATGGCTGCTCAGTTTCTTTGATTTCAGTGAGCTTTGGCGAGCGTTCGTAGGTTGACAAAAATTTTGAGATAACTCCTAGAGCTTATTCTGTTCAGATTTTTGATCCGGACTCATTTCGGCCTTTGTTTCCACTACAAGGAGGTCTGCATAGGCAATTTCGTCATTTTGTGTAGAATTTTTGCCAGTGCCATTTTCTGCATAACAGGTCCCATACAGTCTACTGCAGGTTGTGCTATATAGCACGTGCTAGTCTCACAGAGTTTCTCCTCATTTTGGGAATTTTTCACATCAAGTGCAAACATCAAGTACACTCGTTGGACAGGTGTTCAAGATGTTTGCTGCTGAGGACAGGTGGATGGGAACAATTACCCTATCTGGGCTTACATGATGCAACATGTTCGTGTGTCAAAGAGCATCTATAATATTGTGCAGGGCATTGATGTACGTCCTGGTTTTGAGGATGTAGGTGATGTTGAGGATGTGGAAGATCTTGCTGCAAGGATTGATGCTATTAGAGTTGTTTTTCCTACATGAGAACAAGCTTGTTGGGATGTAAAGGATGTGTAGGCTCATGCATTTGATTGTGTTTTCTGTGAAGCGTTCCACTACTCCTCACATTTGTTCAGCAAAATCTGCAAAACAGGCTTGGGATATTCTGGCTGGTCTTTATGCAAGCTGCAACGAGGCAAAAATTGCTTTGCTACATAAAGAACTTGAATTGAAGATTATGCATGAGAAAGATGATATGGACACTTTCCTTACTGGTGTCAAGGATATCCATGAGCAACTTATTTTTGCATGTGAAGTCATTTCAGACAGTTCCCTCGTGCAGACTGTCCTTGATGCCTTGCTAGATTCTTACCAGACTTTTGCTAGTACTTGAAGACTTATGATCCAAGGAAAATCCTGAAGCTGTCAAGTTTGATGCATTGTGCACATTGTTGTTGCAAGAGTCACTTTCCAGAAAGAATAGGACTAGACAGTGTGCAGTTGATAAGGATTTTATTGCTTCTCAAAGAAAGGGTGGTAACAACAATGCAACCACTTCTTATGGTTCTGCTGCGAGTGGCAAAACTTATGTTCCTAATGCTTTTGCTGGCATTAATTCATCTGGAAATTCTGGTGATAAGGGCAAAAAGAAGATGCGTTGCCATTATTGTAAAGCTAATGATCACTTGATCAAGCAGTGTCCTAAGTTGAAGGCCAAAGAGGCTAAGAAGAAAGAGGGTGGTTCCACCGCAAATGCTGGTTCCACCACAAATGCAGCCATTGTTGAGTCTTCTGTGAAAGGAGACTGTGATGCTGATGTTGATGCAAAATGGGCTTTTAGTACAGAGTGCACTTACAATCCTGCTATCCATGATGCATGTATGTCAATTGTGCTGCAGATTTACATGTGTGGTATTTCTATAGTGGTGCTACAAAAGCACATTACCTCACATAGTAATTTGTTTACCTCTCTCGAGTCTGTACCTCATGGGAATTTAGTCACTTGTGCCAACAATGCCTCTTACCCGGTTTAGGGAGTTGGAAAGACTGTGCTTACTACTGCAAATGGTAGTTCTTTCACACTTGTTGATGCACTTTATGTACCTGGGATCAAGAAGAATTTTTTGTCCATATCTGCACTTGCTAGACTTGGACTTGTAGTCAAATTTGTGGATAACAGGTGTACAGTTCATTGATCTCAGTTTTGGTGATGAAATTGTTGCATCTGGTCTGTTGTGCCGTGGGTTATTTCAGATTAGCGTTCTAAGTTTCCAAAGGATAGTTCAGTTAGGGCCCCATGGAGGTTGCAGCTTGTGCATAGTGATGTTTGTGGGCCCATGTAAACTCGGTCCTTGGGCAATCACCTGTACTTCGTGACTTTCATTGATGATTACTGCAGGCATGCATGGGTATTTCAGCTTAAAGCAAAGTCCAAAGTTTTTATGTGCTTGAAACAATTTCTGGCTATGGATGAAAATGTATCAAAATGTACTATGGACACCCTCTGTTCCAATCGAGGGGGGGAGTATATGTCTCATGAATTTAATGCATTTTTGGCTAGTCATGGGATAAAACACCAATGTAGAGTGCCTTATACACCTCAGCAAAATGGTGTTGCTGAGAGGAAAAACAGGTCACTTACCAAAATGGCATGATGTATGGTCAAAAGTCAAGCTTTGCCGCATTCTTTTTGGCTTGAGGCCATCATGTGTGCCACTTATGTACTGAACAAGTGTCCTACAAAAGCTTTGCAGTCTATTACTCCATATGAAGCATGGCATGACACAAAGGCTTGTATTGAGCACATGCATGTTTTTGGTTGTTTGGCATATGCTTTGGTGCCACAAACATATCGCAGAAAATTGGATGATAAGGCTGTCAAATGTATTTTTGTTGGTTATAGTGCTGAAAGGAAAGGTTACAGGTTGTATCATCCGCAAACAAAGTGTATTTTGGTTTCATGTGATGTAGTGTTTGTGGAAGATTTTATTCAGTCCTCGTTGTCATGTACTAGAGACAGTAATGTAAGCTCACAAGACATTTATGACACTTTGTTGCCTCTTTTAGTGGTGGAAATACGAATGTAAATTCCAATGAGGCAAATGTACAGCCTATGGGAGTTTCTGAAAATGTTACAGATCAGCCTATTACTGATGCAGATGTACAGGATGTACTTGATGAGAAAAGGGCTGAAAATGAGCATGCTAGAGGCATGTCAATATGGCTGGTGCATACATTGCGTGACAGTAAATTGGGTGCACCTTTATCTACTGGTACTCGTTTAGGCTCTCGCCATGCATCTTATGCATCAAATTGCTATGCTTTGGCTGTGTCTAGTTTACATGATGTTGAGGAACCTCTGTCTTTTGATGAAGCACAAAATTCAAAAAATTGGATGGTGCCATGCAATCAGAATATGATGCACTTATAGAAAATTACACATGGACTTTATGTGATTTGCCTCCTGGAAAAAAGTCCATTGATACAAAGTGGGTTTACAAGTTGAAATGCAAGCCGGATGGTGACATCAATCGCCATAAGGCTCGACTTGTTGCAAAGGGTTATGCACAGCAGAAAGGCATAGATTATGAAGAAACTTTTGCTCCCACTTGTCATATGACTATTGTGCATTTTTTATGTGCATTGGCAGCTCATTTTGGTTGTGATGTACATCGATCAGACATTGTTACTGCTTTCTTGAATGGTGACATATTTGAGGAAGACTATGTAGCACAGCCTCGCGGTTTTGTCAAGAAAGGACAAGAGGACGAAGTGTGCAGATGTAAGAAGTCTTTGTATGGGTTGAAGCGATCTCCTTGCGCTTGGTATGAGAAAGTTGACACTCAATTGGTTAAATGAGGCTTTTGTAACAGTCCAACAGAAAGCACATTGTATGTCAAGTGGATGATTTGTTGATCATTGTTTCCAATGAGGCACATATTGCCAAATTTAAGGCTGATTTGAATGCTACTTTCAAGATAAAAGATTTGGGGCTATTGCATCATTACTTGGGTATACAGTTTAGGCAATGTGATGGCGGTATTGCCTTGTGTCAGAAAAGTTACATAGAGACATTGCTATGTAAGTTTGGACTTGAGGATTGCAAACCTATTGGGACCCCCATGGAAATAGGTTTGAGTCTACATGATGTTGGTGATCCTGCTGATGTCACTCTTTATCAAACTGTTGTTGGCTGCCTCATTTATGTATGCAACACAAGGTCGGATATTTTTGCAATCTCACAGGTCAGCTGATATATGCATAGCCCAGGGTCTAAGCATTGACAGGCTATCAAGCTGATTTTCCGCTACCTTAGTGACACTTTACATCTTGGCTTCTTTTATCCCAAGGGGGGATAATTGCCGCCTTGACTTACATGCTTTTTCGGAATCAAATCGGGCTGGTTGTTTTGACAAAGAGTGTCGACAAGTGGTTTTTGTTTCATGCTTGGATATTCATGTATATTATGGTTGAGCAAGAATCAACCACTGTGGACACTTCTAGTTGCGAGGCTAAGTACAAGGCAGTTTTCATAGCTACGGTTGAGTGTGTATGGCTCATCTGACCCCTTATGGCTGATTTGGGTGTTAGATAGGACACTGCCAACACTGTCTATACTGACAGTCAGAGTGCATTGCAAGGAACCCAGTTTTTCATGCTCGCACAAAGCACATTGAGGTGAATTACCACTATGTCAGGGAGAGGCTCTCAACAGGAGAGATCAGCTTGGCTTATGTGCCAACACAAGACAACCTTGTAGATCTTTTCACAAAGGCATTGTCTCGTGAGAAGTTTGAAGCTTTCCGCAAAGCTTTGGGCTTACTGTTCTTTGTGGACTGATCATGTCCTCAGGGTTTGGCACTTCCCTTTACTCATGTGCCAGCTCTCATTCACCGCCTCACTCCAGGGGGGACCATATACATGTAGTAGTGATGTATGTGAACACACTAGGACCGTCGGGGTAATTTTCTCCCTCTTTAGGAGGTTTTACCACCCGTGCATTGTATATATGCCCATCATTCCAAGGAAATCTATCTTTTCCATTTCACACGAAGTAAAACACTCTTAATTGTGTGCCTTGAGCTTTTGTCTTCTCCAAGCTGTGTGTGTTTTCCTGCAACCCTAATTCCAACAACACCCTCTACAATGCAAAAGAGCACCATTACTATAAAGTTGGTAACGAGCAATAAACTCAAGACCTATTATTCAACAGGGAAATGGCATAACCAATCCACCACACTTGGGTGATAGAAAGGTTATACCATTTCTCTCTTTTTATGAGCGCGTGCGCATACACACACACACCCCCACCCCCACCCGAGAAGAAGAGAATTTTAACGTCGTAGGAAACTATCCCAAGAGACCTTAAAGATCTATCTAACAAGGAGAGTTGAAGTCAAGACTTAAGTGGGAGAATGCGCTAGCTGAAGAGAAAGCGAAGAAAGATAAGGCGGAGATCGAAGTAGATCTAGTTAGCTCTGATCTCTTGAAGTGCAAAGAATTTTTCATGGATATTCTCCAAGCTCAACATTTTTTTGTAAAGAAGTTTTGTATCTTCTCAAAACAGATTGCTTATTGTTCCGATGATCGTGACATTGTCTCTCTCTCTCTCTCTATATATATATATATACATATATACATATATGTCTCTCTCTCTCTCTCTCTCTCTCTCTCTCTCTCTATATATATATATATATATATATATATATATATATATATATATTGTAAAATTGGAAATTTCTAATAGTATTTCTAGTTTTCATCTATATAAGGAGAAAAGTCGCCGCTAAGGCAAAAGACTTCCCCGAACACTCTATGAGGTATTGATAAAGGGTCCTTTCACTTAAGGATCTTAAAAAAATCATTGCACTAGATTGTATTATTATTTCTATTGATTATTAAATCTTTATTTTCTTATAATATGAAAGTACAAAAATATTCTTTTGTTTTAATTTTTATGTATCTTTTTATTTTAATTTTTTTATTTTATGTTGTTTCAATATACTGATGTGCAATGTGCACCTTTTACCTTATTATTTACGTGGGGCCCTTCATAATATATAAACCATTTATGGGTAGGGGTACCCGCTAAAAGAAAATGAAAAAATGGCACATTAGTGGACATGACGTGAAGTTGCATGAGGAGATTTAGAGGTAGTGGAGTTAAAAAGGAAATGCAAGGCGTGGAGGCTATGCCTCCCCATTAGGGATCCCTCTCTCTCTCTCTCTCTCTCTCTCTCTCTCTCTCTCTCTCTCTCTCTCTCTCTCTCGTCACAGAGAAAAGGTAGGGACGTTGCATAAGGCATAGGAAAATAGAATCCATCCCCCCTCCCCTCTCTCTCTAGCTCTTGCATCCTTCCTCGACACAAGAATAGTGGAGATGATGTGGGAAGAATGCTCCGTAGGTGTAAGTCTATGAATGACAGGGGAATTTTAGCTACACGCTCACAAGGAAGATGGATTTGTAGGCTCGTAGGGACGTGTTGAGAGGTGGGAAGGGCAACACATAGGCGGAGAGAAGGCTTTGGCGACACCAATGGGAGGTGAGGGCTAGGCGATGAGGGCAGAGGGAATCTTGAAAGCATCAACTAATGTATTTTATTTTAAGCAAGAGACTAGGAGCCACTTTTTAAAAATAGATAATACAATTTTATATTAAAACACAATAAAAGTTCTATATGATTGTAGGCACTTATCTATACTTACTCTACCTCATCCCCCTTTAACTTAGTAGGCTTTCGTGCCTCTTCACCTTGTTTTATCTTTGGAGAAATTCAATCTCATAACCAAGGGTTTTTTTGGGAATTTTGAAAAATTTAAAGGGCATTTTGGGAATTTATGAAAAAATATTGGAGGTATTTTTAAACTTTGAGGGGTAATTTGGAAATTTCCACAAATTAGAGGTGTATTTTTGTGATTTTCCCTTTTTTTAAAATGCAGACTAACACTATCATCCAGAATATACATAAAAATCAAATTTTGACTTTAAGAATGAAAGCCAAATTAAATTATGACTCGAAAAGCTCAATGAGAAAGAAACAAACGATGCATAATGGTTGGAAACAGAGCGACAGAGGTATCAGCTACAAAGAGGGAGTTTACAACGGCTTTTACATCTGATAGGATGAAAGGGGGCTGAGATGCCCGGGCAAGGTAAGAGTGATTACAAAAGGTAAAACCATAAGTTGAGATTGAGCGGGAATACCCGGGGAGTCTAGGGCAAACTTGGGATTTCTAGTTTCAATTGACCAGTTTGCATTACTAATTAGAAAGGCAACCACTTCATTGTGAGCTGGCACATGAATTTAAAGAAGAAAAAAAAAAGAGCAAGAATTTATTGCATTCATCTCCATTAAGGTCGCTTGTCATGGGCCTGACGATCTTGACCATTCACCTACTACCATTTCCTGTGCACAATTCTCCTCTATAGCCATGGGATGCACGCCACCTGAGAAAACAGAATATTGTCTGGATGCATGCAACCATTGAGTGCCATCTTAGCATGCGTAATACTGTTTGCAGGCATATTGCCTACCTACATGCAATCATTGAGAATCAACTCAGCATGTATAATACTCTCTGCCTGCTTGCAATCATTGAGCGCCAACTCAGCACCACTAAGAAACGTTTGTAGGTATTGACGGCCGGTTTTCGAAACCACGACCGCAAGAACCACACCCTAAGGAAGGGATGGCATATTACCAAAAGAAGAAGAAAAAAACAAAAAACAAAAAACAAAAAAGATCTCTTTACCATTCCCCACTCTCCCCTAAGCTTAACCACTAGCGGGGCTCCGCCAGTTTGGCCACACCTCTCCATTATCGCCAGAAGACGGACTCTCTCTCCTACTGCTCGGCTCCGCCAATATTCTCCCTCACCTACTCTACCGCTACATCACCCAGCCCAGTGGGCGCATATGACGCTGATGCCTTTGTCACACCCTTTGGCGGGCCACCACAGATATTGCATATTCTCTCTCTCTCTCTCTCTCTCTCTCTCTCTCTCTCTCTCTCTCTCTTTCAAATATCCTCCCTCTCTCTCTCTTTGCTTGTCCACACCCCAGCCCTAGCGGGCCGCCACATTATGCCCCCATCTCCCTTCGTCCACACCCCCTTCGGCCTTATACCCCCCCCCCCCCCCCCCCCCTGTTTTCTTCCCCAACCCTGGCGGACCACCAGCCTTATATCCCCCCCCATCTCCACCTAGCTCTCTCTCTCTCTCTCTCTCTCTCTCTCTCTCTCTCTCTCTCTCTCTCTCTCTCTCTCTCTCTCTCTCTCACGGCCCCGCAGACCATGGAAGGAATCTCTCTCTCTCTCTCTCTCTCTCTCTCTCTCTCTCTCTCTCTCTCTCTCTCTCTCTCTCTCTCTCTCTCTCTCTCTCTCAATTCCCTTCTCCACCACACACCTATCCCCTATCCTCTCACCCCCCCCCCCCCACCACCTCACACTCCCTCTCTCACACTATTTTTCCCATGGTGGGAACCCGCCAGTAAGCACCTCTCTCTCTCTCTCTCTCTCTCTCTCTCTCTCTCTCTCTCTCTCTCTCTCTCTCTCTCTATAATATCCCCCCCCCTTCGCTGACTAAGTACCCCCCCCCTCGTTTTCGGTCGGTGTCGAGCCCGCGCCTGCGCCCACACACTCGCCCTCACACCCCCGGACCCAGCCCTTGCGGGCGCCTTGAAGCAACACACACACCCTATCCCATCCCATTCCCCTCACCACCTTACCCACCCCTCTCTCACTCGCGCTCGCGCACCCCTGCAGCCTGCCATCTCCACGCTCACAGCCCGCAAGTGGCCATGCTCCCTCTCTCGCACTCATGCCCGTAGGCATCTCGTTATGCGCAACACACACACACTCACATGCTCTCTCTCTCTCTCTCACACACACACACTGTGCACACACACTCTCTCTCACTCCATCTCTCCCCCCCCCCTCCCCCGCCTCTGCGTCGCCAACAAAATAATTTATAAATATATTTATATTACATAATACACTCCCCCTCGTTCCCACGCACATACACACATCCATACATATACACACTCATGCTCACGCACTCACACATATACATATTACCCACACTCACCCATACATGCACACGCATGCATATACACGCATGCACACCCATACATGCACACACATGCATATACGCACGCACCAAAGAAAAGTAAAAAAATCGAAGGCAATCTACATCATCAACGAAAAGGAAGGAAGACGGCCAAATCACGCGACACCGACAACAAAAAGAACAAAGGCGCCGAAGGCATGCCCCAGCTGACCCCAAAGAGACGAACGCGCTACATCGACACACCGGCAAAGCTGCCATTCACCGGCATCACACGACCACGACGCCCTCTTCAGTAAACCGTACGTTATTATCATCATTTTTCAGTTTTCATCCAAGATTTGTAAAAAGATCCCAACTTGTAAATTTTATCTCTCTAGGTGATGGTCACAAAGGCCCACCTAAAGGTTTTCATTTTAATAACTCCCAAGACAAAGTAAGGGTCAATCACCCCGGGCCCATTGCCTTGCTTTGTCTCCCCGATTAGCTTACCCTAATCAAGCCAGATTACCCTAATCAAAAGCAACGAGCACCTATAAAAGGGCATTGAGAGGTCACTATCGAGGGGGGACAGTTCATGAGAGGCCAGCACTTGGTAGAGTTTTAGTAGGAGGAATTGACACTATTGGCATCACAAGAGGGGGGTTTTAGTGTAATGGTTTGTTTTGGGAATTGCATCATGTGAAGGGAGCTACGTCCACCTCTTGACTCCAATGGTCAATGCACACACACACACATTCTTGGTAACAAGTTTCACATCACCGAGTTGTCTCTAGAGAACGCACCAAGTAGGTTCACTATCTTTCCCTCTATCTCTCTATCACCACGGTGTGCCACCTCGTCAGAAAGAAGATCATTTGTAAATACGGCAAGAAGTAATTCTGCCTCACACCCCAAGGGCTTCCATCATTTGTTCATTCTCTCTATCTTCTCTCTCTCTCTCTCTCTCTCTCTCTCTCTCTCTCCCCCCCTCTCTCTCTCTCTCTCTCTCCCCCTCTCTCTCTCCCTCTCTGTGTGTAATTTCGTGATATCTCACATCACCGTTGTCTGCGTCCTAGCCGCTCAAAGCTAACTGGTGCCCCCTGTTCGCTTTATCGTCGTGACCGGCTTGAGGCATGCATCGGCTCCCAGCGTTTTAGAGACTGTCAGGGTCTGTGTCTCGCTTTGCTCCCGTCATTTGGTGCCCCCACTGAGGAGGGCTTCTAAGGAACCTTCAGTTTACAATGTTGAAAGCAACCTCATCAATCATGGACGAATGGCTGAAGGAATTCTCTAACTGGAGGACGGAAGAGGAGGAGACTAAGGAGGCACTAGCCGCCTTCATTGAAGTACTATTGCCAAGCTGCAGTGTAGTCAGTATTCAAGAGGTAAGCTCCCCATCTTGTGTTGCTCGTTCTAACCACAAATTGAGAGCATCAGGTGGGCGGTCTATGAAGTGCTATCATTGTTGTCAACCAAAACACATTGTCAATGAGTGCCAACAACGAAGGGGCTGAAATCGTCTACATCGTCATTCATCGCGAAGAAGTCATCCACATCAAAGGGGGAAAGAAAACGGTAAGGCCCCTCTTTCCTAAGGAAACTACTACAAAATGGCCAAAGGCAAGGAGAGGTTAAGCCGGTCTGGAAACACATGACCCCAAAGGGAGAAGCATCTCGCCAAGCAAGTGCTTCAAGCTCAGAGAGCCGGGTCGTACCCAGCTTGCCAAAGAGGAAGTCACCCGAAGCTAAGCGGTGGAAGGTCGATTACCGATTCGCACAACCCATGCGAGTGCTGCCAGTCCACTTCGACAATCCTGAAGCAGAAGTAGTAAGAAGGTTCCCATGCCCTAAGGAAGAGTGGTTCGGCTACTGCTCTTGCTATTTTGGAAGATGGGTAGAGGGTCTTTCTTCTCTTCCCCTGCAACTTATCCTGAAGACGCTCTCCACCACGGGTGAGACCTAGTGGACTGGAGATGAATTACAACTGAATGGAGTGGAATTCATGCAACACGTCGACTGCGGTAATTATCTGCAATTGCTGCTAGCCAAAAGGCTGGGAGTGGTCAGATGCATCGCCATCACCCCGTATGTGCTGAGCTTCGAAGGAAAGGGAGAGCCCATGAAAGGCGATGACCTCCTATGGATGTGCCGACTCATCAACACTGGCACAGTAAGAGTATAAGTAAGTACTCCACCCTCTGTGCATGATGAAAATCGGGCAGATAGCATTCCGGTTCAGGTTCCTGCAGCATATGTATGTGAATATCTATGTAGATATTCACATGCATAGAAAAATCTTCTACCAACAGAAGATCGTGTATCTATTCGGTGCCGTGGGGCTAGGAGAAATCCTTAATTCCCCAAACTCTATCATTCTCCCCATACTGGATTACCACCACACCTTCAATGTTTCTATCTTTATCTTATTTTAATCTATCCACCCAACTCTGTAAAAAGCCTCTATGAGTCGCTACTGTCATTAATATATATATATATATATATATATATATATATATATATATATATAAAGAAAAAAAAAGTTTGTAATTTCCTGAGTTACTACCATGGAAAGTGCTTCTTTCCCCATGTTCAGTGGAAAGAAGGGAGAAGATCTCACCACCGACTTTCTGGATGATTTCGACATCGCTTGTGTGGTCTCCAACAAGGATGATGACGCCTCACGGTTTTGAATTTTTCCTCTACTAATGAAAGTAGAGGCGAAGTCCTGGTACAATGCTTTGCCCCAGGCTACCAAAAATGCATGGGATGTGTTACGTGCTGCCTTTGTGAAGAGGTTTGGTGGAGTCACAACCTCAGAGAAGCTATGGCAGCTACTGACGGAATTGAAGCAGGGAGGTCTGCTAAAGTATGCCACGTACGAGTCCAAGTTTGTGGACTTATGGGAGAGATGGGTTGCCTCATTGGAGGAAGGCGAAGGAGCACCTAATTTCCTAAAGAAGGATCGTTTCATTGTAGGCCTGTGGTCGCCACTTAAGGAGAAGGTGAAGGGAAGGTTTCCTGCAACATATGAGCTGGCAATAGTAGCCCGCCTTAAAGACAAGAAGTTGTGCATGCAAGCAAGAGTAAACGAGTTAGAGGAATCAAGCTCGATCCGATGAACTCTAGTAACTGCAACAGCCGCTCATAGAGACCAGCCACAAGAGGCATCAAAAGAACGATAAGACTTGCTGAGTCGCATCACTACCCAACTAGAGAGTTTATCCGTGCATCTGGTGCAGCAAGGGCATGCACCTATCAGAAATCCAGAGAAAGGAAGAGGACAACGAAGGCAAAACCAAGAGTACCACTATTACAATTTTGGGGAAGATGGCCATGGTATGTACTACTGCCCACATCCAAGGAGGCAGAATTTCAATAGAGAAGGGAGACAGAATCAGATCTCTCCGCCAAGGGCAAGACCACCACCACCCAAGCAACCAGGACCGATTCCACCGATTCAGATCCTTTGAACACCTGTACAAAAACAACCACCACCGCAACCTCTTATTCCACCACTACCCCCACCACCTGCTGTAAACCAAGTGGTGAGTGTTATTAGCTTGGAAGCTAAAGGGAAGGCAAAGGTAGAACAACCAGTTCGAGAGAATCACAAAGGGAAGGCAAAAGTAGAAGATGTGGATGCTATGGGAGTGAAGCGTGCCAGGCACAAGGAAGCCTCTCAAAGAGAAGAGAAAATGAAAGGGAAGGTCGAGTCTAGCAAGCAAGCAGCTAAACCACGACGGAAGATAGACATCGTGGATTTCTCACTAGGTGAGTATGCTAAACCCTATGACTTGTTTCAAGATGTGTTGATGCAGGGCCCGAAGATAACTTGGCCCCACTTACTCCACCTTGCACCAAGAATGAGGAGGCAATGGACAAAGATGGTGAGTACCAGGAAATCAAGACCAAGGATAGTTGGGGCTATCTCTGGGAGGGATCTCGACGACATCCTACCAACTATGGATGCCGACATCAAGGGGAAACAAATCTCAAACGTCTACATAGATGGTGGCGCGCAAATATGCGTCATGAGTGAAAAATTGATGCCCCATCTAGGTCTAGAGGTGAGTAGGCTGGCACCCTGCCGAGCCAAAATGGCAAATAACGTAAGAGTGAAATGAGTAGGGATTGTGAATGCTGTCAAAGTAAAAACATTCACTACAGAAGTGGAGGTAGACATCTTTGTCATGCCACATAGAGGGGAGGGCTACCCTATCATTATTGGGAGACCATGGCTCATGGCTATGGAAGCTAAGCAAGACTGGAGCACCGGAATGATTCAGATGAAGGGCGCTAAAGGGAAGTCCATATTCTACAACATGAGGACTGGGAAGCAGTGCAACATGATCTTGGAGGCTTCAGAAGATGAGTTCACCAGCGACTATTCGTCTACGTCAGGAGAAGAGACAACCACAACTGATGAGAGTGATAGTAGCATTGAAGTGATGGGGGTCATCCTTAAAGACCCAAAAATATTGACACAATCTGAAGCACCCCCGACAAACCGAGAGGAACCATCAGGTACGCAATCCTTAGAGGATGCAAGTAAGTTACATCCGATGCTCTCAAATGAGTTAACCGATGAAGAAAGGAAGGAATATGTCTCCATGCTGGGTAATTTCACTACACTGTTCATTGATGGCTATGATAAGATCACAGGAATCACAGTAGTACAACACCACATAAAACTCAAGGAAGGCGGTAAACCTGTGGTGCAAAAGCTCAAAAGACTTGCGGGTAATCCAACAAGAGGCACTACTTAAAGTGAGGAGTTTACTACAGGCAGGTTTTATCTACCCCATCGAAGACTCAGAATGGGTTTCCCCAATAGTAGTCACACAAAAGAAGAATGGAAAGTGGAGAGTCTGTGTGGAATATAAACCTCTCAATGCAGCCACAAAGAGGGATCACTTTCCCCTCCCATTCCAAGATGAAATTCTCAATGAAGTGACATGTCATGAGCACTACACAGTATGTGATGGCTACTCAGGATACTTTCAGATTAGTATTGTGGAAGAAGACGAGAAGAAGACAACCTTCATCACACCTTGGGGATGCTTTGCTTACAGAGTGATGCCTTTTGGCCTCACCAACACTCCGGCCACATTTCAGCGCTATGTAACTTTTGTCTTCCAACCCTACTTTGGAACATCAATACAGGTTTTCATAGATGATTTCTGCATCTATAGTTCACGAGCCCTCCATTTAAGAAAAGTCTATGATGGCTTAACCATGCTGCAAACCTTGGGTGGCCAGCTCAACGTGGATAAGTGTCACATTGGTGAAAGCAAAGTTACTCTCCTTGGCCATGTCACTTCAGCAAAAGGGATTGAGGCTGACCCTAGCAAGATTCAAGCTCTTGTATCTTTGTCATCACCCACCACCGCTAAGCAGTTGGTTTCCTTCCTTCAGAAGATAAGATACTTAAGTAGGTTCATTCACTTGCTATCTCAACTGGTTCTCCCTCTACAACAAGTTGCCCAGAGGGATGTCTTCTCATGGAGTGAAGAAAATGAGCAGCAATTTACCAAAGTGAAGCAAATCCTAGCCACGCTTCCCACCATTTCACCCCCCAAGTGGGACGAGCCATTTTATGTGAACCCTAGTGTAGGAAGTGATACACTCGGAACCGTACTAATGCAAAAGGACCCCCCAACTTCTTTCATGCGTCCTATTTACTTCTCTAGTCGTGTCATGACCCCATCAAAAAAGGGATTCGCCGAAGTAGAACACATGGTTCTTGCACTAATGTTTGCTACCACAAAGTTTCGCTCCTATCTTCTGCCTAGACCCTTTGTAATTTTGACAATGGAGGAGGTCTTTCCATATGTAATGCGACACATGGATGTCTTATCTAGGATCTCTAAATGATTGGTCAAGTTACAAGAGTTTGACTACACCATGCAAGTAGAAAAATCCACTAGGGCTAGTCTAGTGGGTATTCTTACCCATCACCACTATGAGAAGAAACTGAAGGTCAATACGGAAGCAAAAGAAGGAACACCAATGGTAGAAATTCCTCAGATAGAAAGATACTCACTCTCTTTTATTTGATGGAGCATACAAAAGAAAAGTGGACCAGTTCGCAGATGGCATAGTCTTTTTTAATGAGCAACAGGAAAGGGTATTCTCTGTCGGGCAGCTATTACACTCCCACTCCAACAACGAAGCAGAGTATGCAGCTTTAATTCTTGGGTTAGAACAATGTATTTCACAAGGAATTCAACGCCTAAATGTGTTTGGCGATGCTTTGCTTTTGATAAGGCAGATAAACGGCACTTGGGTTTGTAAAAATCAGGTTTTACTTGGTCAACTACGCCAAGTTAAGGATCTTTTAAGGAAGTCTGAAGCAGTGCAATTATTTCATGTCCCCAAGACAGAAAATCAGGAGGCAGATGCTCAAGCCAAGGAAAGAATACAAGACGTTCCCGTAGGAGCAATCAAACTAAAACTACCCCTCTTTCAAGGTAGTGATGCTATGCCTGATATCATTAGCTTTCTAAATATAGGAGAATGTTCGGAAGGGTACACTAAAGGCCAAAAACAGTGGCTGGTAAAGAAGGCTACCAGATACCACCTTGTAAACGACCACTTGTATTGTAAGGGCAAGGATCAGATTCTCAGTGAGTGCCCACCTCTAGTGAGATCACAGAGGTAATTTCAAGTTTCCATGATGGCGTCTGTGGCGGTCATTTTGCTTTAGATATCACCAGTAGGAAGATTCTACAGGCAGGATACTCTTAGCCTAGTCTAAACAGGGATGTACATCATTGGTGTAAAACATGCAAGGCCTGTCAAGTGGCCAGTGATCGCACACTAGCCTATGAGCCACAGACTCCTATCATCTCATATGGTCCATTTGAGAAATGGGGAATAGATGCAATCGCTCCCTTACCAAGGGCCCAATCAGGTAAACTGTACATTATAGTGGGTGTAGATTACATGACCCGATGGGTAGAAGCAACAGCCACCACCCGCATCACAACCCAAGAGGTAGCAAAGTTTGTATTTGAGCACATCTATTGCCGTTTTGGCACTCCTCTTGAGATAATATCAGATAGGGGACCAGGTTTCAAAGGCGATCTGGTGGGAGAACTGATGAAAAAGTTAGGCATCACACGCCGACATTCCACACCATACTATCCACAGTGTAATGGCCTAGTAGAAAGGTAAATGCAATGATTTGCAAAATCATCACAAAGCAGGTGAACAATCACATAGGAGACTGGGATAAACATCTCATGGCTACTCTATGGGCCTACTGAACGACGTTTCGAACATCACTAGGTTTCACCCCTTTCCATCTAGTTTACGGAAAGGAGGCAATTCTACCCATTGAGGTACAGATAGCTAGCTTATGAATCTTGGCTAGCCAGATACAACACCCAATTGTAAATCTCCGCAACCACATCCTGGATCTGGAAAGGCTCCAACTAGATAGGGAAGAACCAATCAATCACTATGCAGTGCAGGCAGCACGAGGCCGTCTTACCTTCAATCAAGGGCTTAAGGAAAAGGGCCTGGAGAAAGGCATTCTAGTATTGAGATATGACAATAGATTTGACACCAGGAAGGACAAGAAATTTCAACCCCGATGGGAGGGACCATTCATTGTCAAAAGGCGTTATGACAACGGCAACTATAAGCTGATGGAAGCAGATGGGAGAATTCACAAGACTAGAGCCAATGGATGGAGGCTGAAGAGGTATTTCCTTAGGTTTGATCCAGAGTTCATGCTAGACATTCCAAAAGAGGTAGAACCCTCCAATTCCACAACTAAAGATGCAGAGGAAGGGCTAGAAGAATAAATGCCTCTAGCCAGATTATGGGAGTGCTAATGACGGCCGGTTTTGGAAACCGCGACCGCAAGAACCACACCCTAAGGAAGGGAAGGCATATTACCAAAAGAAGAAGAAGAAAAAAAAACAAAAAAGAGCTCCTTACCATTCAACCCCCCCCCCCCCCCCAAGCTTAACCACTAGCGGGGCGCCGCTAGTTTGGCCACACCTCTCCATTATCGTTAGAATACAGATTCTCTCTCTCCTATTGCTCGGCTCCGCCAATATTCTCTCTCACCTACTCTGCCGCTACATCACCTGGCCTAGTGGGCGCATATGACGCTGATGCCTCTGTCACACCCTCTGGCAGGCCACCACAGATATTTCATATTCTCTTTGGGTGGATGCATGAATAGGTGGACTTACTACCTGTGTCTCGGAGACACTAGCACGCTGGTAGCTACCTCCCAAATCCAAAGGTGGAGGTTTGAGTGAATTTAATAATGATATTTTAAAAAACGTGACAGAGACCACGATCGAAGGTTGTTGCGCCTTTTCGTCTCTCTCTCTCTCTCTCTCTCTCTCTCTCTCTCTCTCTCTCTCTCTCTCTCTCTCTCTCTCTCTCTCTCTCTCTCTCTCGCTATAGTTCCCATCTCCATAGCTGAGAACGCACTCTCTCTCAAAGTAGATTGCCTTCCTCAATCACTGCTCTCTCTCTCTCTCTCTCTCTCTCTCTCTCTCACACACACACACACACACACACACACACACACATTGCATGCGAATCCCTAACTGGTGTTTAGGGCTTAGCTTTGGACAGGGTACCCACTTTGGCATCCTCTTTCCACCTCTCAAAGACTCACAAGATGGTGGAAATCATTCCAGTTGAGGATGTTGTGAGTTTACCAAGTAGTAGTCATGCCTTTGTTGTGACTCAATCAAGTGAAGCTCATGCAAACAGAGTGTAATCAAGGATTATGAAGCAAACCAAAAGCGTGCATATCGCGAGGTTCCGTTTGCATATCGCGAGAGAATCAAAGAAAGGGAAGCTAGAATTAAACAGGTCGATATTAATTAATTTTAGCACCGCAAAATTACTGCACAGGTGATCAAGTTTTTCAAGCAGTGCATAGAGGGTCTTGACAACAAGGCAAAGGAGAAAATCATCAGGAGCATTCTCAAGCATCGAGCATTGAGAGACCTGAAAATTCAATCTATAGGAGGTGAGGTTTCCAATGATGAGCAGAGGGTATTGATTAATGGAATGCACAACACTCTCAAGGTAATCAAGAGACCAAAAATCTCGGCAGAGTTGTTTATTAAACGGGCAAGTATCATGATGGTTATGAATTCCGCAAGCATAAAACCAAATATAGCAGCTGCATCGAGGCTTCTTGGTATCCATCGAAGGAACTTCTATGCAGCTAGATCTTGATTGAAACATAATCATACAGAACTACCATTGCATTTGTGTGGGCGACAACCATACACAAATAATGTAATTACAGAGGAAGTGAAGGCCACAGTGGTGAGCTTCTGGACTCACAATGCTCGCGTATCGCCCAACAAAAAAGGATGTGTGTCGAAAGCGTATTCCATGCAAAGTATTCGATAAACACCTAGTGAATCTTCTTGAGTAACAAGCTTATTTTCATTGACAATTATGGCACTGGTTTGGTTGTACTTCAGTTGACTGTTGTATAGTTTGCTTATTGTTGCACATTGCTTTAGACCTAGTAACAACCACTGCTAAATAGGTAGCTTACTATACATGACTGGTAGCTACCACTGTGATCCTTATAATTCCCACTGTCAGACTTTGGTAGCGTCCATGTTGTCCTCGGTAAAGGTAGCTACTAGTCTGATAGGGATTGCTACCAATCTGCCATGGTGTTCTTGGTAAAGTTCTCGCTACCACGTTCAACCTGCTAGTTTACAGTCTCATAGTCATGATAAGGTAGCCACCACTCTGATAGTGATTTCTACAAGATTTCCATGGTAGTATTGGTAGTTATTATTGTCAACTTGGTAGCTATCAGTCTCATAGTGCTAGCTGGAGCTATCACTCTAAGAGTAATAGCTTCCAGTCTACCATGCAATCCTGGTGGAAGCTACCAGTCTGCCATGGCAATCTTGGTGGAAGCTACCGGTTTGTCATGGAAATCCTGGTGGATTGGTAGTTATCACTGTCAACATGGTAGCTATCAATGTCAACCTGGTAGCTACCCTTAGGTAGTCTGATAACAACCAGCCTTACAGTGCTACTCATGGTAAAGGTAGCCACAAGTCTTAGAGTGCTTCCTACTATTAGAATCAGGCTCTTGTAACTTTTCTCCTTCCACTCATCACAAAATATTAGTTACCATTCTGAGAGTAATAGCTTCCACTCTGCCATGCAATCCTAGTGGAAGCTACCAGTCTGCCATGGCAACCTTGGTGGAAACTACCAGTTTGCCATGGCAATCCTGGTGGATTGGTAGCTATCTTTGTCAACCTGGTAGCTATAAGTATCAACCTGGTAGCTACCACTGTTAACCTGGCAGCTACCCTTAGGTAGTTTGATAACAACTAGGTCTTAGAGTGCTTTCTACTATTAGACTCAGGCTCTTGCAACTCTTCTCCTTCCACTGATCACAAAAGTATTAGTTACCATTCTTATACTAGCTCCCACCAGATTGATCTCAGTTTTGCATGTCAACAATAAGTTATGATTTTGCCAATAAATGTACTAAATATCATTATTTAATGCAGGTAGAATTCTTTCTTGCCTTCAAACAGAGTCACCCAGAGGTACAAATTCACCAAAAGACATTTGAAAAGCTGAAACCTTATTTTGTACGCAAGCTCCAAGATCGCTACAGTTGCTGTTGCATCACTCATATTCAAATGTCATTCTCGAGGATGCGTAAACCATATAAGGCAGATTTCTTATGGCGTGCATGGGAAAGAGTGTAGTTGTCAATGTGATATTTGTGGTGCAGATTTGAAATGTAGTGCTCAGACAAATCAGTGCCCTAGCCTTACAAAGCTTTGGGAGTCAGTTTTATGCTTGAAGGCTAGCGGGTCAAATTTTTTTGCACTGAAGTGTTTGATTGGCGAATGCTCTTCATGTGGCCCTTCAAAGAAGCTACCAATTTGCCCAATTTAAGAGTTAAATGGTGCACACATGGTAACAGTTAATATTTGTGAAGACCTTGAAGTTGGCGAACAGATTCAGGGAAAAAGAAGAAAAGAAAAGTTCTTTCTCACAAGGAGATGCAGTGCGGGCAGCTTTTCATACTGTTCAAGGATCATCTGAGTAAGTTTATAAAGCACAATTTTGTTTATAGATGGAAGGCCGAGCAGTTTAAAGATTGCCTACGTATCTTCCCTGAAGATGTGGTAGTGTTAGTGGTGGATTTCGCTGAAAATTACACTTTCAAAGAACAGAATGAGATCCAATCGATGCATTGGTTTTCTAGCCAGGTGACAATCTTGTTCACATTACATATGTGAGGATTGCAGGTCGTGTCCAAAAATACTATCATTTCTATATATCTAATGATAAAATCCATGATACTCTTTTTGTTCAGGTCATGGGAAGGGTGAACATGATGGTGTAGGTGCTGTTATTAAGAGACATCTCACTCAGGAGCAGCTAAAGCCAGACTGTGTGAAATTACAATGTGCAGCAGATGTGGTGCCATTTTTGAGAGAAACCATGACCAATGGTGCTACAGCCACGTATTCTTCGCAGGTATGACCAATTACTCGACTGTTCTGGGAGGTCAAAGTAGGTGATGTCGATAGAGGCCAACCGCGGGATTGTAAATATGTGCCTAATGCACGTGGGTTACATTGTGTCAACGGCTACTCCTTAACAAATGGAAAACTTCTTAGGTATCGGCAATTATCATGCTTTTGTAGTGCTTGTTTGCAAGACAGCTGGAGGAGGTGTTCGAAAAAATTACACATTTCTGCATGGAATTATGTTACCCTTGAACCTACAGATGATGTCGAAGATGATGATGAGATTGAAGAGTTTGCATATGAAGGACACCATGATACATTGAGTGATGCACTTCATGTTGGTGACAATTTTGCTGTTATAGCTCCTCATGACAATAAGGAGCTTGTGGATTTCTATGTCTTGAAATGTACAGCAAAAAAAACTCAAACTAAAGCTTTGCTAAGAGATGCATGGGGGAATGTTTGCAATGCTGGCTCGTTTGTTCTCAAAGGAGTTTGGTACGAACAAGCAAAAGAAAATCCCTATGAGTTCAAGCTATTAAATTCTAAGCCTGAAGCCACCTTGCAATCCCATCTTGTACGAGCTATTAAGTTCCCAATGCAGAAAGTGGGACGTACAAGTAATTCTTACTTTCCTCAGAAACATATGAGGCTATTTTATATAGCACTCCTTTTGATGTATAGCATTCCTAGTTCTAATGTAAGCTGCTTTTGATGGCCCTTAAGCATATTTTCTTTTTTTTTTCTTTGGGGGAATCTTCGTAATCTCTGTGCTGAGCATCACCCTATTTTGCAATTGCTTGAATCGTGTCTAAAACATAAACAAATGTACAAGTTAACAAAAACATGCTTTACTACATTGAGCATTGGAAGCTACTTTACTACATTGTATCATCATTACAAGTAAGCAAAATACTCCAAAGTCAGTAAATGGTTGACTGTCTACATCGCTTATCATGGTTACATGTCAGGATAATATATCTATCCAACACCTTGAATTCTGTTCTTCATAATAAGAAATTAAGAACAATTTTTCAAGTTACATGCAGAGTCAGTATGACAATAGAAGCTACTATGCAAGCACTAATAAGCTACCGCTGTCAGGAGTTTTTTGGAGCAAGGGATTGCGCATATGTACATACACATGCATGGTGCATCAAATAAAGGATTGCCCAATTTCCATAGCCAGGTGGTTACGTGGGGCCCACATGTGTACAGGTAGGACAGGGTGTATCTACTGTATCGTTTTTCACTATTACCAATACTAGTGTGTTTTTTCTACAATAAGGAGGAGTTGGTAGCGCGTAAAACTTCTCGAGGAAGCTATCCGCGGGCCGACGACGTGAGGTCAACAGGTGCGTCAGATGGCATCTAGTGGTGTCAGGAGGGCGAACGAGGTCAATATTTGCACGCGGATGAGGACGGACACAACGTGGGTGTTTTCTGGTGAGAGTTATGCAGAAAGGTCATCATTAGGACCACTTTTTGGGGCCACTTCACGTGGTGGCGAGATGCATTATTGGAAAAAAGCTGAGTGCCAGGTGTGCGAATGATGCAAAAAGGTGACAACTATGCACTGCGAGGTCAATTTTTGGCCTGTTCGGGGTCCGTTTGAGGTCATCTAAAAGGCCAAGGGTGCCCAAGTAATAAAGATAAGTGTGGGAACTGAAAAAACAGAGAGAAGACCAGAAAAAACGTGGAGAAGAGAGGAGGAACAGCCGCAGGTGTGTTTTTGGTGTTTTTGGAGCCTGTTTTGGCCGTAAACTGTTCATCCGAGGTCGGATTTGAGCACTTTGACATTGTAGACTGGGGTTTTGGGCCGTTCCGGACGCGATGGCGCTGTCCATTTTGCCAAATTCCTCACTCTTTTCCTGCTGTTTTTCTGTGTAAGTTTCTCCTATGAACGAAGTTTCTGCTCTAGTTTGTGATTGTATCTGGTATCTTTTACCCATATTGTGTGAGCTGTTTGCCCCATTGGTGTTGGCCCAAGCTCATTTGTATCTAAACATCAGAAATTCTCCTCTTTTGAGCTGAGTTTTTTGGGTGTGTGTGTGTGTGTGTGTGTGTGTGTGGAGTGGGCAAGTGGATAGTCTCTCTCCTCTCACTCCAGAGGTGTGTTCCCTGTCTCGGCCAGGTGTGTTGTCTAAGCCGAGTGGTGCCCCATAGTGTGTGTGTGTATGTTCCCAAGAGTGTGTGTCGGGTCGTTATAGAGGCTTTGTGTGTGTTTTCATCCCGCTCACATTCTTTTGGCGCCCCCACGGAGGATCTTCTTCGAGTACCTTCTGCTTCGAGCTTCAAGCTTCGAGATTCGGGATTACAGGTTACCGATTACAGGTTACAGGTTACATGTTACAGGTTACAGGTTACAGGTTACAGGTTACAGGGACAGGGACAGGGACAGGGACAAGTACAGGTACAGGTGATTCGCACAGGTACAGGTAGCTGGAGTACAGTGATATACTAGCAGTGATGTCACTTGCAGTTGTTGTGGGAATGCATCACTTGGCGCCTATTTGAGCGCATTGTTTGCTGGATTGTACGTTACTTGTGGAAACTACCATTGTACGCATTTGTGGAGCCATACTTGGTTGTATTTGGCAGTCCCAGTCATTTCCGAGACTTGGTCTGGAAGATAGTCATTTCTGAGACTTGACTATATGCGATTTGCATTAGTCTTCGTGTGAGGGTCGATAGCGGGAGGTTTTTATTGAGCTGGGGGATTCTCAAATGTAGAGATCCTTTCGGTGATACAGGTAGCTGGAGCACCCTTTTTGTGACCTCGCCATAGGCTATGTACTAGTGAGTCCTATTTGATGCTGGGGTTTTGTTGTTGGCATTTTATGCATACAGATACAGTCTATATTTTGGGTTCCTACTGCTCTACTTCTGGGAAAACTCTGTCGAAATTTTCCCAAGTTATGATGGCTGGTTTTTTGGTATTTTGAGCCATTTATGTTGTTATGCTGCTGAAATTTTGGCAAAATCAGAGGTTGAGTCAGGTGTGCCTTCTTGGGAGCTTCATGGTTGGCTTTAATGGATGATCAAAATGGCCCTCAGTTCACTCCTTTTCATTTAACTCAAAGAATTCAGATTAATGTTCATGTGTCTAGGAAGATCTTTTTCTAGCAGCGCATAGTCTTTATGTTTGGGCCAAGAAGATTGAGAGAGATCCTGGAATGTCCTTTGCCTGTTGTAATTCCGATGATCAACTATGAAAACTCATTTGATGTGCATGTGTTTGTTCTCATCTAAAGCTGAGCTCCATTGAAGTTTCTGGGGATTGGGTAGTGAAAAGTTTTGGGTTCTTGCACGTGTGTTTGAAGGGGTCCTCTAGCCATGGCTTTCTCTTATCCGGAGTTTCATGGAAGAAGTGATGAAGATGTGGAGGACTTTCTGGAAAAGATGGAGGTTGCCTGCATTAGCAACCAGATTCATGAACCGGCGCAAATGTTACGTCTTCTCCAAATTTGTTTGAAGAGTGATGCACGAGCTTGGTCCAAAGCATTTGAAGAGGAGTTGCGTGTGGCTGATCCACCTGTAAGGTTGAGTTGGGACAATCTACGACATGGGTTGGAAGTGGAGTTTGTGAAGATAGAAGATCCTGACAAAGTGTGGCAAGAAGTACAGGCTTTGGTGCAAAAGGAAGGTGAGCCAGTAGATGCGTACATACTTAAGTTTTCATTGGCATGGGAGCGAATGTGCAAGGCCTTAGCACCACAGGTACCCCCGCCTGACATGATGAAGAAGGACAGGTTCTTAGCTGGTCTTTGGGAGAATATACGTTGGAGAGTGGAGCTAAAGAAGCCTAGGACATATGAAGATGCACTAGAGGTAGCAAGGAACAAAGAGTGGAAGCTGAGGAAAATGAGCCAGTTAGGGGTGGAGTCTTTGCCCATGAGGTCTGAATTTCAGCCTATGGACTCTTTACAAGGTCGTATGTCAGGGGTTCATCATGAACCAGTGGTTCCTGTTACTACTCAGGTTATGTCAGCAGTGGTCACTACAGCAGTGCAAGATGATGGCCTAAGGCAAGACATGAGGCAAGTGGTTGATTTGATGAAGAATCTCAGCCTAAACATGCTAGGTCAAGTGGGAAATAATCGAGGTCGAGGGCGGTTTGCAAATCAGCCAGGAGGTGAAGAAAGGCCTAGGAATGGTGTTGGACAAAGCAATGGTAGGTTTTGGAGGCAGACGCCCACATGTTATAATTGTGGAGAGTTGGGTCACATCAGCCCGCAATGTGATAAGCCACCAAGGATGGGGGGAGACATGTATCCATTGCCAAGACAGGTGCTAACTAGGTCAAATGATTATGGCATCGAAATTAAGGGAGACGAAGGAACCAGTGGACTGACCCAGGAGGAAAAAGGGAAGACAAAAGTGCTAAGTGTAGTCACCTTGGAGAAGGCATCAAAGCTAGAGGATACATTAGTGATGCCTATTGGGAAGAGGACCACAGAGGAAAAGGAAGGAAGAAGTGCCCCAGGTCCTAGTAAGAAGAAAGGAAAGAGCCATGAAGGCGAGGATGTCAAGGCCAAGAGGAAAAGGAGAGCTCGTCGAAAGTTTCATGTTTCAGATTTTCCACTAGGGAATGGGCAATTAAGCTATGACTTGAAGGAGGATCTGACGAGCAGGAAGGCAGATGTTACTTTTGGGCAGCTTATAGAGATGGTGCCTAAGCTAAAGCGACAGTGGAAGAGGATGGTTAACCCAATGGAGAAAGAGCCAGAGAGAGGTTCAATGAAGGTGTTGGCAATGGACGAGCTACCAGACATTTGTCCAATAGTAGATGTGTGGCATAAAAGGAAAAATTTGGGACAAGGTTATGTGGATGGCGGAGCCCAAATATGCGTCATAACACACTCATGCGTTGAGAAGATGGGTCTCACAGTGGCTGGGGTGTCAGGTTTTCGAATCAGATTCGCAAACCATCAAAAAGTAAAATGCTTGGGTGTTGTAAAGAGCTTAGAAGTGGAGGCATATGATGCAAAGGCAATGGTTGATTTTCATGTGATGCCAGCAGGGTTGGGAGAATATCCTATTATACTGGGCAGACCATGGTTACGTGCAGTGGGAGCTGTTCAAGATTGGCGACATGGTACGATTAGCCTCTATGGAAAGATAGGTACCAAGAAACTTTATAATATGGACACAAGGAAATGATTGGAGGAGTTTTATGAAGATGAGGATGAGTCTAGTGATGAAGACTCTTCCACGGTGACAGATGAGGACAGTGATAGCACTACCAGCAGTGATGAGGATGCTGATGTTGCATTTCTTTTGATGGACAAAGAAATCCAGGAGATTGGTTTAGTTGCATTTGCGAATGAGGTTGAAGATGAAAGTGAAGGGCCTTATGAAGTGATTGAAGGGCTGATGCAAACTAAGGTTGAGTTGTCAAAGAAGCAAGAATTAATGACGCAAATGATTAGTGGAGACCTCTCAGCTATGGAGAAAGATATATTTTTGCATATGCTGGCTAGTTTTCCTGATTTGTTCATTACTTCATATGAAGAGATCAGAGGGTTCAAGGGTGAAGAGATGCATATAGAGCTGAAAGAAGGTGCTAAGCCAGTGCGGCAAAGGCTAAGAAGGATGGGTCAAGAGCAAATGGAAGCCTTGCGGGTAGAGGTGGACAAGTTATTGAAGGCAGGATTCATAGTCCCTGTGGAGACCACAGAATGGGTGAGTCCAGTTGTAGTCAGTCCAAAGAAGGATGGGAAGTGGAGAATTTGTGTAGATTTTAAACCCTTAAACGCAGCCACTAAGAAGAACCCATATCCTCTTCCATTCATTGCTCAGATCTTGGATTCAGTGGCAGGTTATGAGAGGTACAGTGTGTGTGATAGTTTTTCAGGCTATTTTCAATTGAAGATTGCTCTTAAAGACCGCACAAAGACAACTTTTATTACGCCATGGGGCTGCTATTGCTACACAGTATTGCCATTTGGGTTGTCAAATGGACCTTCCTTCTATCAAGAGAGAGCAAATTGGGTGTTGGAACCATTCATTGGTAGTTGTGTTAAAGCTTTTATGGATGACTTCTGTGTCTATAGCAGTAGGGTTGAACACCATGAGAAGCTGCAGATGGTATTGGCTCGATATGATGAATGTGGAGGACAACTAAATCCAAAGAAATGTCATCTAGCACATCCAAGGGTGAAGTTATTGGGCCATGTGGTGTCAGAAAATGGCATTGAGGCTGATCCAGATAAGGTGAAGTCTATTATTCTTCTTCCATCACCTATGAGTACGAAGCAATTGGCAACCTTTATACACAAAGTGAAGTACATGGCACGGTTTATTCCATTGTCTTCACATCTTCTTTATCCATTACAGCAAGTGGCAAAGCATGATCCATTGCAATGGGATGACAAGTGTGAAGAAGTGTTTCAAGAGGTGAAAGAGGTGTTAGGGGGGTTGTCAGCCATGCAGGCTCCTGATTGGGAGAAAGTTTTTTATGTAAATCCATCAGTAGGGGATGATGCCATTGGAGCCATGCTATTGCAAAAGGGGAAGGGCAGCCATTATATGAGGCCAGTGTATTGTGCAAGCCGAGTGAAGTTGGTAGCGGAGAGAAAGTTATCGGAAGTAGAGCTAGTGATGGCCAGTGCAATATTTGCTTGTCGACGATTTCGTCATTACTTGCTACCACGGCCTTTTGTTTTCTTGACGAGTTATGCCTTTTTGCCACAGTTAATTAATGGTATTAACATGTCAAATGTGGTGAAGAAATGGGTAATTGAGCTGCAAGAGTTTGAGTTCTCTTTTCTAGTGGAAGATAGTACAAGGGCTACCCTAGCTGATTTGTTGACCTACAAAGAGAATCCCCTTATTGTTAAGGAAGAGGTGGTGAGAAAGGTAGTTGAAGAAGTTCCACAGATCAGCAATGCACATGTGTTGTTCTTTGATGGTTCATACAGAAAGAGCCACGATGCAGCTTCAGGGGGTATATCACTTTATGATCCAGAGGGGAAGCTAGTATGCAAGAGAGGGTTCAAATTGGATGCGCATAGTAACAATGAGGCTGAATATGCTACATTGGAAGCCGGCTTACACATTTGTTTGAAGCATGGGGTTCGAAGGTTGAGCATAAAAGGTGATGCCTTGTTAGTGGTGAAGCAAGTGCTGGGTGTGTGGAAGAGCAAGAACACCTCATTGAAGGAAATGTGCTTCAGAATTAAAGGCCTGTTAAAAAAGTTCGAAGCATGGAGCATCAGACACATTGAACGTGCTTTAAATGGAGAGGCACATGAAGCAGCTCAAGGCATGATTGGGGAGCTATTCGTGTTGAGGACCAATTTACCTCTTTATCATGGCCGGGAAAGTTTGGCTCAAGAAGAGGAGTTTTTGCTAACTGAAATCATTCCAAAGGAGATTCAGAAGTCTAAGAAGTATGGCTTTGTGCGTAGAGCATACAGGTACAAATTGATTGGTGATGTCTTATACATGAAAGGGGCTGATCTCGTGTTGAGACGTGTACCTTGGCGGGACGAGCTTTACAGAGTGCTGGAAGAGAATCATGAAGGCGCATGTGGTGGCCATTTTGCTCTAAAGATCACCTTGCATAAGATTTTGCAAGAGAGGTATGTATGGCCTAGTTTGCACAAGGATGTTCACCATTGGTGTAGGTCTTGTAATAGATGTCAAGCATTTGGGAAGAGAGTGTTGAAGCCAGATCTACGAAAAACCATTATGACGTTTGATGTGTTTGAAAAGTGGGGGATTGATGCAATAGGCCCGTTACCTATCACAAGCAGGGGCAAAAGCTATATCTTGACGGCAGTGGACTATCTCTCTAGATGGGCAGAGGCTATAGCAGTAAAACAGATCACTGCAAAGGATGTGGCAAAATTTGTGTATGATGAAATATGTTGCAAGTTTGGGGTTCCATTAGAGCTACTTTCAGATAAGGGGCCAGGATTTAGAGCTAAACTGCTAGACTTCTTATGCACAAAGATGAAGATTAGGCACCAGCATACCACTCCTTATTACCCGCAGTGTAATGGCTTAAATGAAAGATTCAATGGTGAGTTGGTACAAATTCTTTCTAAAGTGACAGAGCACCAAGGAAAGAATTGGGATTTGGAATTGCCTAGTGCATTATGGGCTTACCGTACTTCAGTGAAGACAGGTACAGGGTTTACTCCATTTCATTTGGTGTATGGAAAGGAAGCACTATTGCCTATGGAGGTAGAGTTGCCTGCGGTCAAGATGTTAGAGAAGTTGCTTGGGCCGCCTAGTGATGCATTCAAAGAGAGGCTCTTGCAGTTACAAGAGGTCCAGTTGGATAGGATGAGCGCATGGGAGCATTATGGGCAGATGCAGGATAAGGCTTTGGCAAAGATAAATGAACAGGTCAAAAGTAAGGGTATCAAGAAACATGACTTGGTTTTGCGCTACAACAGTAAGCTGGACAACACCTTCCAAAAGAAGTTTCAAATTAAGTGGGAAGGCCCTTTCAAGGTAGTGGAGTGTTTTCCAAATGGCACATATCAGCTGGCTAACCTGGATGGGTTTCTACATAAGTCAAGGGTAAATGGATTGCGTCTTAAATTGTATCATGCCAGGTTGATGATGGTCGAGCAGGATGAGTTGTATGTGGATCAAGCAGTGTTGGTGAGGGATGAGGAGACCTGTGATGCGGCGAGTCTCATATCTCTCTTTGCTGCTGCTGATCATGAATGATCTAGCAGGCTAGGGGATGGGCAAATTATGTCAGGAGTTTTTTGGAGCAAGGGATTGCGCATATGTACATACACATGCATGGTGCATCAAATAAAGGATTGCCCAATTTCCATAGCCAGGTGGTTACGTGGGGCCCACATGTGTACAGGTAGGACAGGGTGTATCTACTGCATCGTTTTTCACTATTACCAATACTAGTGTGTTTTTTCTACAATAAGGAGGAGTTGGTAGCGCGTAAAACTTCTCGAGAAAGCTATCCGCGGGCCAACGACGTGAGGTCAGCAGGTGCGTCAGATGGCATCTAGTGGCGTCAGGAGGGCGAACGAGGTCAATATTTGCACGCGGATGAGGACGGACACAACGTGGGTGTTTTCTGGTGAGAGTTATGCAGAAAGGTCATCATTAGGACCACTTTTTGGGGCCACTTCACGTGGTGGAGAGATGCATTATTGGAAAAAAGCTGAGTGCCAGGTGTGCGAATGATGCAAAAAGGTGACAACTATGCACTGCGAGGTCAGTTTTTGGCCTGTTCGGGGTCCGTTTGAGGTCATCTAAAAGGCCAAGGGTGCCCAAGTAATAAAGCTAAGTGTGGGAACTGAAAAAACAGAGAGAAGACCAGAAAAAACGTGGAGAAGAGAGGAGGAACAGCCGCAGGTGTGTTTTTGGTGTTTTTGGAGCCTGTTTTGGCCGTAAACTGCTCATCCGAGGTCGGATTTGAGCACTTTGACATTGTAGACTGGGGTTTTGGGCCGTTCCAAACGCGATGGCGCTGTCCATTTTGCCAAATTCCTCACTCTTTTCCTGTTGTTTTTCTGTGTAAGTTTCTCCTATGAACGAAGTTTCTGCTCTAGTTTGTTATTGTATCTGGTATCTTTTACCCATATTGTGTGAGCTGTTTGCCCCATTGGTGTTGGCCCAAGCTCATTTGTATCTAAACATCAGAAATTCTCCTCTTTTGAGCTGAGTTTTTTGGGTGTGTGTGTGTGTGTGTGTGTGTGTCTGTGTGGAGTGGGCAAGTGGATAGTCTCTCTCCTCTCACTCCAGAGGTGTGTTCCCTGTCTCGGCCAGGTGTGTTGTCTAAGCCGAGTGGTGCCCCATAGTATGTGTGTGTATCTTCCCAAGAGTGTGTGTCGGGTCGTTATAGAGGCGTTGTGTGTGTTTTCATCCCGCTCACACCGCTACTACCAAATGCTATCCTAGTAGCTACCTTGTCCCTTGCCATCATGGTAGCTACATATGCTATCATGGTAGCTACCTTGTCAATTGCAAGACTTCCTTGGCAGAATGGCAGCTCATGGCAGAATGGCAGCTACTAATGCAATCTTGGTAGCTTATCCGAGCCTATCACAAATTTTTGTTTGCTATATTTTGTTGGTTTTCCTTGGTTCTAGAGGTTTACAATAAAAGAAAGAGTGAGAAGAACCTCTTGGAAAAATTCAAAAAAATGATTTGATGGAAATTTTTCCTTGACTAGTTCACAGGAGGTGAAAGGTAGAACCTAATGGTAAAGGGAAGGGAAAATATATAAATGTGAAAAGAAAAGATATGATGTGTTTGTGGAGCCATGCACCCATGATTCAAGGGTCATGAGGGGATCATATCATCATGGTTTTGGAGCCATTGATGATTCAAACAGATGGGACCCAGGTGGAAGACTTGGTAAAGGAAGGAAACAGACACATGAGATTGCAGGATTTTTAAAAAATACTTCCACTCCGATTCAAGAAAAGTTGTCTTCATCAAAGTTGTAGCTGATGAGCTGGAGATTTTGACCATATTTTTTTTATAATATTTTGCATCTACGGCCTAGGAGATATGGCCAAAATGGCGGACGCCAGTTTTTTCAACTGTGGTGGAGACCACCCTCTCTACCTTTACACACACACCCTTCCTTTTCCACATTGAGTCCTTCTCTAAAAACCAGCCATTAGTCTTCTCACCCTCCCCTCCTTCCTCCTCTCTCTCAAGCTCATAAAACCATTACAAATTCCTCTTCTAATCACCTCTCAAATCATGCTTAATCTTGTTGTAATTCATAAGTTTTCATTCAACCCCTTTCTATTATTACTAGATATGCCTTGATTTTATGTAGATTCTTTACATTTTAAAATAAGGAAGCTCTTGGACTCAATCTATGGAGGAAAGAGTGAAGACAACACAAGTGATGATGGAGCCAATTAGTTGCAAATAGGTCAACAAATCACTTGGAAGGAGCTTCTTCATTGGTGGAATGTCCCTAATCAAGCTTCATTTGTACAAATTGCACTTGGATCTTAACCTCACTCCTAGTAAATCTCTTGCCTATATAAAGAGCCCCACCCCCCCCCCCCCCCCCTTTGTAATTTCAAGTCTCCCTCAGCCTCATTGAGTCTTCGTATCACTCATCATGAGCCCATAAATCTCATTCATTCACTCTATTCTTTGCACATTCTAGAGTGCAAACTATTTATGCTAGTAACCTCCCCTCCTCTTACTTATGTTAATTAAGAGAGATCTTTTATGTGTGTGTGAGAGTGCTTGATGTGATTTTGGCTAAATCTTGAGTTGTTGTTTAGTAATCTACATGCTATTTGTGTTGGGAGTTCTTGAAGTTATCCATTCCTTGTACACACATTGAGGTTAATGCTTCATTCATAGTGATCTCTCTCTCTCTCTCTCTCTCTCTCTCTCTCTCTCTCTCTCTCTCTCTCTCTCTCTCTCTCTCTCTCTCTCTTCTTTGCTTCAATGGTCAGACTCACTAAACCCTGGTGAGCGAGCTCCCAATTGCCTGCAAAAGGATCGATTTATCTCAGGTTTGTACCCCTTGCTAAGGGAGAAGGTAAAGAGAAAATTTCCAAATACTTTTGAAGATGCCTTAAGGATTGCTAGGGAAAAGAATCGAAAGATTCTCTATCAAGCCCAAGATGGCCAGCTAGCTTTGGGAGGCGATATCACAACTATGGAAGCTTCTCACGTACCTCCAAATGTGCCTAATGCACCAGACCTCAATAGAGGTCAACAAGAAGATATGCTCCAACAAATAAACAATCTCACAAACCAGCTAGAGGGTTTGAGAGTAAATCTTGTGCAGGGTGAAAGAAGGCCTATTGAGGGGAATGGTGGGAATCGGCCACCAATATGACGTCAAGCAAGGGAAATGTTGTGTTACAATTGTGGGGAAAATGGCCACGTCATGTATAATTGCCCTCATCCCAGAAGATACGACTACCCTGTCAGAGGTCCTCGACAACAAGTAAGTCCTCCCCGTGCTAGAGCTCAAGTACAAGAGCAACCACAACCTCAAATTTTGCAGCCACCTCATGGTCAACCTCAAATGTGAGCATCATAAGGATGGAGGAGGTCGTCAAGGGCAGAAGCAACCAGGAAGAAATAGCTAAAGGGAAGATGAAGATAGATGAAGTGGCTACAATGCCTATCAAGAGTGTGCGTGTCTAAGATGAAGTAAGTAAAGAAACAAGCAAGGATGCAAGCAATGAAGCAAGTACATCTCAGGCAACTAAAGATGAAGCCAAGAAGAGAAATACACGTACTAGGTCTCAAATTGACATCTCTCATTTCTCTATGGGATCTCGGACACAACCTTATGACTTGACAGCTGATGTGAGTTCTCAAGGACCAAAGATTACTTGGCCACAACTACTTCATATGTCCCCAAAGCTGCGACGACATTGGTCAAAAATGGTGAGCACGAGGGCAAAGCGAAGTAAGCTAGTAAGTGTAATCAAAACCTATGGTCTCAAGGATATAGTGCCTTTGGTGGAGGCTCAAATCATGGGACAACGGATTCCAAAAACTTACATTGACAGTGGAGTAGAGGTTTGTGTCATGACAAAAAAGCTAATGCATCAATTGGGTTTAGAGGTAATGGAATCATCAAACTTTAGGGAAAAAATGGCCAATAATGTCTCTATCACTTGTGTGGGTGTAGTGAAAGCTTTGAGAGTTTCTGTTTTTGGAATCACTACAGAGGTTGATGCTTATGTGATGCCAGTGAAGGGAGAAGGATACCCCCTTATTTTAGGATGACCTTGGCTCATGGGTATAGGAGCTAGGCAAGATTGGGCAACCGGAGACTTGGAGTTGAGGCCTCCTGTGGGTGGCCGTAGTCGGAAGGTGGTTTATAACTTGAAGAATGGGCGACAAGAGAACCTTGAACTAGAGACGTCAGCTGATGAGTGGAGCTCAAGTGGATGATCCTCATCCATGGACAAGGAAGAGAGTTCAAGTGAAGAGAGTGATAGCACTCTCGAAGTCATGGGCGTCACCATAAAGGAAACTACCTCATTAGAAGACAACCCAAGGATCCAAGGATATAAAGGAAGAAGAAAGGGAGGGTTATGTAAATGTTCTCAAGAAGCATGCATCATTGTTTATTTCTGATTACACTCACATTACAGGTGTCACTGCAGTGAAGCATCATATCCATCTAAAAGAAGGGAGCAAGCAAGTAGTACAAAAACTAAGAAGATTAGGGGTTGTGCAACAAAATGCACTATTGTCTTAGGTGAAGAGACTCTTAGAAGCAGGATTCATATACCTAGTAGAAGATTCAGAATGGGTCTCCCCAGTAGTGGTGAGGCCAAAGAAGAATGGTAAATGGCGAGTGTGCGTGGATTACAAGCCACTAAATGCTGCAACAAAAAGGGACCACTTCCCTCTCCCATTTCAAGATGAGATTCTAAATGAAGTAGCAGGCCATGAGCGATACATAGTGTGTGATGGCTACTCCGGCTACTTTCAAATACGCATTGCAGAGGAGGACCAGAAAAAGACTACTTTCATCACACCATGGGGCTGTTTTGCATTTCGAGTCATGCCTTTTGGTCTCACCAACGCTCCAGCCACCTTTCAACGATTCATGAATATGGTCTTCCAACCTTACTTTGGTAAGTCCATAAGGGTTTTCATAGATGACTTTTGTATTTATAGCTCCAAAAGTATGCATCTCGGCAAGATTGATGAAGGATTTACTCGTTTAGCTAAGCTGGGTAGACAACTAAACAAGGACAAATGTCACATTGGGGAAAGCAAGGTTACACTATTGGGGAGTGTAGTGTCCATTGATGGAATCGAGGTAGATCCTGAAAAGATAGAAACATTGCTAAATCTACCTTCCCCAACTTCCATCAAACAATTAATCTCTTTCTTGCAAAAGCTAAGATATTTGAGTAGATTCATACACTTACTCTCCCAAGTGATATTTCCTCTACAACAGCTGACTCGTCAAGAGACGCTTGTTTGGAGTGAAGAAAGTGATGGGCATTTTAAAGAGATAAAAAAAATGTTAGGGTCACTCCCTGTAATCCTCCAACCTTGTTGGGAAGAAACATTCTTTGTAAACCCTAGTGTGGGAGAATAAGCCATTGGTGTTGCCCTCCTACAAAAAGATCCAAAAACATCCTTTATGAGGCCTGTGTATTTTGCTAGCCGCCTCATGGAAAACACAGAGAAGGCCTACACCCTGATGGAACAGCTAGTGTTAGCCCTCATGTTTGCGGTAACCAAATTTCGGCCATACTTGCTGCCAAAGAGGTTTGTAATTATCACTGTGGAGGATATGTTTCCCTATGCACTACAACATATGAAAATTTCTGACAAAATAGCAAACTAGGTGGTGCTTCTGCAAGAGTTTGATTATACAATATAGGTTGAAAGAACAACTCGAGCATGCTTAGCCGACATTTTAACAAACAAGTGCTATGAAAAAGTTTTCCATTTGAAGAGAAAGGAACTACCACCACCTCCAGCTCTAGAGGCTCTGGTCAATGCTTATAGCCTCTACTTTGATGGAGCATACAAGAGAACCAAGGATAAGGCAGTTGCAGGCATCGTGGTCTTATCTCCATTGGGAGAGAGGATCCATGGTGAAGGGATCACTCTAGAAGATGTCCACTCCAACAATGAAGCAGAATATCAAGCTCTAATTCATGGCCTTTGTTGGTGCCTGGATAATTCAATTGAGAGATTAAATGATTTTGGTGCCTCCATGCTTTTGGTAAGGCAAATACAAGGTACATGGGCGTGTAAAAATGCCAGTCTCTCTACTAAAATGAGAGAAGCCAAAGCTCTTATGAGGAGATTTGGGGAGGCACAAGTACATCATGTGCCAAGAGACCAGAACAAGGATGCAGACCACCTAGCATCATCGAAGTTAAATGAGTCAATAGTGGGAGCAGTGGCCATCAAACTTCCACTTTAGCAAGGCAAGGAGGAATTAGAAGATATCATGCACTTTTTGGAGCAAGGAGAGGCTCCTAAACACTTGAATGCAGGGGAAAGGTGATGATTAGCTAGGAAGGCTACCAGGTATCGCATAGTAAATGATAATTTGTATTGTCTTGGTAAGGATGGTGTGCTTAGGAGAGTGCCTTTGAAGAGTGAAATTGAAGAGATTTTAAAAGCTTGTCACGATGATGTGTGCGGAGGACACTTTGCACATGACATCACTAGTAGAAAGGTTCTACAAGCTGGGTTTACTTGGCCAAGTCTTCATCGTGACGTCAAAAACTGGTGTCAAACATGTAATGAATGTCAGAAAGCAAGACCACGACGGCTCATAGCTGAATCTCAGAACCCAATAAAGGTATATGGGCCCTTTGAGAAGTGGGGAATTGATGCCATAGGGCCTCTACCATGCACTCAATCACGTAAAGAGTACATCATTATGGGAGTAGACTACATGACTAGATGGGCTGAGGCTATGCCGACCAATAGAATTACTGCTAAGGATGTGAGTCAGCTCATCTTTGACCACATCTGTTGCCGGTTTGGCACCCCTCTTGAAATACTATCTGATAGAGGACCAGGGTTTAGAGCAGACTTGGTAGGAGAACTCATGCAGAAGCTAAATATTCAGCATCAACACTCTACTCCTTACTATCCTCAGTGCAATGGCTTGGTGGAAAAGGTAAATGGAATCATTTGCAAAATTCTCACCAAACAGGTACATGCCAGGCGCCAAGATTGGGACAAACACCTGAATGGAGCTCTATGGGCCTATAGAACCTCCTTCAAAACCGCATTAGGGTACACACCCTTTCATTTGGTTTATGGAAAGGAGACGCTTTTGCCCATTGAACTGAAGTTAACAAGTCTTCGACTATTGGGTAGCCAGGTAGGCTCTCAAAAGGAGAAAGTACATCAAAGGATCATGGATCTAGAGAGGCTACAATTGGATCGTGAAGAAGCCATCAACCACTACTCTCAAGAAGCAGAGAAGCGCAGAGAAAAGTTCAACAAAAAACTAGTATCTAAAGACATCAAAAAGGGATCTCTAGTGCTTCGATATGACAATCGCTTCGACACTCGTAAGGATGGAAAGTTTCTTTTTCGATGGGAAGGCCCGTTCTTGGTCACCAAAAATATAAAAAATGGCTCTTACAGACTTCAAGACATTGATGGTAAAGTGCACAAGACCCGGACAAATGGATGGTGTCTAAAGCCTTATCACATGAGAATAAGGTCACAGCCCAAGATCAAAGAAAGTAGGCTAGAGGCATAAATACCCCTAGCCAGGTTTGGGGGGGCTATGATCCGAGCCTATCACAAATTTTTGTTTACTATATTTTGTTGGTTTTCCTTGCTTCTAGAGGTTTACAATAAAAGAAAGAGTGAGAAGAACCTCTTGGAAAAATTCAAAAAAATGATTTGATGGCAATTTTTCCTTGACTAGTTCACAGGAGGTGAAAGGTAGAACCTGATGGTAAAGGGAAGGGAAAATATATAAATGTGAAAAGAAAAGATATGATGTGTTTGTGGAGCCATGCACCCATTATTCAAGGGTCATGAGGGGCTCATATCATCATGGATTTGGAGCCATATGATGATTCAAACAGATGGGACCCAGGTGGAAGACTTGGTAAAGGAAGGAAACAGACACATGAGTTGGCTAGATTTTTTAAAAATACTTCCACTCCGATCCAAGAAAAGTTGTCTTCATCAAAGTTGTAGCTGATGAGCTGGAGATTTTGACCATATTTTTTATATAATTTTTGCATCTACGGTCTAGGATATATGGCCACAATGGCGGACGCCAGTTTTTTCAAATGTGGTGGAGACCACCCCCTCTACCTTTACACACACACCCTTTCTTTTCCACATTGAGTCCTTCTCTAAAAATCATCCATTAGTCTTCTCACCCTCCCCTCCTTCCTCCTCTCTCTCAAGCTCATAAAACCATCACAAATTCCTCTTCTAATCACCTCTCAAATCATGCTTAATCTTGTTGTAATTCATAAGTTTTCATTCAACCCCTTTTTATTATTAGTAGATATGCCTTGATTTTATGTAGATTCTTTACATTTTAAAATAAGGAAGCTCTTGGACTCAAGCTATGGAGGAAGGAGTGAAGACAACACAAGTGATGATGGAGCCAATTAGTTGCAAATAGGTCAACAAATCACTTGGAAGGAGCTTCTTCATTGGTGGAATGTCCCTTATCAAGCTTCATTTGTACAAATTTCACTTGGATCTTAACCTCACTCCTAATCACTCTCTTGCCTATATAAAGAGCCCCCCCCCCCCCCCCCCCCCCCTTTGTAATTTCAAGTCTCTCTCAGCCTCATTGAGTCTTTGTATCACTCATCATGAGCCCATAAAGCTCATTCATTCACACTATTCTTTGCACATTCTAGAGTGAAAATTGGTTATGCTAGTAACCTCCCCTCCTCTTACTTATGTTAATTAAGAGAGATCTTTTATGTGTGTGTGAGAGTGCTTGATGTGATTTTGGATAAATCTTGAGTTGTTGTTTAGTAATCTACATGCTATTTGTGTTGGGAGTGCTTGAAGTTATCCATTCCTTGTACACACATTGAGGTTAATGCTTCATTCATAGTAATATCTCTCTCTCTCTCTCTCTCTCTCTCTCTCTCTCTCTCTCTCTCTCTCTCTCTCTCTCTCTCTCTCTCTGCGTAGTGGTCCTAGTCCACGCTTTCAAGACTAGGTGGTGCCCTCATCTCATTTTCCTTGTGGCGCAATGGAGTTTGTTTTGGTGTAGAGGCCGCCATTCCAAATTTCCTTTGTCAGTAGCCACCTTGTCACTTGCAGGACTTCCTTGGCAGAATGGCAGCTAATGGCAGCTACCAATGTAATCTTGGTAGCCACCTTGTCAATTGCAGGACTTCCTTGGCAGAATGGTAGCTACCACTATTATACTGGTAGCTACCAGGGTTGACAGTGAGAACTTCCTTGTCACCACCAGGAGTTCCATGGTAAAACAGTACTTGTAATTGTGTAACTGTGGAGGTGCAGTGATGAACAATGCGAAAACGTAAACAATTGTACAAGATTACAAAAGGTTTCTTTACTACATTGAGCATTGGAAGCTGCTTTACTACATTGTGTCATCATTACAAGTGAGCAAAATACTCCATAAGTCAGTAAATGGTTGACTGTTTACATCACTTATCATGGTTACATGTCAGGATAATATCTAGCTGTAATACTCTAGACGCTACTGCTTTGAGATCCTAACGCTCAAGTTATCGATCGATCTCGGTAGTGCACAGTCCTCGGCATACTTGAGGTGATCTTCCGCACAAAGCCAAGCCGTGAGCCAAGATCTTGCAGTAAGATATCCTTGAATCTCAGTGGGAGTCTGATTTTCCATATTCTTCACAATGCAAAAAGTGCCTGGAGGATTCCACAGCTCGTTTCTCCCAGAAGTCACTTAGCTTCTTGTTAAATACAGACTTTCCACCAGTTATCTTGATTCTAGCATCTCTTACACAATCCTGTTGTGCAAGAATTTCCTTGAATTGGGAAAGCTGATCAGGAAAGTAGGCACTCAACAGATTTTCTGCTTTAGTCTTCATGCAGCAGGTCCACACAAATACATCAAAGTGCACAAGGCACCAGTCCAAGAATGCAGGTGCATCCCTTTTATACCCAGCAGACACCCCTCCTATGTATACAATTTCTAGATCATTCCGATAGGCAGGCTTCCGTGAACGGTGCCTCTTGTCTAATGAAGTCAGCATGACACCATTAATATCAAGGATTAGAGCTGGCTTACTCTCAAACAATATGTTCCCAGGATCCTCCCATGTACGAGACACCGTCCCATCATCGTTCCTAACATAATCTACAACACCACCTGCACCTCCTCCATCCTCCCTTTGCTGAGACACCATCCCATCATCGTGCCTTACATATTATGTACCACCTGCACCAGGTGCACAAACTGCATAACCAGCTGCACAACCTGCATCACCACCTGCATCCACAAATGCATCACCATCTTCGTGAGGTGGTTCAGACTTTTCATTGGTAATCTCCGTGTCCTCACCTGCACAACTTGCTTCACCACCTGCATCCACAGATGCACATGCATCCGCAGATGCATCACCATCTTCCCAAGGTGATTCAGACTTTTCAATGATAATGTATGTGTCTTCACCTGCACCAACTGCACCACCTGCATCCACAGATGCATCACCATCTTCCCAAGGTGGTTCAAACTTATCAATTGTAATCTCCGTGTCATCACCTGCACCACTTCACCAACTTCACAACTTGCATCACCACCTGCATCCACGGATGCATAACCATTTTCCCGTCCTGGTTCATACTTTTTCATGATAATCTCCATGTCCTCACCTGTATTGAGGACAAAAAACTCTGTTTTTTTATCCTCTTGGTCATCAATGCTGCTAGCACATAGGACTTGGCCCTCAACTCTAAATGAACCATCTACATCATGAGGGTCTTCCATAGTAGACTGTGCTATCATACTTACTATGTGATCAAGATTGTCAATGTTGCTAGTAGCAACATCTGAACATAAAAACAATAATGAGATAAACAACAATGATGGACAGGACAAAAAAAATTTGATTTTGGCTTTCTTAATTCAAAGGAAATGGAGAATTGTTACAAAGCCAAAAACAGCGACAGGATTTAGGAAAAGAGCCAAAAATGGGGATAGGCTACAAAGCAAAAATATCAAGACTATGTTTGGAGTCTTTTTCTAACTTTGGTTGTTGTAGAACCTTTTCTTCCAGATTCCATGTTACTATTTTCTCCAGTCTCTATGGCTAATTGGTCCTTTGATGTCTTTGTTTGCCCTTCTGCATCCTCTGTAGGCTTTTTGGCAGCTCCATCTGCAAGAGAGAAGAAACAATCAACAAGAATGAACCTTAAACAATATTATCTACCTTTAGGAAAAAACAAAACTAGAAATAACACCTGCCATCTTTCTCTTTCTTTCCCTTTGCATCATTTGTATGGTCTGCAGGATGGAGGGACTGGTGTCTTTGGCTGACACTTCATTGTCCTTCATTGATGAAGAAGCATTTTCTGCTTGATCTCCATTGGAGGGACTGGTGTCTCTGGCTGACACTTCATTGTCGTTCATTGATGAAGGAGCATTTTCTGCTTGATCTCCATTCTTAGGACTATACTTCTCTAACACACCTTCCTTCTCAACTGTAGTCTCTGGCTCAGCCTCTGCAATCATGAAAAGTATTAAGGAATTAGAACTTGCTGTTTCAAGTTACATGTAGCTACAACATGACAGTGGAAGCTACCAGGCATGATAGTGGAAGCTACCAGGCAAGCATTGATAGCTACCAGCAGTATCCTAGTAGCTACCAATGCCATCCTGGTAGCTGGTTGACTGAGAGCTACCAAGATGACATAGGGGCCACCAATGCTATCCTAGTAGTAAGCAATCTAACAGTGGTGGTTAACAGAATAAAATCTTGGCAACAACCTTTATCTAAAACATCTTCCTTCTCAGCATGTACCAACACCTTGAATTTTGTTCTTCATAATAAGAAATTAAGAACAAGTTTTCAAGTTACATGAAGGGTCAACATGACAATAGAAGCTACCAGTACTACCAAATGCTATCCTAGTAGCTACCTTGCCCCCTGCCATCATGGTAGCTACATATGTTATCATGGTAGCTACCACTGTTATCCTAGTAGCTACCTTGTCACTTGCAGGACCTCCTTGGCTGAATGGAAGCTCATGGCAGAATGGAAGCTACCAATGCAATCCTGGTAGCCACCTTGTCACTTGTACGACTTCCTTGGCAAAATGGCAGCTACCAATGCAATCTTGGTAGCCACCTTGTCAATTGCAGGACTTCCTTGGCAGAATGGTAGCTACCACTATTATACTGGTAGCTACTAGGGTCGACAGTGACAACTTCCTTGTCACCAGCAAGAGTTTCATGCTAAAAGAGTAGTTGAAGAATGGTAGCTACCTTGCCACCAGAAAGACTTCCATGGGAGAATAGTAGCTCATGGAATAATGGTATCCATAGCCATACTGGTAGCTAGCTATACCAGGATTAGCATGACAGCTGCCACTATGAGAGTGGTAGATACCAGTATTGTACTAGTAGCTACCAGTCTTGTATTAGTATCTACAATTAGTAGGGTTCCCTTGATAACAAAAACTCAAAAAAATAGATAAATTTAAGCTCAAAGCTACTAAAAGCAGCAGGGTGTATACCATGGTCCATGCTTAAGGGCACTGATGAGGGTTTGGTGTCTGATTGCACTCCTTCGAAATTGGCATTCGTACTACCAAGGATCACCAAAGACCGCTGTCGTGCTGTGACACGTACATAGTGGGAACGCATGCTACAAGATCTATCTTGTATTTTTTTAGATACATAATTATATTTCGTATAGTGTACATATTCATATTTAAGTATAATAATAAGCCTTCTATCTCATCCTATTATTTTTCTCAAGGGTAACCTATCCTTACTTTACCATCAGAAAATACTATGGGAAAAGCATCAATAGCTCCGCCTCTTTAACTTGGGGCAAAAAGCATTGATTCTTTATTTCTACTATTTCATTATCATCTCACACCCTAGCTAGATCCTATATCTAGGGTAAACTCCAATATATATATATTCTACGTATTTTTTATACTTTTCTTATATTTCTTTTTAAATAGCTACTAGGAGAGAATCAAATCCTAGTGGGACACTAGGTGGCATGATGTCAAAGATACACTTATTTTAATGCATTATTGCAATCATGATTACAAAACCTTGTCAAGGAGCAATGTCATGCTTTCATATGGCATGAGGTGTCCTTGTGAATTAAATGAAAGTCTAGGCTAAGGAGACCACATGAAGACTTTTGCTGCCATAAATGGACCCTATTTTGATGAATTTTGTACACAAGGTTCCAATCCAAATTGGAAAACGATTTTAAAATAAAAATCGTAGCTAATGAGCTGAAGTTTTTGCCCATATTTTTACTTTTTTATTTGGAGCCACGGTTGAGGAGATATGATCAAAATACTGGACCCAGTCTGCCCACATCATGCAAGGACAGCTCATTTCCAACTTTTCCAATTCATGTTCACACTGGCTCCTCTCTTCTTGTGTAAACCCTTGGGGGTTCCCTTTACCTATAAAATGGGACCTCTTCTTCCTTGGAAAGAACTCAAGCATTCAAGCCATTGATGAGAGGAATTCATGAGGGAGTGAGTAGTAACGCCTAATTGTACTTAGCCATTAACATAAGCCCAAGCCTACACTTTTTCCTAGAGGGAGACTAGCCATTCTTGCAACAAGCTAACCTTGGAAGATCAACTCTAATCAAAGAAGGTCTTGCACTTGGTGTATCAATCAAAGTGGAATTATCCACTCTTCTTCTCTCTCCCATCAATAATGGTGCCGAAGGGTTTCAAGTACGATGTGTTCTACATTGATGTTTTCTTGATTTCTTGTTGTTTTCATTTTCATCTCTAATCCAACATATATATATGTATCTAATCTCATCTCCTTAACCAAACCTATCTCTCTCATTCTTAGTAATTCATCCTCTCTAGGTTCTCTTTGCTACAAGTACATCTCTCCCCGCAGTATCCTTATTGCCTACGGGCAAGAATAGGGCTTGGGAGGGAAACTTCTCATCTCTTCACTTCTCTCATATCTACATTTCTCACATACTATCCTAGATGAATAACCCACATGATGATCATTTCTATCACTTTCACTATGTACGATCTATTAGAATTAACGTATGGATTAGCCGTAAAATACACTTTCAACAACGTATAGTGTTTCTCTTCGGTCCTGAAAGGCTCAATGAAATACTTCTATCACCAGATCCCATCATATTACCTCTCATAGACTATAATTTTTCTTTTGATGTAAGCGTAGTTATCTTGCTATGAACCAAGAGGATTTGTACACACAATTAATCCCAATCACTAGACAAAATATAGATATTATGGTAAGCACAAAACTACAATTCCAAAGAACAATTCGTAGTCTATTTGGTCAGCCAAGATTGAATGCCATTAACTCATCCATTAACCCTTTCATATTACCCATGATACGATATGACCATAGCCTTGGTGTTTTCATCTTCGTATTGTTTTGACATTCTCTTTTGCGTTCTTTCTTTGTGTGTGTGAATGCAAGAGAGAAAGAGTGAGTCTTCTTTGATTGCACTTCTTTCCAAACCCTAGTCTTCATGGCATCTATGGTTTAACTCCTTCATATAGTTTTTGTTGAGTTCTCTCACAAACTCTCACAGCCATAAGCCCGGTGCTTTGTTGGCAAGACCGCAAAATTTCTCGACATATTTTTGGTGAACCCGACATGAAACTGCCAGGGTGAGAGTTTGTGGGTAACCATGGGTGATCATGTTGAGCAACAGGGTATGCATTTTGACCCAACAACAATGCAAATGTTTCAAGCATTTGCAATGTTCATGCAACAACAACATGCCACTGAAAGAAGGGAGATTTCAGCAACGAAGGCCATACAAGCGGTCGTCAACAGAATGGATCAATTCAATGGCAAACATGTAACCAAGTACTTACGCGAGTATGTGAAGGAGATGGAGATGCATCGCGTGCCAGAAGGTGAGATGATTCAAAGCTTTGAGCTAGTTGTTGCTCCAGAAATTAGGGAGCATGTTAGGGCAATTAAAGACGGGCATGGGAGAAATTGGAAAGAACTCAAAGTAGCTTTAAAGGAGGAATATTTCATGGAGGACTCTGAGAGAGTGACCAAAAGGACATTCTTAGAATGGGTAGTCAAGCCAAGCAAGGACTACCAATAACAGAAATACTTAGGGAATTTGAGCGGCGCTATGCACAACTCACAAGGACAGAAAGGGCCACACTAGATGCAGAGAAGACAGATCTTTTCTTACAAGCTGCAGGTAAAGAGTTTCAAGAAAATTTGGAGCTTCTTCTTGAAGATAAAGATGTTGAGCAAGGACTAAAGACCGACTGGAATGAGGTTGAAGGTGCTGTCTCACTGCTTGCCAAATGACAAAGAAGAAGGGACAAGATGGTACTAAACACTACAAGTCCTTCCACCTCAACTCTTGACAAAATGGTAAAGCCTACTTTTATCGCTCCTAAGTTTGATGAGTCCAAGCTAGATGAGCTTGTGAAGGGAATGCGTGACTTGAAGGTGAAGCTTGCAAAGCTTTAAGAAAAAGGCCAACCATCAGGGCCCCTTCCTAGGCAAAGACAACAGCCCAAAGAAGGGTTTGTTAATAGATGTATTTGGTGTGATAGTACACACCATGTAAGAAGGGATTGTGATGATTTTAGTGATGCTTTGTCAAAAGATGTTGTCTTTTTTAAGGATGGTAAAATCCACTTAAGAGACACAGGTCTACCCTTGAGAACTAACTTTGGGAAGGGGGGAATGCAAACCTTAGTTGAAGATATGGCAACTAAGCATGCCACCTCTTCAGTTGAGGCAGCTACTTATGGAGTAAAAATTGAGCATTTTTGTGATGAAGAAGTGAGTGACCATCATGGTCAAATTTGGCAAAATGTCATGCAATTAGCTAAAAAGGGAAAGCTTACAAATGAGATTCTACATGAAGCAGGTGATTGCATACGTCTAGAAACAGGATGGAATGATCCAGTGGACTCATTGTCAGTGCATGCCTACATTACAAAATGCCAACAAAATGAGGCAATTGTAGAAGAGAAGCGCAGACGTGAGAATGCTGATGAAGGACCATCAAAAAGAGCTTCTAGAACTAGGGGAAGAAGTGACTCAATTCCTTCTCAAACACCCTCAACGAAAGGAGCATCTCCACCTGAAGTACTCATGGAGGAGTCTACAACAGGAAAGAAGAAAGAGCCAACAAAAGGTAAGACAAAAGGCCCAACTTATAAACTACAATCTGATATTGAGGTTGCTACAGATTTAAAGAAAGTCTTGGAGGAAAGGATCTTGAATAGAAAGATTGAGTTCACTCTGGGAGAAGTTCTTGGCATTGCAAAGCGTGAATTCCACGAGGAGATCATTGACATCATCAAGAGGAAGAGGCAAACCCTTGCTGAAGTTTCTCGTCCACAGGTTGAAGGGGAAACCTCGAAGACACAAGGGATGCAACTGCAAAATAAGGAGAATGATGGAGATATGGTAGGATGCTACCAATCTAGTGGGAGAGTGAAGCAAGTGCATTTCTCAAATGATGATGAAGAAGTTGAAGATATTCCTAGGAGTTACTATTCACGAAGTCATTGGGCAAGGGCTACTACAGAAACTTTGGTCAAGGTAGGTGATCTTGAAGAGCCATTTGTTGCCTTGATTGACCATGGTTCAGAAATAAACATAATGTCAAAGAGTCTCTACAACAAGTGCAAATGGCCGATGGACACAGATCATGGCTCGATGGTAAAAGTGGCAAACAATTCATCCGGTGAATTGTATGCAGCATGTCCAGGTGTGAAGGTAACAATAGGTGATGTAAAGATTGACCAAAACTTCTTTGTACAGGATACATCTTCATACCATCTCATCCTTGGACAGCCCTACATTGTGGGAGTTCGAATGGAAACAAAGGTAATGGACAATGGTTCAGCATATGCTAGGATACGTAGCAAAGATGGTAAACGTGCTGTCCAATTTCTCACAGTTTGTGTAAACCATGAAAGAAATCGTGACAACCTCAGAGAACATCCTCTACCAAAGGTGAGCAAAGAGTTTCATGATCATAGAGAAATGATGGGTTTTGGCCAAGTACCATTGTAAAGCGGGATTGTAGTGGTACAGAAAGAAAAAGGGTCTCGCTTGATCCAAAAATAGGTGAAACTTTCTCGATGAGCTCCTTGGTAACAAGGAATGGATCAGTATGTTTTACAAAACTTGAAGATTTGAAGAGATATGAGAGGCAATATGTGCATAATGTACAAATAGGCATGAAAAAGAGTGGGTTGCTAAAGCCTACTGAAAATGTTTTGGGTTTGTGTGAACAAGTTTCTTTTGTAGATACTATGGGTGAGCTTGATGCTATAATGAGGTCTAGTTTGCATCTTGAAAATGAAGTTGTGGAAGTTTGCTCTATGGAAATGTATCAAGTAATAGAAGCCTTTAAAGAAAGCCAAACAGTTGGCCCAGAAGTCCATGTTGAAACTAAATACAAGAGTGTAGCAAAGAAGGTGAAACCAGTAGCTTCACCCTTACCACCCAACAACAGGGAAAAGATTGAGCAGGCTTCTTTACAACCAAGTTTGAGGAATCCTAAAAAAAATTGGGCATACCTTCACAAAGGAGTCTTTCCAAGACTTGCAGATTGGCCGCAAGGAGTTTCTAACACAGAAGGAGACAAAGTGCTTCAAAGAAATGCTTTCAAAGCATGGTAAGGCTTTTGCATTTGAGCCACATGAGATAGGATGTGTTGATCCTTCTATTGTAGCTCCTATGGTAATTTTCACAATACCTCATGTGCCTTGGAATCAGGGGCCTATTCCGGTCCCAAAGGCTCATTCGCCAAAGTTAGTAGAGCTACTGAATGAGAAAATCAAAATGGGAATCTTGGAACCTTCTTGTGCTCCATACTCAAACAGGTGGTTCACAGTTCCAAAGAAGAATGGTTCTCTACACTTCATCCAAGATATGCAACCAGTGAACAAGGTGACAATTAGAAATGTAGGAACAGGTCCAATTGTGGATGAATTTGCAGAGGCGTTTGCAGGGAGGGCAATCTACTCAATGGGGGATCTCTACTCAGGGTATGATCAATTTTAGCTTTCAATCGAAAGCAGAGACTTGACAACCATGAGGACACCTTTGGGTTTGGTAAGGATGTGTACCAACTTGCCACAGGGAGCAACCAACTCGGTTGCACATATGATGAATGGGATGAATAAGGTCTTACGTGACTTTATTCCTCAAATCACAATGCCTTTCATTGATGATTTGCCTATCAAAGGATGTGAAGAAAGTGACAAAGATGAAGCTTTGGATCTCAAGGGATGTCGCAGATCTGTGGTAAATCACATAAATGATTGTGATAAAATTTTGTCTAGGTTGGAAGAAGTGAATCTTACATTGTCAGGGAAAAAGTCTATGTTTGGTGTCAAAGAAGTGCTCATTGTGGGACACATGTGCGGGCCATATGGTAGGAAACCTTGTCCATCAAAGGTAGATGCCATCCAAAGAATGAAAGAAACATGCACTAGCATCACTGAGGTTAGAAGGTTTCAGGGAGCATGTGTCTTCTATGTTATTTGGATTCCACATTATGCACATGTAGTTGATCCTCTTTATCAGCTGCTTAGAAAGAATCAAAAGTTTAAATGGACAGAAGCACATGTAAAATCCATGAAAAAGCTAAAGGAGTTACTCCAGTCAGCAACGACTTTGAGAAAGGTAGACTATGAGTGTCAAAGGCTAGTGATTGTGACAGTAGATACCAGTCCTACAGGGATTGGATGGGCAATAGTGCAAGATGACAAAGAAGGACACAGGTATGTGGTAAGATTTGGAGCAAAGGTACTAAGTGCTCGCCAAAGAAACTATCCACAGATAAAGAGAGAGTTATGGGGTATGGTTACAGCCTTGAAAAGTGGGAAAGAGTACCTAATTGGTGCATGTGTGGTTGTAGAAACAGATTGTCTACCACTTCTTGGGATGATTACAAGCTGCTCAACACCAGACATTGCTATGTTGCGGTGGATTGCCTACATTAAGTCCTTAAATCCCGAGTTTAAGAACATTGCAGGTAAAGACAATACAGTGGCAGATATGCTATCAAGGGCAAGGTATGAAGATGAGTCACAAATGATTGATGAGGTAGATGATGTAGGCACAAAATTCTATTCTATCTCTCATGTCAAAGGTAACAATGTCTGCATGACTAATTCACTTGAATTGTTCTTGAAAGATCTTTATGAAGGTGATTGGATTTCTATTGGAAGGTACTTGAGTACTCTAACAAAACAGGATGATTGGTCTGAACAAGAATTCAAGAGGATACGCAGGAAAGCATATGGGTACTTTTAAAGGGATGGTTACTTGTAGAAGCATACTAAACAAAAGGGTGCTACACCACAACGGGTTATATGTAAAAAAGAGACTCAAGTAAAGCTCATGCAAGAGTTTCATGAGAGTCTATGGGTTGGACACAGGGGTGTGTGGGCAACCTTCTCCAAGTTGAAAGAAAAATACTGGTGGAAGGGTATGTATAAAGATGTATCTCAGTTTGTAGAGTCATGTGTAACTTGTCAAATGTATTCAAATGTTCGACATCGTGATGTATTGCACCCTACATATCCACTATCCATGCACTATAAATGGGTTGTGGATCTAGTCACGATGCCTTTAGGACTCTGGCAGATGAGATACTTGGTTCTTGCACGAGAGGACCTAACTAACCAGGTTGAAGGAAGAGCATTAAGAGCTAAGACCACAGAAGCTGTGTGCAAATTCCTTCTTGATGAGGTGATTTGCCGTTATGGTTGTGTGGGGAAAAACACTGCAGATCGAGGTGAACTGGATGCCGAAGAAGCAAGGGAGTTCTTTTCTAGATTAGGGATCAAGCTTTCTCTTACTACAGCTTACAACCCTGAAGGCAATGGAAAGAGTGAAAGAGGGTATCCTCCTATCATCAAATCTTTGGCCAAGGCTTGCAAAGGAAGAGTTGGTGAGTGGCCAAAATTGTAACCATATGCTTTATGGGCTGATCGTACAGCACATAGCTCAGTAACTGGCTACATGCCTGCGGAGCTAATGCATGGTCAAAAGCCAGTGATGCCGATTGAGGATACAATTCCCACATGGAATGTACTACCTTGGCAAGAGGGGCTTAGTAGGGAAGATCTCCTTGCACTGCGTATAAGGCAGCTAGAGAGAAGACCTGGAGACATTGAAGCTGCAAAAGAACGACTCAAAAATGCAAGGTTGAAAAACAAGGACTATTTTGATAAGCGACATCGACTCAGGAGCAAAGCAATTGACAAAGGTGACTGGGTTTTAGTGTATGATAGTAGCCTTGATAACCAGCACACAGTCATGCGTAAGTTCTCAAAAAGATGGTTTGGACCGTATGTTGTAAAGCATGTGCATGAAAATGCTACTTACAGCTTGTCTGAACTAGATGGTACAGAAGTAAAGATTCCCATTGCAGGAAAAAGGATTAAAATGTTTAAGAGAAGAGGAGACAATGATCTAGAAGATATGGATGAGGAAGAAGAGAAAAACACAGGTGAAGATCAAAGTGAACATGAAGCTCTCGAATCATCCAGTGAAGAAGAAGACAAGAAAGATGTACAAGAGGTCTAATCTTACAAAGAGACAATGTGGCATATACCGGAGGATGTGCAGGTTTAGAGGGGGTGGATGTCGTGCTGCGACACGTACATAGTGGGAACGCATGCTACAAGATCTATCTTGTATTTTTTAGATACATAATTATATTTCCTATAGTGTACATATGCATATTTAAGTATAATAATAAGCCTTCTATCTCATCCTATTATTTTTCTCAAGGGTAACCTATCCTTACTTTACCATCAGAAAATACTATGGGAAAAGCATCAATAGTTCCGCCTCTTTAACTTGGGGCAAAAAGCATAGATTCTTTATTTTTACTATTTCATTATCATCTCACACCCTAGCTAGATCCTATATCTAGGGTAAACTCCAATATATATATATTCTACGTATTTTTTATACTTTTCTTATATTTCTTTTTAAATAGCTACTAGGAGAGAATCAAATCCTAGTGGAACACTAGGTGGCATGATTTCAAAGATACACTTATTTTAATGCATTATTGCAAGCATGATTACAAAAATTTATCAAGGAGCAATGTCATGCTTTCATATGGCATGAGGTGTCCTTGTGAATTAAATGAAAGTCTATGCTAAGGAGACCACATGAAGACTTTTGCTGCCATAAATGGACCCTATTTTGATGAAGTTTTTACACAAGGTTCCAATCCGAATTGGAAAACGATTTTAAAATGAAAATCGTAGCTAATGAGCTGAAGTTTTTGCCCATATTTTTACTTTTTTATTTGGAGCCACGGTTGAGGAGATATGATCAAAATACTGGACCCAGTCTGCCCACATCATGCAAGGACAGCTCATTTCCAACTTTTCCAATTCATGTTCACACTGGCTCCTCTCTTCTTGTGTAAACCCTTGGGGGTTCCCTTTACCTATAAAATGGGACCTCTTCTTCCTTGGAAAGAACTCAAGCATTCAAGCCATTGATGAGAGGAATTCATGAGGGAGTGAGTAGTAACGCCTAATTGTACTTAGCCATTAACATAAGCCCAAGCCTACACTTTTTCCTAGAGGGAGACTAGCCATTCTTGCAACAAGCTAACCTTGGAAGATCAACTCTAATCAAAGAAGGTCTTGCACTTGGTGTATCAATCAAAGTGGAATTATCCACTCTTCTTCTCTCTCCCATCAATAATGGTGCCGAAGGGTTTCAAGTACGATGTGTTCTACATTGATGTTTTCTTGATTTCTTGTTGTTTTCATTTTCATCTCTAATCCAACATATATATATGTATCTAATCTCATCTCCTTAACCAAACCTATCTCTCTCATTCTTAGTAATTCATCCTCTCTAGGTTCTCTTTGCTACAGGTACATTTCTCCCCGCAGTATCCTTATTGCCTACGAGCAAGAATAGGGCTTGGGAGGGAAACTTCTCATCTCTTCACTTCTCTCATATCTACATTTCTCACATACTATCCTAGATGAATAACCCACATGATGATCATTTCTATCGCTTTCACTCTGTACGATCTATTAGAATTAACGTATGGATTAGCCGTAAAATACACTTTCAACAACGTATAGTGTTTCTCTTCGGCCCTGAGAGGCTCAATGAAATACTTCTATCACCAGATCCCATCATATTACCTCTCATAGACTATAATTATTTTTTTGATGTAAGCGTAGTTATCTTGCTATGAACCAAGAGGATTTGTACACACAATTAATCCCAATCACTAGACAAAATATATATATTATGGTAAGCACAAAACTACAATTCCAAACAACAATTTGTAGCCTATTTGGTCAGCCAAGATTGAATGCCATTAACTCATCCATTAACCCTTTCATATTACCCATGATACGATATGACCATAGCCTTGATGTTTTCATCTTCGTATTGTTTTGACATTCTCTTTTGCGTTCTTTCTTTGTGTGTGTGAATGCAAGAGAGAAAGAGTGAGTCTTCTTTGATTGCACTTCTTTCCAAACCCTAGTCTTCATGGCATCTATGGTTTAACTCCTTCATATAGTTTTTGTTGAGTTCTCTCACAAACTCTCACAGCCATAAGCCCGGTGCTTTCCTGGCAAGACCGCAAATTTCTTGACACCGCATGGTAGTCAAAATCGATTTTATGCATCCCATCTCCATGCATGTTCCTTTGCTTGCAACAATATGGCCAAAACAATACATGTGAAAGACATGATTGTAGGGCATCAAAAACATGCCAAGTGCATCATCATCGTACATCGTCAACCCACACGCACTGCAAACTTTGTCCAAAGGCAAGGTGGCAATATCCCTAGGTGGAACTTTCGGCAGAGGTATAGACAAAAAAACTGTACTTCTTTTGACCTGCATGGTCTTCACAAAATCCATCCGTGCATGTGCACACTCCTCCACTTCCTGTGTAAAATCTCTCTCCTTTAGAGCACTATCCACACCATCAAGTGGTGCCTTCTCCTCAACTACCACTTGCAATGTTTGGAGTGCTAGCAACAACCTGCCGAGAGTATTTTTAAGTTGCCCCACCTTCATTGCATCCACAACATCGTCGCTACCTTCTGCCTTTAGTAATGCATCCTCTGCATCTTTCAACTGGCCTTTAAGCTTTTCAACTAGGTGGTTGGCACCTTCATTCCGGTGCACATCAGCCTGAAGCAATTCCAGCTTCTTAAAAGCTTCATTATACTCTGAAAATGTAAAATAATTGTCATAAAATCTAATATCTAACCAACCCAAATGATTTTCTCATATTAAATTGATAGCTTAATGTGGGAGAATAAACGGGAACAAGTGTTAAGATATAGATATGTGCTTATAGATCTATCTCAACACGGGGCCAATGGTAAAGGGGCCCAAAAGGGAGATGGTCTATCAAAGAGCAAGGCTAACCAATGGAGCATAAGACCTTAGGGTTAGATTCATTGAAGACCTCCAATAAATGTGTGTAAAAGTCCTTTGACCTTAGGTAAGCTAGGGCTGAGCTTGAGGTGGGAACCCGGCCCAAGCTCGAGGTGCTTGTCTTGCTTGAGGTGCTTGTCGTGCTTGAGGTGTTTTTCATGCTTGAGGTGCTTGATTAAGATGCTTGAGGTGCTTGACTGGATCCATGATTGAGGTGCTTGACTTGCTGCATGATTAAGGTACTTGAGGTGCCTTGAGAAGCTTTCCTGAGATGCTTGTGGGAACACCCCCTAGTTCAAGTGCTTTGTCATGCTTGGTGAGTAAGGTGCTTGATCACCTAAATTCAAAAGCATTCCTACAAGAGGGGGGGCGAGCCCTTTTCCTAGGGGCTAGAGAGAGAACACCCACTCACACACACAAGGGAAGCCCCAACTTGAAGAGGCAGCAAGGACACATGTTAGGCCCCTACCCATGTTACCTTCATGTGTTGCTTGAAGCCTATTGGCTAAGCTTCAAAGGGGTCCAATGATAAATTACATGAATTATCTAATTATTTTAGCATTTATCTAGCCCTCTCTCTCAAAAAGGAAAGGGGGACACTTGTCTCAAGGCTACCCCTACTGCTTGTAATGCCTCCTGCTCATGATTGGCTAGGCCTGGGAGGGTCCAATGAGCTTCAAGCATGAGATACAAGGGGGGGTTGACCCAAGCTAGCTAGGGGCTTGCTTGAGGGGTATACTCACCCACACACACTCACAATCACTCTCATTGTGTGCTATGCAAAGTGCAAGAGCTCCCTCTCCAAGCAAGTAGAGGTTGAGAGCCTACACCAACACTCTTGGCTATGGAGTGCAAATCCAACCAAGAGCCATGCTTCAATGCTTGAGCTTGTCATCTCCTTCTTCTTCATTACTATGCTATTATGTATGCTAGCAACAAGAGTATGATAAGTGAGGAACTAGTTCTTTCTCCTATAAAATGTTTCTTCTTCCTCTTCCCTACCCTCATTCCTTGCTAGCTCTCTCCACCTTCGAAGGTGTTTGAGGTCTTGGGACTGAGGCTTGGGACAATTAAAGCTTTCTTCAAGTTCATGTTATGCTATGATTGTGATGCATGAAGCTTTCCATCTTCATTGCATCACCTAGGTCACAAGGAACACAAAGAATGTATTGTAACAAGTCTCTCTTAATGGGAGAAATCATAATACAAATGCCTATTGAAGGGGGGACCGGCTCCACATAAATCCGGTCCTCAACTGTTGTCATGTTCTCTAAATTCTCTCTCTTGCAAAAGTATTGTTCATGCCAAGTTAACTAATTGCTATGATTATGTTGCTATCTTCAATTATTTCTACCCGCTATGCTCACAAAGTTATTTCTCGAAAGTATTCTCATTAATTTCCGCTATTCTCAAGTTGAATAGGCTAATTCCATTACATTGGTATCAGAGCATTTGGTTTCTCTTTTCTTGCTTAAGAAGAGAGGTCCTTAAGTAGCCTATAAATGGTTGATGTTGTTAATTATAATAGGGTAAGTGGAACTGGGATCTAATATCGGTTTTGTTAAGCCCACTATGTGGGGGATGGTGCACACCTCGGGAGCTTTGGACTTAATAATGGAGTCTTTTTAGACTTGCCTACGGCTTTACCATTATTGAGCCATAAGAAGTTCGAAAGGAGCTAGCAATAATCAAGAGAGTAGAATGAACATTGATAGCTTTGATTTTTCACATGAAGGTGCTAATGATGATGCTCCCATGTTTGTGAATTATCTTGTGACTAGGTTGCAACAAGCTATGGGCAACCCTACCTTGCAAGCCGAAGTTACTCAACAACTTCGTGCCTATGGAATTTCCCTTCCTCTCCAAGAGGAGAGAGACTTAGGAGGCCTCTTGAAGAGACCCCCAAAAGAAGACTCTCTCCCATTCGAGAGGAGGAATCCAAAGAGAAAGAAAGCAATGAAAGTCTAAGTTCTTCTGAAGATGTGGCTCCACGAAGAAGGCGGTCTAGACGATCGCCTACTCCTCCCAAGAGGAAAAGAGCAACCCATAGTCCTTCTCCTCATCACTCTGAAAGGCAAGAGAGGAAACAAAGGAAGAAAAGGGCTAGGAAGAGGTCACCCTCTTCTCCTTCTTCTTCACCTTCCTCCTCTTCCGATGAAAGTTATGGCTATTCTCCTAGAGAATACAAGAGGGGAGGACATCGCAAATCATTTCCTGCATGGCGAAGGTCACAAAAGCTAAAGAAGTTCAAGGAGGGAGGAAAGAGTATCTCTTTTCTCACCTACGATGGCACCTTTGGTGCTATCGACAAAGTTTTGGCCTTCATCCAACAATTTGATGTGGCCTTTGGGGACGAGGGCTTCACAGAGTCCTCCAAGCTACGTCATGTAGCTATGCACTTCCAAAAATCAGCTCGTCAATGGTGGGCTAGCCTTCGTGGCAATGGAGAAGCCCCAAAGACATGGAAAACTCTACGAGTTTCCATCATGAAGCAATTTCTGCCAAGCGATACTAAAGATAAAGTTCTTACCGAATGGCGTGGCTTGAAGCTTCTCTCTCATGAGTCTATCAACAAGTATGTAGACAAGTTTTGGGATTTACATCTCAGAGCTACTGTCTTTCAAAAGATAGACTTTGCCAAGCAAAGACAGCAATTCTGTGCGGGATTACCTGAAGAGATGGCCGAATACATCAACTCTCAACGGCCCGGTACTATTACCGAAGTAATCCACCACACCATGGTTGCTTCACGCATCAATTTCCATCAAGGGGCTAGACGTAATGTCAAGCCCATGGAAAACAAAGATAAAAATGATGCAAAGGGGAAATCCAATGCTCAAAATAATTCCCAAGGCACTTCCAACAACAACAACAACAATCGGTCCAAGGAGAAGGGAGTTTACAAAAACTCTCTCCTGAAGAGCTTGAAGCTTTTCGCAAGGACCATAAGTGTTTCAAGTGTGGAGAGCAAGGACATGGCTATCGTTCTTGCCCCAAGAAGAATACTCGCAATGAGACTCCTAGAGCTTCCACCATCGAAGCTCCAAAAGAGGATGCTCATTGCAAAGGATCATCACTCTCCTATGCTTGGGGAAAGGTAAGAGAGCATGATGCCTTCATCTTGTTTGACCCTGGCTCTACTCTTAATTTCATATCAATAGAGTTGGCCACCAAGTTGGGCATTCAAGCTTTTAAGATGGGAGATATAGTAGTCGCTGATGCAGCTTTCAAGGGACAACAAACCTCCGTTACTCCCTTGATTGGGAAGTTGAGGCTTCATGTCCAAAGCTATGTCAACAAAGAAGACTTCTTCATCTCTCCTCTCCAACATCAGGATGTTATCCTAGGGGCACCATGGTTTGAGCGCATGGCTGCCAACATGAAGTTCCCTGAAAGGAGAATTTACTTCACTTACAGGGGAAAGAACATGTATATAGATGCTAGTGAGCGTGGTCGCACTATTCCACTTGTAAATCCTCTTTCTTTTGATAAGTCAATGAAGAGCTCAGTTTCTGCGTACATGATTTTTGTCAAAGAGTCTCCAAAAAATACTAATACTTCATCAAATGTAAATGATAGGAATCAAGAAGAGTTAGAATTGTCTAATTTTCTAAAAGGATTCCAAGATGTGTTCATCAATGATATCCCTATGGACTTACCTCCAAAACGAGGGGATGATGACCATCGTATTGAGCTCCTTCCTGGAAGCTCACCACCTAACAAGACTCCTTATCGAGTCTCACAAGCTCAACAAGAGGAGATCATGAGGCAAGTACAAGAGCTGGTAGACAAAGGGATGGTGAGGCCTAGTTCCTCTCCCTTTTGTTCTCCAGTCCTCTTAGTGCAAAAGAAAGATGGTACATACCGTATGTGTGTGGACTATTGAGCACTAAACCATATCACTATCAAAAACAGATTTCCCATACCTCGGGTAGAAGATCTGTTTGATAAGCTACAAGGCTCTACCTACTTCAATAGGATTGACCTTAAGAGTGGCTATCATCAAATAAGGATAGTGGATGAAGATATCTTAAAGGCCGCGTTTCGCACAACTTTTGGTCTTTATGAATATCTAGTCATGCCTTTTGGCTTGACTAATGCACCAGCTACGTTCAATCGTTTGATGGAGAAAATTTTTAGACCATATCGAAAATTCACTGTAGTGTTCTTTGATGATATCATCATCTACTCCAAGTCTTTGGAGGAACATAAGCAGCATCTCCAAGTGATTTTTCAAGCATTGAGGGAGAACAAGCTTTATCTCAACCAAAAGAAAAGCGAATTCTTCCTTCAAGAGATTCAATACTTAGGTCATATTATCTCTAAAGATGGTATCCAAATGGATCCATCAAAGTTAGAGGTAATAAAAGCATGGCCTAACCCAAGAAATCTACATGAGCTAAGAAGCTTTATTGGTATGTGTGCATACTATAGACGCTTCATAGCAAAATTCTCTCAAGTAGCAGGACCACTACACGACTTAACTAAGAAGAACGTTAAGTTTGTATGGACTGCTAAGGAGCAAAATGCTTTTGAAAAACTCAAAGAGAAGCTTACTTCCCAACCAGTCCTCGTGCTTCCGGATCTCTCAAAGCCATTTGAGGTCCAATGTGATGCTTGTGGTGATTGCCTTGGAGCGGTTTTGCTTCAAGAAGGGCATGCCATAGCATATGAGAGCCGAAGGCTCAATGGTGATGAACGAGCCTTGGGCATTTATGAGAAAGAGCTTTTAGCTGTTCTACATGCCCTAGACACATGGAAGCACACCTATTGGGGACTCCATTTATCCTACGAACCGACCACCAAAGTCTCAAGTATTTCATGACACAAACCAAGCTTTCCGACAAACAAATGAGGTGGGCAAATTTTCTTTCGCAATTTAATTTCCATATTGCTCACATAGCTGGTAAGCACAATCAAGTTGCCGATGCACTTTCACGACGACCAAAAGTTAATGCGGTGTCTATAGCTACTCACAATGATCTATCCTCTATGATAGATGAGTATGCTACTGACCCTGACTTTAGAGACATAATGTCAGCCCTTGCTTTGGGGAAGAAAGAGGAACCATTCACCTTGCAGGATGGTTATCTTCTCCACGGCAATAGGCTATGTGTTACTCATTCCCTTCGTGAGAAGGTTATGTATGAATCCCATGCTCCTCCATATGCAGGGCATAGAGGTATTCAACCTACTCTCCGAGGAGTAGAGACGTATTTCTATTGGCCTACCATGAAAGTGGACATACAAGAGTATGTTTCAAAATGTGTAGTATGCCAAAAGACCAAGTATGATGGAGGGAAGCAACCTGGATTACTCCAGCCATTGCCTATTCCAAATTCATCATGGGAGAGTATATCCATGGATTTTATCTTTGGATTGCCCAAGTCTATCCATGGGAATACAGGAATATGGAGAATAGTAGACAGGTTTAGCAAGCAAGCACATTTTATTCCTGTCAAAAAGACTATTAAGGCACACCAAATGGCAACTCTCTTCATATCTCAGATTTTCAAGCACCATGGATTAGCCACATCCATCGTGTCAGATAGAGATCCTAGAATGACCAGTAATTTCTGGAAAGGTCTCTTTGAAAATCTAGGAACAAGATTGAATTTCTCTTCGGCCTATCACCCACAAACGGATGGCCAAAGTGAGATAGCCAATCTTACGATACTCGATCTACTCAAAACTTATGTTACCGAAGTAGATCAACGCTCACAATGGGAAAAGTATTTACCGCTAGTAGAGTATGCCTACAATAATATTGTACATACTTCTACGGGGAAAGCACCTTTCGAGATCATAGAGGGAAGACCTAAAATTCCCTTGCTACTGAAAGTAAATGGGAAGATCTTCGCCGCCGATGAGTATAGCCGTGACCTACAAGAATCTTTTCAAAAGATAAGGGAGGCTATAGCCATCTCTCAACAAAGGCAAAAAGCTGTTGCTGATAAGCACAGAAGTGCCTTAATGTTCAAAAAAAATGATTTGGTCTTACTCAAGTTTCCTAAGGCTCGATTAAGGCAAACGACGGGCAAAAATCCTACGGGCCATCAAAAGTATTATGCTAAACTAGCAAAAAGATACTATGGTCCTTTCCAAATCTTGAAGCCTATCAATGAGACGGCTTATCAACTCAAGTTTCCCAACCATTTGCTTATACACAATGCCTTTCATGTAAGCTTACTTAAGCCCTACAAAGGAGAGCCCCCAATTGAACCAATTATTGAAGACCCTCCCGAAGTCGAAGACCAAGAAGAGGTGCTACAACCCGAAGCTGTCCTTCGGCATGAAGACAAGGTACTAAGACATGGTAAGATAATCCGACGGTATCTTATTAAGTTCAAAAATTATCCTTTTGAAGATGCTAAATGGATGCAAGGAGTACAACTTAAGGATAGTATGAACCTTGTCAATGCTTACAATGCTACATTAGAGTAAGAAAATGTACAAATTTCTTTTTAATGACTCATGTTTTTGTCTTATATGACTAGTCCTCTTTTTAATTGTGCACAAATTTAACTAGTATGCATGCTTAGAATCATGTTTGTGATGATGGCGTCTCTCAAACACCAAGTAGAATTTGTCACTCTACTTTGGGAGAATGAAATGGACTAAAGAGCAGACATGCTTGCGGCAGCTATGTCTCCCAAGCACCAAATGGATTAGTCATCCATCTTGGAAAGATGTCGTAGGGTAAAAAGGGATCCTTTACCCGCTAAGTACGATTGACTAATGACTAAGACTTTATCTCTTCTACCTCATAGTCGAGGACAACTATGATTTCAAGAGAGAGGTAATGTCATAAAATCTAATATCTAACCAACCCAAATGATTTTCTCATATTAAATTGATCACTTAATGTGGAAGAATAAACGGGAACAAGTGTTAAGATATAGATATGTGCTTATAGATCTATCTCAACACAGGGCCAATGGTAAAGGGGCCCAAAAGGGAGATGGTCTATCAAAGAGCAAGGCTAACCAATGGAGCATAAGACCTTAGGGTTAGCTTCATTGAAGACCTCCAATAAATGTGTGTAAAAGTCCTTTGACCTTAGGTAAGCTAGGGCTGAGCTTGAGGTGGGAACCTGGCCCAAGCTCGACGTGCTTCTCGTGCTTGAGGTGTTTGTCATGCTTGAGGTGCTTGATTAAGATGCTTGAGGTGCTTGACTGGATCCATGATTGAGGTGCTTGACTTGCTGCATGATTAAGGTGCTTGAGGTGCCTTGAGAAGCTTTCCTGAGATGCTTGTGGGAACACCCCCTAGTTCAAGTGCTTTGTCATGCTTGGTGAGTAAGGTGCTTGATCACCTAAAGTCAAAAGCATTCCTACAAGAGGGGGGGCAAGCCCTTTTCCTAGGGGCTAGAGAGAGAACACCCACTCACACACACAAGGGAAGCCCCAACTTGAAGAGGCATCAAGGACACATGTTAGGCCCCTACCCATGTTACCTTCATGTGTTGCTTGAAGCCTATTGGCTAAGCTTCAAAGGGGTCCAATGATAAATTACATGAATTATCTAATTATTTTAGCATTTATCTAGCCCTCTCTCTCAAAAAGGAAAGGGGGACACTTGTCTCAAGGCTACCCCTACTGCTTGTAATGCCTCCTGCTCATGATTGGCTAGGCCTGGGAGGGTCCAATGAGCTTCAAGCATGAGCTACAAGGGGGGGTTGACCCAAGCTAGCTAGGGGCTTGCTTGAGGGGTATACTCACCCACACACACTCACAATCACTCTCATTGTGTGCTATGCAAAGTGCAAGAGCTCCCTCTCCAAGCAAGTAGAGGTTGAGAGCCTACACCAACACTCTTGGCTATGGAGTGCAAATCCAACCAAGAGCCATGCTTCAATGCTTGAGCTTGTCATCTCCTTCTTCTTCATTACTATGCTATTATGTATGCTAGCAACAAGAGTATGATAAGTGAGGAACTAGTTCTTTCTCCTATAAAATGTTTCTTCTTCCTCTTCCCTACCCTCATTCCCTGCTAGCTCTCTCCACCTTCGAAGGTGTTTGAGGTCTTGGGACTGAGGCTTGGGACAATTAAAGCTTTCTTCAAGTTCATGTTATGCTATGATTGTGATGCATGAAGCTTTCCATCTTCATTGCATCACCTAGGTCACAAGGAACACAAAGAATGTATTGTAACAAGTCTCTCTTAATGGGAGAAATCATAATACAAATGCCTATTGGAGGGGGGACGGGCTCCACATAAATCCGGTCCTCAACTGTTGTCATGTTCTCTAAATTCTCTCTCTTGCAAAAGTATTGTTCATGCCAAGTTAACTAATTGCTATGATTATGTTGCTATCTTCAATTATTTCTACCCGCTATGCTCACAAAGTTATTTCTCGAAAGTATTCTCATTAATTTCCGTTATTCTCAAGTTGAATAGGCTAATTCCATTACAATAATGCTTGCTTACAACCATGTTGTAAACAGTATCTAACTCTGTAAGAGACACTGGACCAAATAAATTCTTTTTTTGCACATCATCCACTGTATCGAATCGCAGTTTCTTGGGGTGCCTCCAAATGATCTGGAGTCCTCGTCATTCGCCGCAGACAGTTAGGGACAGAGGAGGAATGGAAAGCTGCCCATCACTGCTTCTTTGCATGTATTTTTCCTGGATCCATATTTGTCACAATACTTTCTGAAAACAAGGCCTAGTCAACCTGTCCCTTCAACTGCTCATATAGAAAGCTGCCCATCACTGCTTCTTTGCATGTAGTTTGCCTGGATCCATATTTGTGACAATACTTTCTGAAAATAAGGCCCAGTCAACCTGTCCCTTCAACTGCTCATATAGAAAGCCTCTAGAAAATCCTTTAGTCACCTCCATACCATAATTTCCAGGAGGTTCTTGATACACGGATGTGAACAATACATAAAACCTATTCCAGATCTCTGGCTTCACACCTCTACATTTTACTTTGCTGCCCCTCTTCGGCACCTCTTTAAAGAATTTCAACCAATCTTTGTTGGTGAAATCTGCCTCAGTCAGCAGTCGAGCATCCACTCCAGAGTTGGGGAGGTCGTATACTTCATGTGCTTGATACTTTGTCATGCAAAAAAATGTCTTCCTTTCAAATGGCACATATGGAGTGCACCAACGGCCTTTGCCCTGTAAAATACAGGGAAAAACATAAGACCATAGTTGTTTCCATACGGAAAACACATACGGGTATGGAAGTATGATTGGAGTATGGTTCAACACTTAAGCTTGAAACATACACGACCATAAATTTACTAAAAACTTAGATAACTTATGCATGGTGAGCATTTATAATATCATAGACGTTTTCACATTAAACATCAATTGTTGCATTGAGCAGGAGCAGAAGCAGGCTGGGCATGTGCATGAATAGGTGGTACAACTACTTGTGTCCCAGACAGATAGCTACCATGTAACTACCACCTTGGTATTTCTTTGCTAAATGAACTTTTTGATTGGTAATTGGCTAACATAACGCTACCAACTTGCTATGTTTTTTGCAGAATGCTAAATGCTACAATCTTGATGATATCTTATGCACTTTCCCTATATTAAATGAGTGTTGCAGGTGGTAGCTACCACACAGATAGAGTATCACGGATTCATGCTTCTTCATAGCACTATGATTTGCAATCCATACGAGTACGGTCCCCACTTATGCACAAGACATGAATGCATGTGCAGCTAGCCAATTGAAGTTCAGTCAAAAATGCAATCTGCACAAATATATCTGCTTGAATGCATGCATACACGCATGCCTCTACACAGGTTTTCAATGCAAGCTTGAATGCATGCATGCATGCCTCTACACGGGTTTTCAATGCAAGCTTGAATGCATGCATGCATGCCTCTACACGGGTTTTCAATGCAAGTTTGAATGCATGCACATTAGCTTATGGAGCTTGAATGCATCTACAAACATCTAGCCTCTAACTTAGGTTTGCTTCAAAGCAAGCTTAAGAGAGCTTACATGGACCTTGGAAAAAAGTTACAACAATAAATTGTGCAGAGACAGCCAGCAACACTAAGATGCAGTAGTACCTCAGTATTGGGGGCTACAACATCTGCCATTTTTTAATGTTTCTTTGCTATAGGAGTGTAGGGCTTTGGTGAAGGAGTCAAGACCTTCTTCTTCCTCTTTCCAGCAAGGGATTTCAAGGGTGGATCAAGCAAGGGAGATGAATGATGGGCCCTCTTCCGCCTCCCAGTAACTGTGGCTGATTTTCCTGCACCTGGAGGAGCCACCTAAGTTGCCCCCCCTCTACAACTGCTCACGAGTAGGAGGCATCATGATTGTGGAGTAAGGTGGACCCCCCGCACTACTTTCACACACACAATTGAAACTGAAAAGATAATTTTTAAAGTTTTTAAATACAGCTCGCTGCTCAAGCCTTTTGATGAACAATTTTCAAAAGGCTTGAGCAGGAGACATGATTCTCAATGTTTACTCACCTAGCTACCAACCAGCCCACCCCCTTGCTACCACCCCCAAAAATGGGTAGCTAGTGTACCACTTATTCATGCATCCACCCCTCTCTCTCTCTTTCAAATATCCTCCCTCTCTCTCTCTTTTCTTGTCCACACCCGAGCCCCAGCGGGCTGCCACATTATGCCCCCATCTCCCTTTGTCCACACCCCTCTGTTTTCTTCCCCAACCCTGGCGGACCACTAGCCTTATATCCCCCCCCCCCCCCCCCCCTGTTTTCTTCCCCAACCCTGGCGGACCACTAGCCTTATAGTCCCCCCCCCCCATCTCTCTCTCTCTCTCTCTCTCTCTCTCTCTCTCTCTCTCTCTCTCTCTCTCTCTCTCTCTCTCTCTCTCTCTCTCTCTCTCTCTCTCTCTCAATTCCCTTCTCCACCACACACCTATCCCCTATCCTCTCACCCCCCCCCCTCCCCACACCACCTCACACCCTCTCACACACTCTTTTTCCGATGGTGGGAACACTCCACTAAGCACCTCTCTCTCTCTCTCTCTCTCTCTCTCTCTCTCTCTCTCTCTCTCTCTCTCTCTCTCTCTCTCTCTCTCTCTCTCTCTCTCTCTCTCTCTCTCTCTCTCTCTCTCTCTCTCTCTCTCTCTCTCTCTCTCTCTCTCTCTCTCTCTCTCTCTATAATATTCTTCCCCCCTTAGTTGACTATGTACACCCCCCCCCGGTTTTCGACCGCTGTCAAGCCTGCCTGTGCCCACACATTCACCATCGCACCCCCGGACCCAGCCCTTGCGGGCTCCTTGAAGCAACACACACCCCTATCCCATCCAATTCCCCTTACCACCTTACCCACCCCTCTCTCACTCACGCTCACGCACCCCTACAGCCCACCATCTCCGCGCTCACAGCCCACAGGCGGCCATGCAGCCTCTCTCTCACTCATGCTCGTAGGCGCCACATTATACGCAACACACACACACACACACACTCACATGCACACACACTCTCTCTCTCACTCCATCTCTCTCACTCCATCTCTCTCCCCCCCCCCCCCCCCGCCGCCTCTGCGTTGCCAACAGGTCCGAAAACAAAACAGAAAAAACTATAAATATATTTATATTACATAATATACTCCCCCCCATTCCCACGCACATGCACACATCCATACATATACACACTCACGCTCATGCACTCACACATATACATATTACCCACACTCACCCATACATGCACACGCACGCATATACGCACGCACCAAAGAAAAATAAAAATATTGAAGGCAATCCACGTCATCAATGAAAAGGAAGGAAGACGGCCAAATTACGCGACACCGACAACAAAAAGAACAAAGCCGTCGAAGGCATGCCCCAGCCGACCCAAAAGAGATGAGCACGCTACACCGACGCACCGGCAAAGCTGCCATTCACCGGCATCACGCGACCACGACGCCCTCTTCAGTAAACCGTAGGTTATTATCATCATTTTTCAGTTTTCACCCAAGCCTTGTAAAAAGATCCCAACTTGTAAATTTTCATCTCTCTAGGTGATGGTCACAAAGGCCCACCTAGAGGTTTTCATTTTAATAACTCCCAACACAAAGCAAGGGTCAACCACCCCGGGCCCACCGCCTTGCTTTGTCTCCCCAATTAGCTTACCCTAATCAAGCCAGATTAACCTAATCAAAAGCAGTTAGCACCTATAAAATGGCACTGAGAGGTCACTATCGAGGGGGGGCAGTTCATGAGAGGCCATCACTTGGTAGAGTTTTAGTGGGAGGAATTGACACTATTGGCATCACAAGAGGGGGGTTTTAGTGTAATGGTTTGTTTTGGGAATTGCATCATGTGAAGGGAGCTACGTCCACCTCTCGACTCCAATGGTCGATGTGCACACACACACATTCTTGGTAGCAAGTTTCACATCACCGAGTCATCTCTAGAGAACGCACCAAGTAGGTTCACTATCACCTCTATCTCTCTATCACCACGGTGTGCCACCTCATCGGAAAGAAGATCATTTGTAAATACAGCAAGAAGTCATTCTCCCTCACACCCTAAGGGCTTTCATCATTTGTTCATTCTCTCTATCTTATCTCTCTCTCTCTCTCTCTCTCTCTCTCTCTCTCTCTCTCTCTCTCTCTCTCTCTCTCTCTCTCTCTCTCTCCCTCTCTCTCTCCCCCTCTCTATGTGTAAGTTCGTGATATCTCACATCACCATTGTCTGCGTCCTAGACGCTCAAAGCTAGGTGGTGCCCCATGTTTGCTTTACCGTGGCCGGATTGAGGTGTGCATCAGCTCCCCGCGTTTTGGAGGCCATCGGGGTGTGTCTCGCTTTGCTCCTGTCAGTATCAGCTATACAATTGCAGGGTATACTCAAGCACCTTGGCTCAATTGTTGTCAGAATCCAGCTCTTTTGGCCCCATAATGGTTGGTAAAGGACGTTGAGTTTCATTTCCTACGGAAACTCGCTTCTACTATGGCTCTCTGCCTCCCCACCGCTCGCCATGGGGTCGCAATTTTTTTGAGGAAAGGACACTGAGTGTCTTTTCCCTACCCCATCAAGTACATGTGTCTTGAGAAACTCCAATGTAGCTACTAAAAAACATGGTAGGTTAACCATTAGTTGTCTCTTATTGCATTCATTCTCTACAAAAATTCATCATCGTAACATGGAGAATACTTCTTCTTCATAAGAATACATCGAGAGAATACTTCTTCTTCCTCTTCCCTACCCTCATTCCCTGCTAGAACTCTCTAAGGCCGAGGACAAGTTAATGTTTTTGCAAAATTTATGGGCATAATTTTGATGCATGAAGCTTACCATCTTCATTGCATCAACTAGGTCTTAAGGAACACAAAGCTTGTATTGTACCAAGTCTCTCTTTATGGGAGTATCTATAATACAAAATCCTTTTGGAGGGGGGACCGGTTCCAAGTAAATCCGGTCCTCAACTTTGTCAATTTATGTAACTCTCCCTCTCTCTGTCTTTTACAAGTATTTTTCATGCTACGCTAACTAGGTATAAGGGTTATGTTGTTATCGCTAATCAAGTATTATTCTTATGCTTATGATGAATTCTCTTAAGAAATGTTCACTACAAACATCCTAATTATGCTACTCTCAATGTTACATTGATATCAGAGCCATTGCTTTCTCTTTTGCTGTTTAAGAAGAGAGGTCCTTAAGTTGTCCATGAAAGGTTGGACTTGTTCATTGCAAGAGGGTAAGTGGGATAGAAAACTATTATCTTGGTTGAAAAGGACTTAGTTCAAGGTACACCATTGGGAACTATAGAGTTAATAATGAAGTCTTTCGGGGCTTGCCTTTGGCTTAACCATTATTGAGCTACTAGCAAGATCAATAGGAACCATAATCAACCGAGAAATGTTAGACCCTCTCCACTACTCTTTGCAATCAACAGTATCTAAACCATTGGTGTGGCTTGAGAGATAATTTTCACAAGTAAAGAAGATTAGCAATTAAGGTTTTTGAGGGTACCAAATCACAAAGTAGCTTATACATAACTTTAATGCATGGCTGACAATAATAAAGAGAGTAGAATGAATGTTGACAACTTTAATTTTTCACATGAGGTGCTACTAATGATGCCCCAATGTTTGTGAACTATCTTATTACTAGGTTACAACAACCTATGGGCAACCCTAATTTGCAAGCCAAAGTTACCCAACAACTTCGTGCTTATGGCATTTCCCTACCTCTCCAAGAGGAGAGAGAGAGCTTAAGAAGCCTCTTGTAGAGACTTCCAAAAGAAGACTCTCTCCCGTGAGATACAAAGAGGAATCCAATGAACAAGAAACAAGTGAATCACTGAATTCCTCTAAATGTGTGGCTCCACACAGACGGTGGTGTAGAAGATCCCCAGCTCCTCCCAAGAGGGAAAGATCATCCTATAGTCCTTCTACTCGTAATCTCAAAAGGGAAGAGAGGAACCAAAGGAAGAAAAAGTCAAGAAAGAGGTCACCCTCTTCTCCATCTTCATCATCTTCCTCCTCTTTGACGAAAGCAACAGCTATTCTCCTAGAGAATACAAGAGGAAAGGACATCGCAAATCCTATGCTGCTTGGAAAAGGTCCTACAAGCTAAAGAAGTTCAAAGAGGGAGGAAAGAGTATCTCTTTTCTCACCTATGATGGCACCTTTGGTGCTACCGACAAAGTTTTGGCCTTTATCCCAAGCAATTTGATGCGTCCTTTGGAGACGAGGGCTTCACAAAGTCCTCCAAGCTACGTCATGTAGCTATGAGCTTTCAAAAATATGCTCATCAATGGTGGCCTAGCCTTCGTGGTAATAGCAAATCTCCAAAGACATGAAAAAAATTACAAGTTTCCATCATGAAGCAATTCCTTGCAAGTGACACCAAAGATAAAGTGCAAGCGACACCAAAGATAAAGTGCCTACCAAATGGCGGAGTTTGAAGTTACTCTCCAATGAGTCTATCCACAAATATGTAAACAAGTTTTGGGATTTTCATCTCAAAGCTACAGTCTTACAAAAGATAGACTTTGCCAAGCAAAAGCAAAAATTTTGTGGGGGATTACCTAAAGAAATGGCCGAGTATGTCAAGCCGCAACAACGGCCTGGTTCCATTTTTGAAGTCATCCACCACACTATGGTTGCTTCTCGTATTAATTTCCAGCAAGGGGCTAAAAGAAATGTCAAGCCCATGGAAAACAAAGATCGAAATGATTCAAGGGGGAAGAATGATGCTCAAAGTTCTTCCCAAGGCAATATCAACAACAAGAACAAGACCAAGGAGAAAGGAGTTTACAAAGGTAAAAGTAAACTCTCTCATGAAGAGCTAGAGGTTTTTTGCAAAGATCACAAGTATTTTAAGTGTGGGGAGCAAGGACATGGCTATCGTATTGCCCCAAAAAGAGATGCCCGCAATGAGACTCCTAGAGCTTCTATGGTCAAAGCTCCAAAAGAGGATGCTCATTGCAAAGGATCGTCCCTTTCCTATGCTTGGGAGAAGGTAAGGGAGCATGATTCCTTCATCATTTTTGATCTTGGGTCTGCTCACAACTTCATAGCAATGGAGTTGGCCACAAAGCTGGGAATACAAGCCTTCAAGATGGAAGATACTGTAACTGTCGATGGAGCTTTCAAGGGACAACAAGCCTTCGTTACTCCCTTGATAGGGAAATCGAGGCTTCATGTCCAAACCTAAGACTTTTTCATCTCTCCTCTCCAACATGAGGATGTTATCTTAAGGGAACCATGGTTCAATCGCATGGCTGCCAATATGAGGTTCCTTAAAAGGGAAATTCATTTCACCTATAGAAAAAAGAACATGTATATAGATGCTAATGAGTCGGGTTGTACTATGCCTGTTGTGAATTCCCTTGCTTTTGATAAGTCAATGAAATACTTGGTTTCCTTGTATATGATTTTTGTCAAAGAGTCTCTAAATGATGATAATGTTTTAGCAAAACAAAGTGGTAGGAATCAAGGAGAATTAGAGTTGTCTAGTTTTTTAAATGGATTCCAAGATGTTTTTATTGATGATATCCCTATGGAGTTACTTTCAAAATGAGGGAATGATGAACACACAATAGAGCTTCTACCTTGGAGCTCATCTCCTAATAAGCCTCCTTATTGAGTTTCTCAAGCTCAACAAAATGAGATTATGAGGCAGGTACAAGAGCTAGTAGATAAAGGGATGGTGAGGCCTAGTCCTCCCCCTTTTGTTCATCACTCCTATTAGTGCAAAATAAAGACGACACATATTGTATGTGTGTAAACTATAGAGCACTAAACCGCATCACTATCAAAAATAGACTTCCCATACCATGAATAGAAGATCTGTTTGATAAGCTACAAGATTCTACTTACTCCAATAGGATTTCCTTAAAAGTGGCTATCATCAAATAAGGATAGTGAATGAAGATATTTTCAAGATTGCTATTTGCACAACATTTGGTCTTTATGAATATCTTGTCATGCCTTTTGGCTTGACAAATGCTTTGGCCACATTCAACCGCCTAATGGAGAAAATTTTTAGGCCCCACCATAAATTTACTGGAGTGTTACTTGATGACATCATCATCTACTACAATTCTCTCAAGGAGCATAAGCAACATCTCCAGGTAATCTTTCAAGCTTTGAGGGAGAATAAACTTTTCATTGACCAAAAAAAGAGTGAATTTTTCCTTCAAGAGACTCATTACTCAGGTCACATCATCTCTCGAGATGGTATCCGTATGGATCCATCAAAGTTAGAGGTAATAAAAGGATGGCCTAACCCAAGGAATCTACATGAGCTACAAAGCTTTATTGGTATGTGCGCATACTATAGATGCTTCATAGAAAAATTCTCTCAACTAGTAGGACCATTACATGACTTGTTGACCAAGAAGAACGTTAAGTATTCATGGACTGCTAAAGAGAAAAATGTCTTTGACAAGCTTAAAAAAAAAGCTTACCTCTCCCAACCAGTGCTTACGCTATCATCTTTCAAAGTCATTTGAGGTCCAATGTGATGCTTGTGGAGATTGCCTTGGAGCAGTCTTACTCCAAGAAGGGCATGCCATAGCATATGAAAGTCAAAGACTCAATACCGATGAATGAACATTGAGCATATATGAAAAAGAGCTACTAGTTATTCTACATGCCCTAGACACATGGAAATGCTATTTTTTGGGGACTCCATTCATCTTACGAATGGACCACCAAAGTCTCAAGTACTTCATGACACAAACCAAGCTTTCCGACAAGCATAATCAAGTGTCCGATGCACTATCATGACGACCAAGGGCAAATGCGGTGTCTATAGGGACTCACAATGATCTATCTTCAATGATGGATGAGTATGCTATTGACCCCAATTTTAAGGATATAATGTCTGCCCTTGCCTTATGAAGAAAGAGAAACCATTCACCTTGCATGATGGTTATCTTCTCCATGTCAACAATTGTTACTCACTCCCTTCATGATAAAGTGATGTATGATTGTCATGCTCCTCGCTATGCGGGGCATAGAGGGATTCAACTTTGATTCAACCTACTCTTCAAGGAGTAGAGACTCTTTTTTATTGGCCCACCATGAACGTGGACATACAAGAGTATGTTTCAAAATGTGTGATATGCCAAAAAAAAAAAATGATAGAGGGAAGCAACCTGGATTACTCCATCCGTTGACAATATCTAATTCACCATGGGAGAGTATATCCATGGATTTTATATTTGGATTACCCAAGTCTATCCATTGGAATACGGGAATATGGACAATAGTCGACAGGTTTAGCAAGCAAGCACATTTTATTCCCGTAAAAAGACTATTAAGGCACACCAAATGGCAACCCTCTTCATATCACAAATTTTCAAACACCATGGATTGCCAGCATCCATCGTATTAGATAGAGATCCTAGAATGACCAGTATGTAAAGAATGAGGATGCAAGAGAGCTACACAAGACAAGCACAAAGCACACAGACATGGAAAGCTTCTTCTTATTCTCACAGAAAAGAGAGTACAAAATGACTAAGTGCTAAAACTGAAAAGTAGCACATATGTACATGCGGTCACTAAGTGTGAACTCGCTAAAAGCGTACTAGGCTGGCACTACAAGTGTAGTCCAGCTGTAGAATCACTGGAAGAGATCCTCCGTGTCGGTCACCTAACGCGCCAGTGAGTAAATGTCGTAAGCGTCCAAGACCCGTAGTGGATGCCAGCGCAAGATGTAGAGCTTGACATCTCAACACTCCCCCTCGAGCTCTGCATGTCGCAGAGTCAAGAATAGTCCGGAAACGTCGAAGCTTCTCAGCTCCAAGGGCCTTGGTAAAGATATCCGCTATCTGCTCCTCTGTGCTAACGTAGACCAAGTCGATGTCGCCCGCCAACACTCGCTCTCGAACGTAGTGTTAATGGACCTCTATGTGCTTGGTCTTGGCATGGAACACTGGGTTCCTAGCCAACTGCATGTTGCTAAAGTTGTCACAATGGATGAAAATCTGCTGGTCCACCTGCACTCCCAAGTCCTCAAGTAATGTGCGTAGCCAAGCTACCTCGCACGCTGCAACTGTTACACCTCTGTACTCGGCCTTTGTGCTCGATAAAGCAATCGTAGGCTGCTTTTTGCTGCTCCAAGTAACAGTAGCACTCCCAAAAGAGAACATGAAGCCACTCGTAGATCTCCTATCAACAATGCTACCTGCCCAATCTGCATCTGTATACCCATACAATGCTAATGGTGCATCTGCTGCATAGAACAATGCGTAGTCAAGAGTCCCTTGCACATACCGAAGTGTGCGTCGTACTCCATGCAAATGTGGCTTCCTTGGAAGCTGCATGAACTGACTCTCCAAGCCTACTGTGTAGCTCAAGTCTGGCCTCGTGATAGTCAAGTATATAAGACTACCCACAATCTTCATGTACATCTTGACATCCTCAACAACATCACCCTTCTCTGCACTCAGCTTTGCATTCACATCCAAGGGAATAGAAATTGGCTTACAATCAGCCATACCATACTTTGACAACATGTCCAAAGCATATTGTCCTTGTGTGACAGCCATACACCCTCTGGAGTCCTGATCACCTCAATGCCAAGAAAGTAGCGCAACTCGCCCAAATCTTTCATTTCAAACTACTGTTTAAGAAGACCCTTCACATGGTCAATCTCCATAGCATTGTCACCCACAATAATAAGGTCATCTACATATATGGTAATGACCACAATCCCCACATCACTCTCACGTACATAGAGTGAATGATCAGCATGAGCTCTCCTAAACCCAATACTGACAAGATACTTGGCAATCCTGTCATACCATGCTCTAGAGCCCTGCTTCAAACCATACAAAGCTTTGAGAAGTCTGCATACACATAATCTGGGTAACCTGGATCGACATAACCAGGTGGCTGATCCATAAACACTTCCTCTTGCAACTCACCATTCAAGAAGGCATTCTTTACATCCATTTGATGCATAATCCATCCTCTAGATGCAGCCACTGCTATGACAGCTCTCACAGTCGTCATCTTTGCCACTGGAGCAAAGGTCTCCTCATAGTCTATGCCATACGTCTGTGCATAACCCTTTGCGACCAGCCTTGCCCTGTGATGCTCAATGTTACCATCAGCCTTATGCTTGGTTTTATACACCCATTTACAGCCAATATCTTTCTTGCCACTTGGCAATGGCACCAACTCCCATGTGTCGTTTGCTTCCAATGCAGCCATCTCTTCATTCATTGCATCATCCCAATGCACATTTCCAACTGCATCCTCAAAACATGTGGGCTCCACATCCTGTATCACCTTAGCCATGTAGGCTTGGTGATGTGCTAGATACCCATCATAAGTCAATTTTTGAACTGGATTTCTGAATTTGTTAGATCTACGCGGTCCTGGGTCACTTCTTTTCCCTCTAGCATCTTCTTGTACTTTCCTTACACCAGGTGTCCTAACAGTCGGAATTCCAAATTCCTCATCAAGACTTTGTTCAGAAACATCTGAATCCATGTCTACACGTGAAAAACCTGATGATGCATCAGCCATAAAGGGAGGTTCATCAACCTTTTCCTTTCCTTTTCGTGATACATTCCCTGTACCTGCTGGTGGAGTAACCTGCGTACGTAGTCTACCATTCCATGGCTTCTCAACAGAGCCACGAGAAGAGGACTCTTGTGGTCCACTCAAAACCTGTGACTGTGGCCTCACATTTTGTACAACCACATCATCTTTTACATCAGCCCCAATAGTGCCATGTGCATTATTGTACCAGCTGCTCATCTCATCAAAGACTACATCTCTGCTCACTCGTAATTCTCGTGTAGTAGGACTGTAGCACCTATACCCCTTTTGTTCAAGGGAATATCCTACAAGAATACATTTCTCTGCTTTAGGATCCAATTTCCTACGCAACTCATCTGGTATATGCACATAAGCTATGCAACCAAACACTTTCAAGTGTACCAAATCAGGCTTTGTACCTGTAAACTTTTCCTCAGGTGTTACATCATGCACCACAGCTATAGGTGTCATGTTCATAATGTACACAGGTGTATTTACAGCTTCAACCCAGTAGTGATGAGGCATGTTCTTCTCAGTCATCAATGCACGTGCAACCTCTGAAATGTGCCTGTTTTTTCTTTCTGCGACCCCATTCTGCTGTGGAGTATATCTGCATGTAAACTGCCTGCGTATACCATGCTTTCGCAGAAAATCTGAAAAATCATTGGAGAAGTACTCTCCCCCTCCATCTGACCTCAATGTCTTGATTTACATATCTATCTGCTTCTCAATCATGACTTTGAAGTCTTGAAAGTGACCAAACACTTCACTTTTGTTACGCATGAAGTAGACCCATACTTTCCTTGTATGGTCATCAATGAAAGAGACATAATACCTGCAACCATGTATACTTGCAGTATCGGTTGGACCCCAAACATCTGTGTGCACCAAATCAAGTGGCTTTTTACATACATTGCGCTCATGTGGAAATGAGCCCTTTGACTGTTTTCCAAACTGGCATGCTACACACACTTTATGCATACCATCGACCTTGAATTTGGGCAAACCTTTTACAATCTTTTTTGATTGCATGATGCGCAATCTCTGCTCGTTAACATGGCCAATCCGTTTGTGCCAAATGTCAACATCATCCACAACACTTGTGCCTTGTGCAAATAATGCAGCTTTTACCTCAGGCATGTCTACATTCAGCGTAAACATTCTGCCCACACATTTTCCCTCTGTGATCAGTTTACAGCCATTCTGGAAATCTTCTACATAACAGCCATTTGGATTGAAGCGAACTTGCAAACCCTGCTCAACCATTTTTCCAACAGAAACAAGATTCTTTGTAATGTTTGGGACATGAAGTACTTTGATTTCCCACTCTTCGTATTTAGAGGTATGTCCCCTACATGAGCAATGGGGTGAGCTGTGTCATCTCCTGTCTGCACATAGCCTGACACATCTGGTTTACGCATATCTCTAAACCACTCTCCACGAGACGTCATGTGATTAGAGGCACTTGAATCCACATACCAAACATCATCTTGGGTGGAATTCTCTGTAGTCATTGTATTCATTATATGCTGCATAACAAACATGCGCTCGTTTTTGATGTCATCTGCATCTTTGCTAGTAGATGCATAGTTACCCCATTCTCTCTTTCCACTTGCTTTTCCCTTTGGACAGTCACGCGACATGTGACCTCTTTCACCACAAGTCCAACATTATCTGCTATCTGCAGTATGTTGCTGCCTGCTTGATCCTGCACCACGACCTCTTTGACTCCCCCTGCCTTGAGACTGGTTTCCCCTGCCACCTGTATTGTTTTGATTTGATTGACCTTCTTGAAATTGGTCCCTGCAACCCCTTGGGCCTCGACCACAACCTCTACCTCTACCTTTTTTGGAGTTAGAATAGAAGGCCTGTTCAAAATTATTTCTGCCATGAGAAGAAGATGTGTCAAGGTTCTTCTCCTCAAGAATAAGCATAGAAATCAAATCTTGGAACACGGGGATGTCGTCTCTTGTATTCATGGAAGACCTGAAATGTACATACTCATCTCCTAGACCATCCAAGCATGCACGGACAATGTCATCGTCTTCCACTGAGACTTTAATAGATCCAAGAGCCTCAATGATACTCTTGATCTTCGAAGCATAATCATTGATGGAGAGGTTGTTCCTCTTAACCTGATTTAGCTCTGACTTTAGTTGAAGCTTCCTGGCCTTGGTGTTCACCTCGAACACTCTGCCTAAGTTTTTCCATGCAATGGCAGGGGTTTCAGCATCCTGTAGATAGCCCATCATGCCATCTGTGATGCTCATAGAAAGCCAATACATCACTTTTCTCTCGCCTTGTTGCCAGTCCCTCAAAGCTTTTCTTTGTTTTGCTGTAGCATTTGCCTCGGGAATCTCTGGTTCCTTTTCATTGTCTCCTTCTACATAGTCCCAATAACCTTTTCCTTTTAGGAAATTTGTTATTCTGAACTTCCATGCAGGGTAGTTATTTTTCTCAAGCTTCTCAGTAAAAATCTGACTGAAACCGTCAGACATCTTGAAGCACTAAGACAAAATAGATGCAATCTGCAAAAACCTGCAAATCTGCTGAACCTGCTATTGTGGTACCTGTAACGCTTTCTACACTCAACGAGTGTCCACAATCAAGCATACATACAACCAATGTACTTGTACAATAAATCTCTGTGTACTGCACTTTGGAGACCTGTTTAGAAACTTGGAGGCATCTGGTAGTGGATTGCGAAGGAAGGGATTGTGATTCTCTTGCTCTCTTAGCCTCTCTTGCCTGCACCAGGCTCTGATACCATGTAAAGAATGAGGATGCAAGAGAGCTACACAAGAAAAACACAAAGCACACAGAGATGGAAAGCTTCTTCTTCTTCTCACAAAAAAGAGAGTACAAAATGACTAAGTGCTAAAACTGAAAAGTAGCACATATGTACATGCGGTCACTAAGTGAACTCGATAGAAGCATACTAGGCTGGCACTATAAGTGTAGTCCAGCTGTAGAATCACTGGCAGAGATCCTCAGTGTCGGTCACCTAACGCGCCAGTGAGTAAATGTCATAAGCGGCCAAGACCCGTAGTGGATGCCAGCTCAAGATGTAGAGCTCGACATCTCAACACAGTAGTTTCTGGAAAGGTCTTTTTGAAAATCTAGGTACAAGGTTGAATTTCTCTTCGGCCTATCACCCACAAATGGATGATCAAAGTGAGATAGCCAACCTTACAATTCTCGATCTACTAAAGACCTATGTTACAGAAGTAGATCAACACTCACAATGGGAGGAGTATCTACTACTTTTAGAGTATGCGTACAATAACAATGTCCATACTACTATAGTAAAGACACCTTTTGAGATCATTGAAGGAAGACCTAAAAGTCCCTTGCTACTTAAGATACATGGGAAGATCTTCATTGCTCATGAGTATGGCCGAGACCTGCAATAATTTTTTCAAATTATTAAGGAGGCTATATCCATCTCTCAACAAAGGAAAAAAGTTTCTGCTAATAAGCAAAGATGGGGCTTAATATTCAAAGAAAGTGATTTGGTCTTGCTTAAGTTTCCAAGGCTCAATTGAGGCAGACTACGGGCAAAAATCCTATGGGCCACCAAAAGTATTATGCTAAATTAGCAAAAAGGTACTATGGTCCTTTCCACATTCTAAAACCAATCAATGAGATGGCTTATCATCTCAATTTGCCCAACCATTGTCTCATACACATTGCTTTTCATGTGAGCCTACTGAAGCCTTACAAAGGAGAGCCACCAAGAGAACCAATTATTGAAGACCCCCAAGAGATCAGAGATCAAGAAGGGGTGCTACAACCTAAAGCTATCCTTCAACATGAGGACAAGGTACTACATCATGGTAAGATTATCCGATGATAACTTATTAAATTCAAAAATTATCCTTTTGAAGATGCTAGATGGATGCAAGAAATACAGCTTAAGGATACTAGTAAGAACCTTGCGCTTACAATGCTACATTACAGTAAGTAAATGTAAATGTTTCTTTTAAATGATCAATGTTTTTGTATTATAAGACTAGATCTCTAATGTTATTGTGTACAAATTTAAATAGTATGCATGCTTACAATCATGTTTGTGTTGACGACGTCTCTCAAACACCAAGTAGAATTTGTCACTCTACATTGGAACTATGATATGGACTAAAGAGCAGGCATGCTTGTGGTAGTTAAGCCTCCCAAACACCAAATGGAATAGTCATCCATTCTCGAATGATTTTGTAGGGTAAAACGGGATCCTCTACCCGCTAAGAAACATGGACTAATGACCAAGACTTTTCTGCTCTACCTCATAGTCGAGGACGACTATGGATTCAAGGGAGAGATAATGTCATAAAATCTAATATCTATCTTTATCCAAATGATTTTCTCATGTTAAATGATCATTTAATATGGGAAAATAAAAGGAAAACAAGAGCTAGAACATAGATATGTGTTTTTAGACCAAGCTCAGCACACGGGGCTAAAAGGGTAACAATTTCTACTTGATGTACACCCCATCCAAAATAAGCTGCCAATGCATATACAAAACACAGAGTAGTCATACAACAAGTGGGAGAAAAAGTCTCTTCATAATCTATGCCTTTTTGTTGTGCATAACTTTTTTCAATAAGTAAGTCTTCTAGTAGTCAACCTCACCATCCAGCTTACGTTTCAACTTGTAAATCCACCTTGTACCAATGGCCTTTTTTCTAGGAGGAAAATCACATAAATTCCATGGGTCGTTGGATGGGGGGAAAGGGGAACACTACCGACAACAAATTGTAAGCCTCTCTATAGCCCACGATAATCATTGCACCCCAACCCACTGGAGTTCACCTTTGAAACTTGCACAATTCATCTATAAACCTTACACACAACCATGCAAGCACAACCTTCACACGTAACACAGCTTGCTATCAGTTCCCACTTACTACAAACCACTATCTCTCTCTCTCTCTCTCTCTCTCTCTCTCTCTCTCTCTCTCTCTCTCTCTCTCTCTCTCTCTCTCTCTCTCTCTCTCTCTCTCTCTCTCTCTCTCTCTCTCTCTCTCTCTCTCTCCCCCACAATAATGGTCCGGAGAGGCACACACTTCTCAATCGACACCACACAATAGGGACAGAGCAAAGATGAAAAGGGGAGTAATAGGCAAAGAGATGACACCAAATGTGGCTATGGCTTTCTTGGATTCACGATAAAAAAATGACTACAACTCTGATAACCTCTTGCTAACACACGACATAGCAATCTCCGATATGACCAACAACGAGAAGCTTGGAAAAACCCTGGTGCCACCTCGGCCGGTCTTCTTCTTGGAGATGCAAACAAAAAGACCTTCCTTTTTGTGCTCTATAAACTCCTCCCTCCTTCCTCCTTCTTCTCAAAGCACTCCTCACATTCATCCAAAAAAAAACCGCCGAACTGCAAAACAACAGGCGCTTTTGATGCTCCTAAGCCACCAACTTTTCTCTCTATTTTAAGCCACCCTTTTTTTGCATGTGACGGTGCCCCTCACGGCTTTTTCTTGAGCCCCATACCTTCGTGAGAACCCAGCTCTTTCCAAGTGGGGCACCGACGGCGTCGTTGGTGCACCCCCGCTTCGCTTTCAAGGTCGAGAACGGGAACGGCTCGCCACATCATCACCCACCTTGCACGTAGCACCGCCCAGAAGCCTCCGACGTATGCCAAACACATTGCCACATAGCACCACAGGCGCCCGCACCATAGCCATGCTCCCTTGGAGCTTTCCACTCACACTTATTACTCACATTGAGCGCCTCATGCAGTATATATACCCCGTCTGGCCAGCAACTTTGCGTGCATGTGGGGCGATTCATGGCCATGTGGCATTGCGTGAGTAGCATACTCCCAAGCGCCCCTAATCCCCAAAAATCCATCAGAACACCCATTTTTTGGCCCACCTTCTTACACCTGCCACACTTGACATAGAGATCCTCTCCTCGAGCCGTAAACTTCTCTTGAAACTCCATGTTCCCAGCTCCAATTTTCTCTGTGTTGGCCGTACATTGACTTCGCCAGGCATTCCAACCGCCGGTCCAAGGATTTCCACAATCATCAGTATTGCTTTGCTCAACAACGGGTCCCCAAATGTTCGAGCTATAACATCACACTTTGAGCTCCAATCAACATGCAGTTTCTTCTTATTAACTCCATTTGTTGTATAGAACAATCCAAAACTTGGTTGAACCTCAAAAAATAACAGATGGCACAACTCCCAATGCGGTCAGGCGAGCACCAATCTAGCCATCGACAAATTTTCAACTAGCTATAACTTGCTATCCATAGCTCCGATCTGCAATCTAAAAAGACGAGTATGCTCCATAATTGAGCACTAGACATCCATATATTGACATCACCTCGGGCCAACTGTCTCCAACTGCCCTATCCGGCAAGGATCTGTAACACATCGTACCTTAAAACTCCAATATCTTAGGCTCCGCAGCTCGGTTTGATGAGCCGTCTGGACCTGCTCCTTTATCACTTCAAGCTCTACATATATGGGCCAAAAAACATCACTTTGATCACCCTTCATCTACCTCCTTGTCAGGCCCTACCTGGATCCTTTTTGGCCTAAAGAACCACATAAAGCATACATCTCTGCTACCACTTGCATGCACAAGTTCTCCCCATCTTCTCCAGCCCTTTTCCATGCATCTATAAGCATACAAATCACTACCTATGCCCTCTGCTATGGTAGAAACACTTTGGTTGCACCATCATTGCCCAACCCTCTTGTTGAGCATTCATGTTCAACCAAAAATATCTTTATTCTTCTACCTGCTCTGCAAAAAACTCATAAACACTTTTCAAAATTGAGAGCGAACCAAAAAAAACTATTGTATGTACAAAGTCTTATTCTCGGCTAGTGTAAATTATGTTCAAGTCGGTTGCCCAACCGTCTCCATCAAAACATGATGCACTGCTGCCACCAATTTTCTCTCAAAATATGGCTTGAGACGCACACCATTCACCCTGTTCTTGAGAAGACGACCATTCATCCGCATCAACAAATAAGTACCATTAGGAAAGGCCTAATGAAGTTTGTAAGGCCCTATCCACTTCTTCTTGAACATCTTTTGGAAGGTAAAATCTAGATAGCTTTCATACTTCATGATTAAATCCCCCTCCTCTATTCACTTTTCTGGCAAGTGCTGGTTGAACTTTGCTAGTCTTTCTCCCGCTACTTCACATATAAGTCTGTTGTCACTTTGCGATCCATTTTTAGAGCTTCAAGACTGGTTATCTTATCCTACAAAATATACTTGTAAGATTTGTTAATCTGCCACATACCTCTTAGTGCACCTAGCTGCACATGAACCGGCAGCACCGCTTCCCTGCCATAGACCAACTCATAGGGGGTAAAATTGGTAGTCACCTTGTAAGAGGTCCGGTATTCCCACAAACATTTATCAAGATTAGCTTCCCACTCTTCTACCTGTTTATATACATACTTTGTGAGCATTTTGACTATCTGTCCATTTGCACTCTCAACCAAACCATTGCACTGAGGATGGTATGGAGATGAAAACCTATGTTGAATCCCCAACTTTTCCACTAGTGCACGCACCTGTCTGCTTCTAAAACCTTGGCCCCGATCAGAAATGAGCACCCAGGGCACTCTAAAATGGAAACATATGCAATAAAAAACAAATTGAGCAACTGTAAGGGCATTTACTTCCTTTACCGCTTTCGCTTCAACCCACCTGGTAAGATAGTCAATGGCCACCACAATGTATTTCTTACCACTTGCAAACTTAAGTAGTGGACCGATGGCATCCAATCCCCACTTTTCAAATGCATCTTGAGCTATGCTAGCCCCCTATGGTTCAGCTACTAGCCTCCTTTCACCAATCGTTTGGCATGGATGGCATGTTTTGCACCAGTAGTGTACACTTGGCACAATTGAAGGCCACTAACAACCACCCCTTAAAATGCAAAACAAAACTTGATTTTTACCCTGATGACCTCTTTCATCATGACATTGTTCCAATACCATGCCAATCTCCTCTTTGTAAAGAACTCTTCTCAACACTCCATCTCTACCATAGGTCCTCAAATCCTCTCCCACTAGAGTGAACTTCCATGCCTTTTGAACAATTCTTCTCTTTTGCATCTTTGATAACCCCTCCGAACATTGACCTGTACTCAAAAAATCATCAAATTCCTTCAAAGTTTCCGGTACCACATATAGACTTGACTCTTGAGTTTGCACTCGACTGCTAGCTAACCGATCTGCTTCTTGATTTTGCTGTCTCCTGACATGCTTGAATTGCACTTCTTCAAAAAACTTTAACAGCTTCTTTATTGAAAAAAAACCAATTTTTGAGAGAATCTCTTTTTACCTACCACTATCCCAAGAGTTGTTTGATGACTAAAAGGGCATCCCCCTTAACTATTAACCTGGAGATGCCAAATTTGACACACTGCTTGAGCCCCAAGTGGAGAGTAAAGTATTCAGCTTCATTATTCATGTGAACACCCTATAAATCATAGGCCTTGGATAAAATTACCTCACCATGGGGGTCTTGAATGACCACACCACCTCCTGCTTTCTGCACAACCCTTCTGTAAGCACCATCAAACCACATGGTAAAAGCCTCCTTCAAATGTGGTTCCTCTGCAACATCCTCTTTCACCACCCTTGGGTAGATGGGTAGGTCCGCATCCTTGTTGACCAGGATAGCTACCAAATGAGACCTACTGGTATGATCAATTTTAAATTTGAACTCAAACTCCTACAAATCTAGCACCCATTTCCTGATTCTCCTCCCTAGCTGTAGGAGGTGAAGCACCACTTCAGGCAACAAATTATTAGATGTAAGCACATAAAACTTTCACATGATTAAATTCACTTTGAATTTGCGGAAGGCAAAGACCAAGGTCATCACCCACTATTCAGCTTCCGTATATGATCTCTCCCCTGGGCTAATTACTCTGCTATCAAAATAGATTGTCTTGTAGCACCTACCTACCTTTTGCATCAATACAGCACATATAGCAACCCTACCCACCATCATGGCCACATAGAAAGCATCCTCATTGTTAGGAGGGCATATCTTAGGCAGTTGACACGATATCTCTTTCACTTTGTCAAATGGAACTTGTGCATATTTAGTCCATCGAAAAACATGAGCCTACTTGCTCACTTTTTGTAGAGGGTACACGTATTGGGAAAGCATCCAAAAGAACCTAGCCAAATACTTGACTTTGTGCACAAAAGAAGCCAATCCTGTCGCATCGGTGGGAGGCTCCATCAAAACTAAAGCCTTTACTTTTTCAGGATTTGCTTCTATACCATTCTGTGAGACCACGTGGCCTAAAAGATGAGCCCGCGGCTATGCTAACTTGCACTTCTTCGGGTTCATCTGCCCTCCCTCTTCGCCTAGTCTTTGGAAACACAACTTTAACTTGGACAAGTTCTCCACCCTGGAATTATAGCAACCAATGTCATCCATAAAAACTATGATAAACTTACCCAGATATGGCCCGAATACCCTATTCATCCAATCTTAAAATGTCGCGTATGCATTCACTAATCCAAAAGTCATCTGTCGATAGGCAAAGCATCCCCATGGTGAAATGAACGTAGTCTTTAATTGATCCTCTGACACGATACCAACTTGAAAGTAACCAGAAAAACCATCCATAATGGAATACCGCTCATGTCTTGCCACTTGATTCAAAATCTCATCTTGAAACGGCAAAGGGTAGTGGTTCCGCTTGGTAGCACCATTCAATGGCTTATAATCCACACAAACCCTCCATTTCCTATTCTTCCTGGGTGTAATGACAACATGGGAAACCCACTCAGCCTCTTTTACTGGATATATAATGCCTGCCTCCAGTAGCTTGTTGATCTCTTGCCACAAAGCCTCCTTTTGAATGTCCCCCAACCTTCTCAATTTTTGTGCCTTTGGATTGCATCCAGGCTTGAGAAGAATTTGATGCTCCACTCCCTTGGCTCCCCGCAAATGTTTGTACTCCATGGCAAACAAATCAGGATATGATGCACATAGCTCCACATAGTTGTCCTTTTCCTGCTTGGTCAGATCCTTTCCCAACATGTTCTCTACCTCACCGGATTCCAAACCACAAATCAGTGCTTGCATACCTTTAGATAATTTAGTAGAATCAATTGTGACTCCAAACAGATCCGTGTCAAGATTTAGTAAATCTTCATCGCTCTCTTCCTCCTCCACACTACTCCAGCCTTCGTCATAGGTCGACTCAATCTCATACTCGTAGCTTGTAGTGGAGCCATCTTGACCATCCTCAACCCCTGGGTGGAAGCGACTTTCCCTGATCTTCAAGTCAAACACAATTTGTCCGCCATTTTCTCGATCTGGCAGAGTAAAAACCCCTGTTCCCCAATCTTGTTTGGCCTCAATTGCCAACAACCACAGCCTCCCCAAAATGATTGGATATGCATTTTCCCCTGCCTTCATAACAAAAAAATCAATGAGGCATTCAATACCCATAACTTTTACCTTCACATCTTGGGCCACTCCCAAACAATGAGCTTTGGCATGGTTGGCCATCCTCATCCGAACATTAGACCTGACCATAGACTTGATGCCAATATCTTTCATAGCTAACTCCATTATCACACAGACTTGGGCACCCCCATCAATACCTACTTCTTCCTTTCCACCAAAACTTCCACCACTGGAAGCACATCCGTGGGACTCCCCACCCTTAACGCTAGATTTTGCACCGCATGTTCATCACCTCTTACACGGGGTAGCCTCGTACTAACATTGGTCGACCATTGTCTTCTTAATCTGGGATTCGATGCAAGAAATTGTCCAAAAGTGATGTTAGCTTTTTGTTTTTGAACGTCACTTACCAAATCATATCCAGGATGACCTCGTCCCACAGCTGAAAATCTGCATGCTTGATCCTCCTTCGTCGTCTTCGTCTGCTTGACTCAGGCTGCTCTTTCCCCTCGCCCACTTTCTCTTTCCATTTCCAAGCTCTGGTTTCTCGTTCCGTCTCGGTCTCCCTTCCTCCTCTGGCTCTCTTATTGGCCATAACATCAACTTCCTGTCGATCAACACCTATAATATTCACTCTTTGCACTTCATCAATTACCTGGCGGAACCAGTGGTGCTTGATTTTCAACAGTTGGCTACTCCCTTTGACCATTAAATTGTGTTTTTTGTCCTCTACCTCGACCAAATAGATGGTACATGCCACCTCTTTCCCTCGGTGGATGAGGGCAGTCCGGAGCATAATGGCCCTCTTCTCCACAATTGTAACACCTACGCGACAATTGCCTGGCCCTGCCTCTTCCCGCTCTTGGCTGACCTCTGTCCATCACACTCAAATGTAATTCTTGCATTTTCTCACTTAAATCTTGGACAGTACGTACCCATTGTTGAGGAGTTGCCCACCCCTCTGCTCCCTTGGTTGTCCACTTGAGCTTCCTCCCTTGGAGTTGGAGCAGGGTTCAGGACCATTAACTCGTACCCCAATGCACCTTGTTTGATTTTCTTTTTTACTTTCCTACTATTGGCTCGCGGATTAGAGACAACCCCGTTATAATTTTTCGAGCTTTCAAAATCCACTTTTTCTTGAATCTTGGGGTACAGGCACGCCATGAACTTTTCCAATTTGAAGTATTCACCACCACCTGCCAACTGCATGGCAACAGCAAAACCCCTCCAATGCTCTTCAAAGAGACCAAGAAAAATTCCAAACTCTTCGTTCACATCCTGCTTCAAATTCTACATCTTTGCATCTAAATCAACAGGAGATACCTCTTTATGAAAGTCCTACAGAAATCAGGTCCGCAATGCTAGGCACATAAATCTCGGCTCGCCCTCCAATGCATAGAACCGAGTCTTTGCCCTTCCTCACATTAGCAGTGGAACCGTCTGCACTTTGTTATCCTCCGCAGGCATATGCAATGACAGCATATACAACTCAAAGTCGGCCATCCACTCCTCCGGGTCTTCTTCTCTGATGAAAATCGGACCATAACCTCTTGATGCCATCTTTCCTTGATGAAAACAACATCCTTGATGAAATCCAAAGAGCAATCAGAAGCTCCTCAGTGGGGGCATGAAAAGATGGATGGGGGGAAAGGGGAACACACCCAACAACAAATTGTGAGCCTCTCTATAGCCAAGGATAATCACTGCACCCCGACCCACTGGAGTTCACCTTCAAAACTTGCACAATTCATCTATAAACCTTACACACAACCATGCAAGCACGTAACACAGCTTGCTATCATCTCCCACTTAATACAAACCACTATCTGTCTCTCTCTCTCTCTCCCACAACACCGGTCTAGAGAGGCACACACTTCTCAACCGACACCACACAATAGGGACAGAGCAAAGATGAGAAGGGGAAAAATAGGCAAAGACATGGCACCAAATGTGGCTATGGCTTTCTTCGATTCACGAGAAAAAAATGACTACAACTTTGATAAGCTCTTACTAACACACGACGTAGCAATCTCCGATACAACGAACAACAAGAATCTTGGAAAAACCCTGGTGCTGCCTCGGCTCGGCCTTCTTCTTGGAGATGCAAATGAAAAGACCTTCCCTTTTGTGCTTTGCAAACTCCTCCCTCCTTCCTCCTTCTTCTCCAAGCACTCCTCACGTTGATCCAAAAAAAAGCCCCCAAACTGCCAAAAAAACGGACTCTTTTGATGCCCCTGAACCACCCACTTTTCTCTCTATTTTAAGCCACCCTTTTTTTGCATGTGACAGCGCCCCTCACGGCTTTGGCTTGAGCCCCACACCTTCGTGTGAACCCACCTCTTTCCAAGTGGGGCACCGACGCCGCCATCGGTGCACCCGCGCTTTGCTTTCAAAACCTTTGGCCCGGTTGCGTGCGAGAACACCTTGCCACATCATCACCCGCCTCGTGTGTAGCGCCGCCCAGATCCGGCAGCGGATACCAAACTCCCCTCCGCACAGCACCACGGCGCCCGTAGCATAGCCACGCTCCCTTGGAGCTTTCCACTCCCACTCAATGGTCACTCTGACTGCCTCCTGCAGTATATATACCCCGTCTAGCCAGCGCCTTCGTGTGCATATGTGACAATTCACGTCCACGTGGCAGTGCCTGAGTAGCATACCCCGCAAGGGCCCCTAAAATCCCCAAAAGTTCCATCAAAAGCACCCATTTTTTGACCCACATTCTTAGACCTGCCACACTTGGCGTAGAGCTCCTCTCCTCGAGCCGTTAAATTCTCTTGAAACTCCATGTTCCCAGCTCCGATTTCGTCTATCTCGGCCGTACCTTGACTTTGCCAGGCATTCCAACCGTCGGTCCAAGAATTGCCACAATCATCAGTATTGCTCTGCTCAACAACGGGTCCCCAACTTTTCCGGGCTATAACGTCACGCTCCGAGCTCCAATTGACATGCAATTTCTTCTTGTTAACTCTATATGCTGCATAGCACAAAAACTTGGTCGACCTCAAAAAACAACAAATGGCACAACTCACAATGTGGTCAGGCGGGCACCAACCTAGCCTCCGGCAAAATTTCAACTAGTCATAACTTGCTACCCATAGCTCCGATGTGAAATTTGAACAAGCCGGGTATGTGCCATAGATTGAGCACTACGCATCCAGACATTGACATCACCTCGGGCCACCTGTCTCCAACTACCCTATCCAACAAGGATTTGTAACACATCGTACCTTCAAACTCCAATATCTTGGGCTCCGCAGCTCGGTTTGATGAGACGTCTGGACCTGCTCCTTCAGCACTTCAAGCTCTACATAACTGAGCCAAAAAAAATCACTTTGATTACCCTTCATCTGCCTCCTTATCAGGCCCTACCTGGAGCCTTTTTGGCCTAGAAAACCACATAAAGCATACATCTCTATTGTCACTTGCCTGCACAAGTTCTCCCCATCTACTCAACCCTTTTCCATGCATCTATAAGCATACACATCACTGCCTGTGTCCTCTACTATGGTCGACACACTTTGGCTGCACCATCATTTTCTATAACCGCATCATATTTTGATTGAATGGAAGCTATCTATGTAAGGGCCCCAACCCGTCGACACCAAAAACGGGATGGGACCATTGATAGGTCTCTAGGCCTACTAAAGTCAGAGTCCTTAAACAAGAAAAATTCTAGGGAATTCACCTTTACCATTGACAATGATTTAGGTTTATAGCCCTAGAAAGAGACCTAGTCCTGTCTCGCAGTGGCAACGGGACCACTAAAAAAAAAACTATTCCGATCCTATAACTTCATTATTCAGATGAAGGTTTCCTTAGCCAACGCTTTTTTCCCCCTCAAACATATGTGAGGGCACAGCCGTTGGTGGATTCCTCTTCCAAGTGAATAAGTTTCTAAACGTTTTAGTCCGCGGGAATGGATAGTTACCTGACTAATCAGGTCCACCCGTCCATGATTGACAACCTTAGTCAATCCCCACTTACCGCCCCGCACTCACACATGATTTCTGTGTTGTTTAATTTTATCACATTCTTTTCACAATTAAAACAATGAGTCCTTTCAACTTTCACAACTGAATTTCATTAAGACAACCTTTGAAAACAGTATTGAAAACATTCTTTTAGCAAACAAACATCTTTAGACTTAAGACAAGGTACTATCATTCTGAAGTATCTCTTACCAGTACTGGCTTGTTTCAAGACCACCTATACAGGGGTGAAAAAACGGCACCCATTCCTTATTTATAAAAACCAGGGTGGAAAAAGCCATCACCCAAAGTCCGGGAGCCCATACGCCAACCGGTTGCCATACAACCGGGCGGTTCCTCTAGGATAAACTTGACATCTTAAGTAATATCCACAAACACAAACAAGCATGGGGTAAATATTCCACACGCGTTGAGAAAAATGACTCATCCATGGCAGAATCGCCATCATTACTCATTACCTGGAGTAAAATATTCCAAGGAATCAGAGGTGTCTTGAGACAAGCTGTCTTAAGGATGGTCAAACATTTCTTTCCTAGGTCAATCAGTCATAACTCAATCATTTCTTTCCTATTTACAATCATTGCTCATTGATTTCTTGGAAGTTACCTTCCATTTACAGCCAGTTTATCCTTTCTAACCCTTACATATGCAATGCTAACTTAAAAATGAACTTTAAAAGATTTAAGTGAACAAAATAGAAATCCACCTGGGACTGCTCCTCCATGTGCTGCTACGCTGGAGCCTGCAAACTTTCCTCCATCGGCCTATGGCTAGGCCTAGCCTCATGGTCATTAGTGGCTTTATCTCTTTTGTTGTTAATATCCTCTTCCTTGGTAAGAGGATTTCCTCTGGTTCTCTTTGGAGCCATATTGACAGCCTTATAAAAAGACTTAATCGATTAGAGTTTTAATTGAATAATCTCTTTTCTTCCTTTTTACCCAAAAATAAGGATTTTTGGAGTAAGTAGGTATCCTTGATAGTTAATTGGATGAGATATTTCTCTTGTAACTTCCTTGTACTAGAAGTAATTTCCCATAATTACCATTTAATTAGGGGAGCTATTTAATTGGGTTTCTCCTTAATCTATATTCCATGAATATTTTATATTTAACCTTAGTAAATTATAATTCCTATCTACTAATGGATTACTCACCCTACATGTAATTTGATATGTTCTACTTTAAGAATTTTCATAAATTTGATTTATAATTTTTCCCTTCTATACTTATGGTATAATTTTGGTAAATTTTGCCGACAGTAATTGGTTATACCAATTATTTATGCTAAGGTAGTTTCCCCAACCTTCAATAGTGGTTTCGGACCTCAGGTATTTATTTGGTAATTATATAAATTCATTTACTAATTTCCTATCTCTATTTTATACACAAAATCGATTACTTTTACTAAAGATAAGTATTTAAACTAATTATCTGAGGTTAGGATATTTATCACGGGTTCCTCAAGGTGTGTTTTACTTTTGATAATTATCTCAAAGGTTTTTGGATTAATTTACTATTTTCCCCCTTTTATTTTTCCCTAAAAACAATGAAGTTCTACTGAGATAATCAGGTAAACTAATTATCTGAGGTTAACATAATTATCATGGGTTCCCTAAGATGTGATTAACCTCTGATAAATAACTAGATAAATTAATTATTTGAGGTTAACATAATTATCACCAGTTCCCTTAGATTTGATTAACCTTGGATAAATAACTCAAAGCATTTTGAATCAATTTTTCATTTTCCCCTTTTAATTTGTCCAAAAAATAGTGTAATTCTTCTAAGATAATTAGGTAAACTAATTATCTGACGTTCACATAATTATCACGGGTTTATTAAGATGTTATAACCTCTGATAAATCACTCAAAGAATTTTGAATCAATTTGCTATTTTCCCCCTTTTAATTTGTCCAGAAAACAATGTAATTCTGTTAGGATAATTAAGTAGATTAATTATCTGAGGTTAAAAAACTTATCACGGGTTTCCTAAGATGTGATTAATCTCTAATAAATAACTCAAAGGATTTTGAATCAATTTGCTATTTTCTCGCTTTTAATTTGTCCAAAAACTAGTGTAATTCTGCTAAGATAATTAGGTAAATTAGTTATTTAAGGTTCACATAATTATCATGGGTTTTCTAAGATGTGATTAACTTCTGATAATTATCTTAAAACATTTTCATCAATTATCTATTTTTCCCCTTTTAATTTGTCTAAAAAACAGTGTAATTCTGCTATGATAATTAGGTAAACTAATTATTTGAGATTAACATAATTATCAAGGGGTTCCTAAGATGTGATTAACCTTTGATAATTATCTTAAAGCATTTTGAATCAATTAGCTATTTTCCCTCTTTTAATTTGTCCTAAAAAGAGTGTAGCTCTGCTAAGATAATTAGGTAAACTAATTATCTGAGGTTAACATAATTATCATGGGTTTTCAAGATGTAATTAACCTCTGATAATTATCTTAAAGAATTTTGAATCAATTTGATTATTTTCCCCTTTATTTTTCTCTCAAAAATAATGTAATTCTGCTTAATAAATTATGAAAATTACTCAGAAAATTATAAGATAATTTCCTAGCATAATGACATTCTAATACAGGTGTGATAATTATCTCAACTTAATCTAAACTTAATTAGTATAATTCCCATTAATTTATGGTTAAAATGGATAATTTCAGTCCTAATATGATATAATAATTAATTAGCTTAATATCCATAAGCTTAATCACAATAATCAGCAGAGAATATTTAATTAAGAGAGCATTTTTTAGTATACATAGGATTAATCTTCAATTTATTAAGAAAATAGGTTAACCTAGCTTTGTTAATTAAGAAGGATTAGACTAATTACCATTTAATTAACCATTTAGAGCTTGATCTCTAGTGACTTGTGCATAGCGGTCTCTCTAGATGAAAGAGAATGTACCAAGGCTCCGAGTCTAAATTTTTATGAAGGAAAGGGGGTCCTTTTTTAGTTTTTCTGGGCCCCGGGCTGTTCCTGGCAGGTTCTGACACCTCAAGTAAGGTCCCAGCTTCTAGGTAGTGCTATGTGCTGCTAAAACTCACTCTGGCAGGTTCCCCACAGCTCCACATTTCCCCCTCAACTTCCAGAATCGATTTTGGTTGATTTTATTGATTTTTAATGATGAAAATTGGAATATCAATAAATTCTAGAACCTTAGGATAAGAAAGTCTTTGTTAATAATAATTATTTAAACCATCCAATTTTATTTATCTAATTGAATTCCTAGTGTAACCTTTCAGGGCTCGACACTTTTCAAGATTTTATCGAAATCTGATTCTGAAAATTACTAAGCATAGTAAAGCTCTGTTATGATTCCAAAAATACCAATATCAGCCATGATTGAATCATTCAACAGTGGTTTTCAAGTTAATTTTACAAGCTTTGTACAATTTCTAAGGTTTCAAAAGCTGGAAACCTTACAATCTAATTTTCTTAAATTTGTGCTTCATCAAAAAGCTGAGGCTTGCGTATATCACATAAGCTAGAAATACTGAAAGGATCAAAATTGGATGCATAAGATGTATGGCAAGAACCTGAACGAGTATGACTAGACAAAGGTTCATCCAATTTACTATCACGCAAAGTATGCACCAAAACCATTTTGGGCTACCTATAGTCTACTCATTCTCATTCCTTTCCACATCAACTATATCATGTACATCTACATCAAAAGTTGGATGGTACGTAATTTTTTTGAAAGCCCCATAGACTGTGCATTTTCCTCATTGGAATTTACATTCAAGTTTTCACCACTAAAAGAGGCAACAAATTGTCATAAATGCCCTGTGAGCTTACATTACTATCTCTACTACATGACAGCAAAGGCTAAACAAAATCTTCCACAAATACAACATCGCATGAAACCAAGATACACTTTATTTGCGGATGGTATAACCTGTAACCTTTGCTTTCAGTGCTATAACCAACAAAAAGTCATTTGACAGCCTTATCATCCAACTGTTTGCACTTTATTGTTGGCACCAAAGCATAAGCCAAACAACAAAAAACGTGCATGTGATCAATAGATGGCTTCCTATCATGCCATGCTTCAAAAGGAGTCATAGCTTCCAAAGCTTTTGTAGGACACCTGTTAAGTACATAAGTAGCACACATGATGGCCTCGAGACAAAATAATTGTGGAAAAGCTTGACTCTTGACCGCACATCGTGCCATTTCCACAAACAACCTGTGTTTTCTTTCAACAACAGGCTGAAAACATGGTTTAGTGGACAAAAAGGATTGCCCTTGACACAACGTAGGCTTGGTGGTTCATGTGTGTAAAAAGAGAGGACATTTTAATTGGAATTGGGGAGGGGCCATATATTTCTTTTTCTTTATTTTTAAAGACGTTTTTATCTTTTGAAATTGGCCACTCTCGAGAAGAGGTGGGGGTTGGGGGAGGGACTAGGGGGCTTATGGTTCAGCACTTTGACACCCTCTCTCTCTCTCTCTCTCTCTCTCTCTCTCTCTCTCTCTCTCTCTCTCTCTCTCTCTCTCTCTCTCTCTCTCTCTCTTTCCGCCTTGTAGTTACACAATGAAGCCCGGTTTCACAGATTGTTCCCTCTTTCCCCCTCTCTCTCTCCCCTCTCTCACTTGCTCCTTGTCAATGGATAGTATTGCAGAAGATTACTACTCTTGGGGTCATCCACAGCTTCTCTCTTTCGACGAGCTGAAAGGTGGTCTGAACTCTTCCATTAGCAATATTCCATTCCATTAGCAATATTCAAGCAACTCTTCGACCACCAAACATTTTTTGAGCTGCAAAAAAAAAAACATCAATGTTGAAGACATTGTTCTATCGGATGTGCACAACACTTTGACTCAAATGAAGGTCCCGCACTCAGCAAATGAACTTTTTGTGAAGAGAACCTCTTTGACAATAATCTTGAACAATAGTACAGGTAAGACCTCAATAAACCAATAAAAAATTTCTAGTGGAGAATAAAGATGAGGATGAAGTGTTGCCATTGAGTGCTTGTGAGAGACAATTGCCTTAAGGAACCACTATCACCAATGAAACAAGAGATTTGGTGCATTCCTTTTGGACATCAGAGACCAGAGTTTCACCTAACAAGAATGACATATGCGATAAGAGAACTGGAAGGAAAAGTGTCGTCAAACATCTTGTGCATCTACTGGATGACTCTTGTGCATCTTGTGCATCTCCTGGATGACTCTCAGGTACCATAGCAATTGTAATTTTTTTAACACATCTTAAGGCTGATTTGGTCAAGACAATACTAAATTTGGTAGTCTGCTATATGGCATTGGTGGATATGTATAGTATCTTACAAAGGTTATATACAATATCAGTGCATTCCTATGTAGTTCCAAAGTTGTCCTACAAAGAACCAAAGCCCCTATGAAGTACCAAATTTGGTGTTCAGTCGTTTACTAGTAATTCCACAGCCTATCTATAGAGTACCAAAGCCTTTGTATAATACCTTTTCCTTGCCTAGAGACACCAAAGCATATCTATAGAGTACCAAATCCTCTCTCTATTTTACCAAAGCCTAATTGTGTAGTACCAAAGTCCTTTACAATACCAAACCTACTCCTAAATAGTACCAAACCAGTCTTGATAATCACCAAAGCATTTTCAAAGTACCCATATAATACTCTTCTGCATAGTGTTTTACTATGAGTCAAAAGTACGAAAACAATACCAAATTTGACTTTTTGTTATATGGCAATGGTCTTCCACAGTACCAGAGGTCTCTGTGTAGTAACCAAGCCTCTGTAAACTACCCAATTTGGTACTCTTTTGCATGCCAATGGTTGTACATAGTACCAAAAGCCTAATGGTAGTACCAAATATGGAAATAGTATATCTATAGAGTACCAAAGCCTCACTCTATTTTTTAAAATCCTAATTGTGTAGTACCAAAGTCTTTGTGCAGTACCAAACCCACTCCCTGTATAGTACCAAAGCATATTTGTTTATCCCCAAAGAATTTGCAAAGTACCCATAAGGGTACTCTTCTGCATGAAGTTCTACTATGAGTCAAAAGCAAATGGACAGTACCAAATCTGACATTTTGTTTTATGGCAATGGTCCTTCATAGTACCAAAGGTCTTTGTATAGTCCCTAAGCCTCTCTAAACTACCCAATTTGGTACTCTCCTACATGCCATTGGTTGTACATAGTACCAAAATCCTAACTTGACAGTACCAAATATGCAAATTTTATATCTATAGAATATCAAAGCCTCACTCTATTTTACCAAAATATAATTGTGTAGTACCAGAGTTTTTGTGCACTACCAAACCTACTCCCTATATATTACCAAAGCATTCTTGTTTATCATCAAAGCATTTGCAAATTACCCATATTGTTACTCTTTTGCATAGAGCTCTACTATGAGTCAAAAGCAAAAGACAATACCAAATCTAACTTTTTGTTGTATGGGAATTGTCCGACATTATACCAAAGGTCTTTATATAGTACCCAAGCCCCTGTAAACTACTCAATTTGGTAATCTCTTGCATGCCATTTGTTGTACATAATACCAAAATTCTAAAGACAGTACTAAATATGGAAAACGACCATTATAGTGCAAGATGTTTTATGAATAGTCTCAAATTTGTATAGCACCAAATGTTTTTTGAATAGTCTCAAATTTGACTAATTTTGGTGTTGTCCAGCTCTTTAATGATATTCTGTTTCATGGGGCAATGGTTGTATAGTACCAAAGGCCCTTAGAAGAACCCACTTCAGTGTTTATTGATGTGTATTTGGTCTATATTGTATCAAAGAAGAAAGAGATGAATCATTTTTGTTACCCAATAGGTCATTTTTGTACTCTATAGAACCATATTTGGTACTGTCTACAACCAGTTTTGGCATTTTACCATCTGTATGAAGTTGGAATTTTCTAACCCTTTTTGTTCTGGTGCCATATATTGAGCTATACCAAAGATTCAAGAAGGCTCACCCTACAGTGGTCGTGTCTCTTAGATGATTTGAGGCATTAAAGCCATACTTTGTTTGGAAGTTGGAGAGGTATACTTATTGCTGTGTATCCCATGTAAAGATGCTCTATTTCAAAGAGGCTTTTAATTAGATGCGAAAAAACAGGTTTGAGCATCACGGGAAAGGTCACCTTTGCACTTGCTCCATATGTTGTAGAAGTGATGATACAGGAGAGTGTTTTGCAAACCAAGCAGTATGTTAGCAAATCACTAGTATGCGGGAATCCATCATGAGCCTGAAGACTCCAAATAGTGAATACCTTGGAAATTCTTGATGGGGAATGCTCCCAATGTGGTGTTTGAAAGTTGACATTTTGTCCGAGTGAGATACAAAGGATAGCAGGGAGGTGTATGTGAAGGTTTTCATGGATGTTGGAACGGATAGACTGATGCAGGTGGGAGTGAGAAGAAGAGAAAGGACTTGATTATGTAGCAAATGAAAAGTGCATCTTTTCTTAGCCTGTTTTCAACCCACCTCGCAAGATTTTTCAAGCACAGCTTTGTCTTCCATTGGCAAGCCCAACAATTCAAGGGATTGTTTGCTCAAGTTTCCTAGCAATGTCGTTGTATCAGCTATTGACTTTGAAGAGAATTATTCTTTTAAATTTTAGAATGAGATTCAATCAATGCATTGGTGGTCTACTCAAGTCACAATACTTGTGCACATCACTTATGTAAGAAATGCATAACGTGGTGTTTAAAAGATGCTACACTTTTACATATCAGATGATAGACAATATGATACATTGTTTGTACAACATTGTTTCATGCTTCATGACAAGTGGTTGAAACATCATGGACATTGTTTGAAGCACTATTGAGTGTGGTCAGATGGTGTTTCTTCACAATTCAAAGCCCTTAGACCTTACTATTTTGTGGCCAGGTACTATCAGATGATAGGCTTGATATAATGCATAACTTCTTAGCATCCATCCATGGAAAAGGAGAGCATGATGGGGTGGGGGAAGTCATCAAGAGAACCTTGATGCATGAGGAATTGAAACCAAATGGCTGGCCTATAACGTGTTGATGTGGTCAATTTTTTTATTGCAACTTTTCAGTCACAAGAGAACAGTCTCACAAGTCTAATACACAAAGAGTCTTCTATCTTATTGGCACGGATGATGTGCAACACGATCTCTAGTGGGATTGTGAGCGCATTGTGGGCTCCCGCTCCTTTCATTGTGCTGATGGGTATTCAAAGGACAACCAATGCATTGTATGCTTTCAAACACTTTCATGCTTTTGTGATCCATGTATGAGTTGTCTATGAAGAAGATGCAAAAATAGAATGCATATAGAAGAATGGAAATACGTTTCCATCAAACCACTACCAGAGTCTCTAAATACAGGAAGGGACAACAAAGAGGATGATGACAAAAATGATGGATATTCAAATTCTATGCCAATGAGCCAAGTTTCTCTCTTTCCATTGTATGAAGGATGCCCTGAAATGTTATGTGGAATGTTGTCCATTGGGGATAACTTTGCAGTAAAAGAAGTCAAGGCTAAAGAGGACTTCTACCTTATCCAATGCACAAAAGTGTTGTACCAGAGAGTGAGAGCACAGAAGGATAAGTGGTATAACAATATTTTTAGAGGCGGGAAGGTGGTTGAAGGCTTCTACTATGGCCAAGTGAAAGGAAAAGTTGATACACATAGTCTATTGGATCAAACATCTCCAATCATGATCTACTCACATCTTGTCACAAGGCCATACGTTTCCTGATGGAGCCTATTTGTAGGAGTTCTTGATCAATTCAAGTTATCTACTGATATATGTGAGAACATATACAATAGCATGCCATATGATGATGATGAGAGCGATGGTGCATCCATGTTACTTGAAACACAATTCTAGAACCCCTAAGTGGGAAAGTGATGCTTTTTCTCCTAGACAGGAAAAACATCTTTTGATCCTTATGATTTACTGTTTTTCTTGCTATTCTTCACTTCCTCTGTTTAATATTTGAGATTGTTGTACATTAACTATCAAGCTCTGTACCAACTTGCCCCTAACCAATACCAAAATAATACTAACTAGCACAAAAAGGGAGCTAATCAGTACCAAAGTGATGACAAGTAGTACCAAAATTTGTAGAATTATTTGCATAAGTTCATGTACAACACTGTGAGCATTTGGTGCAAGACAATGGATCCAAGCTGCAACTATGCATTTGCACCTTTAGAATTTTAAATACAAGTGATGCATAGTAGGGTCTCAAAAACCTAATAGAGAACATGGCTCACTACCAGCATGAAGTGAATAGTGCCAAATTCTGAAGAAATTTTGGTCCTAGATAGCACCAAATTTGGTCTTGGATAGCACCAAATTTGACAAACTACTAGACAACACAAGAAAAGACACTAGAGGCCAGGTCTCACAGTTTTCTTGGCAGAGTATATTTGCCATGCCAAAGAGGAGGTTAGAAGTATGTGTAACTTAACCTCTAAAACACTTGAGGCTTACATGAGTTACCTGCAAAGTACTTCAGCCTCACATGCTAGGGGAAGCAAGCGTTCAACATATCTAGCACATTTTTCCTTCTACAACAGGACCACAAAGTTATCTTGGATTTCTTTTTAAGAGTTAGTATAAAATCCTCAGCATCTAGAGTTACAAGACAAATAATCAAGCTATTGAATCTGACAATCCGTGGTTGGAGCTTCTTGTCTAAAACCCTAAGGACTTTTGGAATTTTGCAATAGATTGTCAATAACACCCCATTAAGATCAAGCACAATTAGCCACCCAGGTTTAGCAGCCACATTAGGCGAAAGTGTTTTGTTTGTTGGTGGCTCATCTAGCCATCAAGAGTTCATTACAATACCAACGGTCCATATGAGTGGATGAAAATAGATAGTGCAATCATCATATCATAAAAAGAAAACTGGTATAACACCAATAAGTACCAAATTTGGTACTCAATACTACCAATTTGGTACTATATTGTGCAATACTTAGTTTGAAAATGGTACTCAATAGTACCAATTTGGTACAGTATTGTGCAATACTTAGTTTGGAAATGAATAGTGACATTGGAACACACTTACAATCTAAACACACCACGGTATTATAGAGAGAAGAAGAGATAAAAGATAGAGGCAAAATTGTGCATTGTGCAAAATACATTTTCATGTCAGCAAGGCTACAACTTGCATGCACGAGTCAACAGGTCATGGGCACGGTTGAGCTTCTTTCTTTGCACACAAAATATCTTCGACAGGGTCGCCAAATTGGAAGAATCACATGTCGGGTTCTGTATAGCATCACGAGCCGTTGGATCCACACCCCCGTTGGTGATGTCCACTTTTGCATCCTTTGCTGCCACTTTCTCCTTGAAATTCTTGGCCCTATCCCTGTTCTTTGTTTTGCCTACCTTTCCCCTTTCTGCATATTCCCCTTTCCTGGCCTGTGCCCCTTTCCCTTTTATGGCATCATCCACCCCTTTCCCCTCCTTGGCATCGACCCCCATCTTGTCCTCCCCCCGATCCCCCTTCATGGATTCCAACCCCTTCTTCACATCCGCTTATCCTCCTTGGCCTCCACCCCATGCTTGGTCTCTTCCCCTGCCCCTTTAGGTTCTTCCACTCCCTTCTTGTTCATTGCATCTTCCCCTTCCATATTCTCATCCTTGCTAGTGATATGATCTTCAGACATCATGTCAGTAGCATCTAGCTCCACTTCCTGAGGGAATTTACCTTCCACATTGTCTTTGTTCTCCTTAATATCATTGTGTCCTCGTAGTCACTGTTTCCTTCACTGTCCCCCATGGTATCACAATGTTGGCCCTTCTCAGTCTCTTTCCCTTCCACAATACCATACTTTAAATGGAGAACATCCTCTATCTCTTTGATAACCTCATCCTCCTCCCATATATGACTTGTGGCAGACTTTGTGGCACCCTCTCTATCATTGACCGCCTCTCCATTTCTTCCATTGGGCCCAGTTGTTGTAGCATCCTCCTCCTTTGCAAAAACAGCAAAAGACGGCATGTACTTACAAACAACCTCACATTCAGTACAAGTAAGATTATGATTTCCAGAACATGCACATACTTAATCTTCACAAGATGATGCCCAGTGACCCAGAACTTTGCCACCTAAGGGATCACCATAGTACAACCAGGTTTGGCCCAATGATCCTTGCTTTGTAGCAAAGCACTGAAGCAAAGGGGGTAATACTAATGTCGGCACTCAAGCATAAAGGTTCCAACAACCTCTGCGGAGTCCAATAGCTCACCACATGCAACACATACGCCAAACATGTGGACCCAATGAATCAACAGCCTGGGACCTAGTATATAACATGAATCTCTTCCCAAGACTACCATTAGCAATCATCTGCTTCACAAAGAGGGTGTGGCCTTGTGCTTCCTTCCATGGTGCCTCTAGTATATTATACTCAGCCTGATGGCCAGAAATGACATGCCATATGGGGTGGCCTCTACACCACACATATCCTGAACATCCCCAAGCATCATCTCGAGGTAGGAGTAATCCTATGGGTAGGAAGGGGCACCACCTAGCATAAATGCGGCTAGGACGCAAACATACATGACCTAGGGTAGCAAACATTAAATGCTCTCTAGGTAGTCAACACGAAATGGTGGTGTAACAACCGTTCACATGTAGAGAAATGCCTCATCACAAATCATTAGTATGTGCATGAGAAAGATATGTGAAAGGTTTGGAACAGGGCACACGGACTGGCGGAAGAGATTGCACATGATGGAGCACGAGTAGGGTGATATACAAGAGACGAAAGATCCCGCAACTATGGGAATTCAGAATAGAGGATGAACCCCAAAGATCACGACAACATTACACCCCTTTTATTGGTGATGAAGATACTTACAACTGGTGGTCTTGACGACTACAAACCTGGATCTTGGCATTTGAGATGCAACATGAGATACGAGCGCCATATGGTGCACAGCAATGTTGGAGTTAGTGGCAAGGTTAGTTGAGGGAGAACAACAAGACTGAGAGAGGTCAAGGTGGCGTGGTGTTGATACCTTCAATCCAAGCGTGCTCATGCTGCTTGGTGGAAGAGTAGCGACTACTTCACGTGCATAGAGTGATCGTGGTTTGGTAAATCATGGGAGAATCGTGATGTTGCCAATGCTAAGTGCCCAAAGCTTGAAACCAAACATGATGCCATCAGCTCTCAAGCATGGGTGCACTACATGCTTAGTGATGCTTACAATGTAGAGTGCATGGAGCTAGTATGCCCCTCCTTCACTTCGGTGTTCTCTCCCCAGTGTCTTGTGTGTTCACTGGTTTTTGCTAAGCGGAGACCTCTTTATATAGGCTTGATAGGTGTTCCTTACCCACTAGTCATTGCAAATATCCTCTGGTTGTAGTAGAAGGCCTAGATGCCTCTCTAGTAAGAGAGATAGAGAGAGAGAAGGTAGAGATAGAGAGACAAAGAGTGGGGTTTGGGGGGGGAGTTTTTTTTACAATCGACTAGCCATGGCTAGGTTATTAGTGAAAAGTGGGGTTTTAGGGTATTTACACGGGTTTTGTCGATGGAGTGAGTGATCGGTGTGAGGTTTTAGTACTGCTGGAGTCGGTTTATTGTTGTGAGAAGCCAAGATGTTTGAGTTACCCCCTTTCGTTGCTGGCCGGGGCATGCCTTTGGCGCCTTTGCTCGTTTTGGTGTTGGTCACGCGTGATCTGGGTGCCTCCTTTTGTCGATGGTATTGATGTCATTCGGGTTTTCTTTTTTATGTTGTTCTTGTGTTGTGTGCATATACACGTGCGTGTATATGTATGTATAAGTGTGTGAGTATGTATATGTGTAGGTATATATAAGTGTGTGTGTGTGTGTGTGTGTGTGTATGTGTATGTGTGTGCGCGAGTGGTGACGTGGGAATAGGGGGGTGTAAATATATGTAAATATTTATTTATTTATTTTTGTTTCCCAGACCTGCAGCGATGCAGAGGCGGGGGGGGGGGGGGGGGGGGGGGAAGAGGTATTGAATGAGAGGGTGTGTGCGCAGCGTGTGTGTGTGTGGTGTGTGTGTGGGTGTGTATTTGGTGTGAGTGTGTGTGTGTGTGGATGCGGTGCTGGGAACGGCGCCTGTACAGGTTGCATGAGAGAGAGAGTGCGAGCAAAAGGGTGGCCGCCTGCAGTGCCGAGCACAAGGAGAGAGGGAGAGGGTGTGGAGAGAGAGGGGGTGTGAGATTGGGGGGGGGGGGGGGGGGGGAGAGGATAGGGGTGGGAGTTTAGAGAGAGAGAGAGAGAGAGAGAGAGAGAGAGAGAGAGAGAGAGAGAGAGAGAGAGAGAGAGAGAGAGAGAGAGAGAGAGAGAGAGAGAGAGAGAGAGTTTTTAAAGGTCTCTGGGACCGCTCCTAAGAGAGGGTGAGAGAGAGCTAGAGCTAGGGCTAGGTGAAGATAGGGGGGGGAAGAGATGGTTCGCCAGGATTGGGGAAGAAACAGAGGGGGGGGGGGGGGGGGGTATATAAGGCCGAAGGGAATGTGGACGAGAGAGGGAGGGAGGGAGTATATCTGAAAGAGAGAGAGAGAGAGAGAGAGAGAGAGAGAATAATGTGGACGAGAGAGAGAGGGAGGGAGGGAGTATATCTGAAAGAGAGAGAGAGAGAGAGAGAGAGAGAGAGAGAGAGAGAGAGAGAGAGAGAGAGAGAGAGAGAATAATGGAAGAGAGAGAGAGAGAGAGAGGGGATATTACAAAACTGGCGGCCCGCTAGGGATGTAAAACAAGAGAGAGAGAGAGAGAGAGAGAGAGAGAGAGGGTGGGGTGAGGTGAAACCGAGAGTATGGACAAGCTAGGGCCATGAGGTGGACCGGGCATTGCCGAGCCTTCCGATAGTGTTTGCCAAAGCTCCGGTAGAGGAAAAATATTTTTTTTCCTTTTTTTTCTTGTTTTCTAAAAATCGGCTATCATTAGCCCTCCCCTTTTGGCTAGAGGCATTCATGTCTCTAGCTCATCTGTTTGATCATTGTCGTCAGAGGTGGCGGCTGATGGTGTATCCTCATTTGGAATGTTGATAGGTGGAGCCTGGTCAAATTGAAGAAAATAAGGTTTGAGCCGCCAACCATTTACCCTAGTTTTATGAAGTTTTCCATCAGCTTCCATAAGCTGGTAGCTTCCATTGGCATACTTTTTCTTGATGATGAAAGGGCCTTCCCATCGGAGTAGGAGTTTCTTATCCTTGCGCATGTCGAAGCGATTGTCATAGCAGAGCACCAACATTCCTTTCTTCAATTCTTTTTGCCAAAGATGCTGGTTAAAGCTAAGCCGTCTATGTTCTGCTTGTGCCGCATAATAATTTATTGCTTTTTCTCTGTCTAGTTGTAGTCTCTCCAAGTCGATGATGTGAGCTCTCAAATGCATGTTGGGTTGTTGAAGCTGGCTTGCCATTACTCTAAGACTTTGTAGTTGCACTTAAATGGGCAAGATTGCTTCCTTACCAAATACCAGATGATATGGTGTGAATCCCAAGGATGTACGGAATGAGGTTCTGTAGGCCCACAAAGCTGGTAGTAGGTACTTATCCCAGTCTCCAAGATGATTGTTTACCTGCTTGGTAATAATTTTAGAAACCATTCCATTCACCTTTTCAACTACGCCATTACATTGAGGGTAATATGGTGAAGAGTGCCTCCTTGTAATGCCCAGTTTCTGCATTAATTCTCCTACCAAGTCTGCTCTAAAACCTGGCCCTCTACCAGAGATGATCTCTAATTTTAGAAACCATTCGATTCGCCTTTTCAACTAGGCCATTACATTGAGGGTAATATGGTGAAGAGTGCCTCCTTGTAATGCCCAGTTTCTGCATTAAATCTCCTACCAAGTCTGCTCTGAAACCTGGCCCTCTATCAGAGATGATCTCTAATGGTGTGCTAAACCTACAGCATATGTGCTTGTAGATAAACTTAGCTACCTCTACCATTGTGATTCTAGTAGTGGTTGTAGCTTCTGCCCATCTAGTCATGTAGTCGACCCCCATGATGATGTAGAATTTTCCTAAGTTGGCCCTAGGTAATGGTCCTATGGCATCGATACCCCACTTTTCAAATGGTCCATATGAAAGAATAGGTATCTGTGGTTCAGGCATAAGTGACCTAGTGCCGGCCTTTTGACACAATTTACACGTTTTGCACCAGTGGTGTACATCACGGTTGAGGCTAGGCCATATGAAGGCCGCCTGCAAGATTTTCCTACTTATTACGTCTAGGGAAAATTGACCACCACAAACCCCATCGTGACAGCTAGCAATTACCCCTGTGATTTAATGAGAGAGAGGGACCTTCCTGAGTATTTGATCCTTACCCTTAGAGTGCAAACCGTCATTGATGAGCCGATACCTTGTGGCCTTCCACATCAGCCATTTCTTCTGTCCCTTTGTTAAATCTGATGGGCATTCCCCTATTTCCAAAAAATGGATGATGTCAGGTAAGGCGTCACTACCTTGAAATAGAGGGAGCTATAGCTTTATAGCCCCAACCAACACTTCCTGCAGTCTTTCACTTGCTAGGGCATCTGCTTCATGGTTTTGAGCCCTTGGGATATGGTGTATTTGAACTTCTTCAAACTTACCCAACAAGGTTTTTACACCACTTAAGTGAGTCCTCAAGCTGGGATTCTTGCATGTCCACACTCCATTTACTTGCCTTACCAGAAGTAGAGCATCCCCAGATACATTAAGGCATTGTACACCTTGCAAGACGCACCATTGTAGACCCTTGGTTAGTGCTGCATACTCAGCTTCATTGTTAGAATGTGAATCTAACAATTGGCCCATAAAAAATACATTTGTCCCTTTGTCATCAAAGACCACTATGCCTGCAGAGCTGCTTTGTCGGAGCTCTCTTGTAGGCTCCATCAAAGTAGAGAGAGTGTGCTCCTTCTACCATTGGTGGTACTGGAGGTAATCGAACTTCTTCCCCCTTAGATTGCTTCTCCTTCCTTTCAAAGACTTGGTAGGTCATGAGTCCCCCCAAGCTTGCCCTTGTCGTTCTTTACACCTGTACTGTGTAGTCAAATTCTTGTAGATGAACTAGCCATTTAGTAATCCTAGCAAACACATCCATGTGTTGTACGACATAGGGAAATATCTCATCCGTGGTTAGAATCACAAATTGCTTAGGCAGCAAATATGACCTAAACTTTGTAGTTGCAAACCTAAGGGCTAAAACTAAGTGTTCCACATGGGTGAAACCTTTCTTTGCTGCTGTCATCATTCGACTAGAGAAGTAGATTGGCCTCATGAAAGATGTCATCGTATCCTTTTGGAGTAGCACAGCCCCCAATGAGTCATCACCCACACTTGAGGTCACATAGAACTTTTCATCCCATTTAGGTGGTGAGATAGTTGGCAGGGTGGCTAAGACCTCCTTTACCTTGTTGTAGTGATGTTTTCTTTCCTCGTCCCAAGTGAAAGTTTATTTTTGAGTGAGTTGTTGTAGTTGTAGAACAAGTTGATAGTTGGAAGGGTGGCTAAGACCTCCTTTACCTTGTTGTAGTGATGTTTGCTTTCCTCGTCCCAAGTGAAAGTTGATTTTTGAGTGAGTTGTTGTAGTTGTAGAACAAGTTGTGATAGTAGATGTATGAATCTACTCAAGTACCTCACTTTTTGTGGAAAAGAGACCAGTTGACATGCGGTCGTTGGTGAAGGTAGGTCCATGAGCGCAGACACCTTACTTGGGTCGATGTTGATACCTTTTGCTGAAATTCCATGGCCTAGTAGAATGGCTTTACTCTCCCCAATGTGGCATTTATCCACATTTAATTGCCCGCCTAGGCTTTGCAACCTGGCCAAACCTTCAGTTACCTTTTCTAAGTGTGAAATGCGAGAGCTATATAGACAAAAATCATCAATGAACACTCTTATGGATGTTCCAAAGAACGGCTGAAAAACATATGTGACATATCTTTGGAATGTGGCAGGTGCATTTGTGAGACCAAATGGCATAACCCTGTATGCAAAACAACCCCATGGCGTGATAAAAGTGGTTTTTAGCTGATCTTCCAAGGATATGCGTATTTGAAAGTATCCAGAATAACCATCACACACGGTATAGCATTCAAAACCCGCTACTTCATTCAAAATTTCATCCAAGAAAGGGAGAGGAAAGTGGTCTCTCTTTGTAGCTACATTTAGTGGTTTGTAGTCAACACAGACCCTCCACTTACCATTTTTTTTAGGCGTCACTACTACGGGTGACACCCATTCTAAGTTCTCTACAGGAGAGATGAATCCCGCCTCCATAAGTTTCCTTACCTCAGCCAAGAATGCCTTCTCTTGTATGACCCCCAGTCGTCGTAGGTTTTGCACAACTGGTTTTACACCTTTCTTCAGCTTAATATGATGTTCCACTACTGTAATGCCTGTGATTCTTTCATAGTTGTCAATGAACAGGTCAGGAAATCCCATCAACATTTGCAAAAAACTATCTTTCTCCTCAAGTGTTAATTCCGTGGACAACATACCCTTTAACCTACTTTCTCCTAGGCCACGTGATTTGCTCTCCTCTTCATTGTGTTGCCCTTCTAGTGATGGATCACCAGTTGTGCTTACCCTTTGTGGATCTTTCATAATGATACCCATCACATCGATGGAACTGTCACTTTTGTCGGTGGATGTGGTCTCCTCCTCAGAAGTGGAAGACTCGCTAGTGGTTTCATCTGCTGATGTTTCCAGATTCATTTGCTTCTGCTTTCCAATCTTCATGTCGTAGTAGATTGTCTCCCCTTTCTTACCGGTCATGCATAGAAGGTCAGTGCCCTAGTCTTGTTTTTCCTTCATGGCCATCAACCATGGCCTTCCCAATATTAGTGGATAGCCCTCCCCCTTAGTATGCATTACAAAAACATCTACCTCTACCTCATTGTTGGAAGCTTTTATCTTCACGGCACTTATCACACTGACACACTTTAGTTTTGCGTTGTTTACCATCTTTGCCTTGCATGGAGAAGGCCTGTCAACCTCGAGCCCTAATTGAAGCATCATAGCTTCGCTCATCACACAAATTTGTGCACCTCCATCAATGTAGGCGTTTCCAACTCTCTTTCCTTTTATGTTGACGTCGACAATTGGAAGGATGTTTCCATGTTGCAACCCGAAATTGCTCCGGCTACCTTTGCTTTGGAGCGTCTTGTACTTGCCATTTTGGACCATTGCCGCCTTACTTTTTGTGCGAGATGTAGCAGCTGTGTCCATGTAATCTTTGGTCCTTGCTCTACCACATCCAATGTTAGATCATAGGGCTTAGAACTTTCCCCTAACTAGAAGTTGATGATGCCCAATTTCCGTCGTGGTCTGGATGGCCTCTTGCTAGTCTCTCCTCTCATGATTCTCTCATCATCTGATTGTGTGGCTTTCTCTCTCCTAGCTCTTTTCACAATCATTGCTTCAAGTGGTTCTAAAAAGGTTACCTTCTCCTTACCCTTGTCCCTCTCCTTTGCTCTGGATGGATCCACTACTACGGCTTTTCCTTTCTCTTCTAGCCTTATGATGTTTACAGGCCGATCAGGTGGTGGTGGTGGTGGTGGTGGTGGTGGTGGTGGTGGTGGTGGTGGTGGAAGAGGTGGGATAGATGCTTGTGGTGGTGTCTGGGGTGGACGTAGAATTTGTGATGGTGGGGTTGGCGCTCGGGGTGGGGGTGTTCTTTCTCTAGGGGGTGACAGTTGGTTCCTCCTACCTCCTCTATTATAGTTTTGTCGTGGTTTGGGACAATAGTACATACCGTGACCATCTTCTCCACAGTTGTAGCAATGATACTCCCTGTTTTGTTGTCCTGCTCTTCCTGGGTCTTGATCTCTTTCTTGACTCCTTCCTTGCAGTATTAAGTGGACATACAAATTCTGCAGTTGGTCAGTAATATGGGCCAACATATCTTGTTGGTCATCTCTTACCCCAAGAGCCGGTGGTGGTGGTGCAATGGTGGTTGTCTTGGTTGCTGGTCAACGCGATGTTCCTGCTTCTGTTGACTCGGTTTCTTTGGCTTTCATTCGCAGCTTCTTCTCCTTAAGGCGAGCAATCTCAACAACTAACTCGTACGTAGCCGGGAATCTACCCTTCACCTTCTCCTTGAGAAGCGGCCATAAGCCATGCATAAACCGGTCTTTCTTTAGGAAATCGGGTGCAGCTTCCCCCCTTGCCAGTGACTCAACCCACCGCTCCCACAAATCCACAAATTTGGACTCATAGGTGGCATATTCTAAAAGACCCTCCTGCTTCAAGTCTCTCAACTTGTCCCACAACTTCTCTGAAGTCATACCTCCCCCAAAGCGCATCTTAAAAGCGGTTTTTAAGGGCTCCCAGTCATCCTTGGTTGCTTGTGGAAGTGCATTGTACCATGATAAAGCTTCTAGCTTCATGAGATGCTTAAAGATTCTAACCCGGGATTCATCCGTATCTTTGTTGCTCACTACACATGCTACTTGAAAGTCATCTAGGAAGTCTGTTACCAAATCCTCCCCCTTCTTTCCTTTCAATATTGGAAATGCTACACTTGCCATGATTATTGAGAGAGAGCTAGAAAGAAAAACTGCTTAGCTTGCAAAAAGTTTTTTTTTTCTTCTTTACAAGGAGGCGTGTATACCCTCTTATACTAGGACATAGATTAAAACTTCAAACGGTACATTGTCTTGTACCAAAGGTAAGACAAATGGCTGATCTGAAGCCAGAACCTCAAAAAACCTTCAAGTCCAGTATTACCTTGATTGAGCGTACACGTTGTCAGGAGTTTTTTGGATCAAGGGATTGCGCATATGTACATATACATGCATGGTGCATCAAATAAAGAATTGCCCATTTTTCAGAGCCAGGTGGTTACGTGGGGCCCACATGTGTACAGGTAGGACAAGGTGTACATACTGCATCGATTTTCACTATTACCAGTATCACTGTGTTTTTTCTACAATAAGGAAGAGTTGGTAGCGCGTAAAACTTCTTGAGGAAGCTATCCGCGGGCCGACGACATGAGGTAAGCAGGTGCGTCAGATGGCATCGAGTGGCGTCAGGAGGCCAAACGGGGTCAATATTTGCACGTGGATGAATACGGACACAAAGTGGTGTTTTCTTGTGAGAGTTATGTAGAAAGTTCATCATTAGGACCACTTTCTGGGGCCACTTCACATGGTTGTGAGACGCATTATTGAAAAGAAATGAGTGCTAGGTGTGCGGATGATGCAAAAAAGGTGACAACTATGCACTGTGAGGTCAATTTTTGGCCTGTTCGGGGTCCGTTTGAGGTCATCTAAAAGGCCAAAGGTGCCCAACTAATAAATCTAATTGTGGGAATTGAAAAAACTGAGAGAAGACCAGAAAAAACGTGGAGAAGAGAGGAGGAACAGCCGCAGGTGTGTTTTTGGGGTTTTTGGAGCCTGTTTTGGCCATAAACTGCTCATCAAAGGTCGGATTTGAGCACTTTGACATTGTAGACTAGGGTTTTGGGCCGTTCCGGATGCGATGGCACTGTCCATTTTGCCAAATTACTCACTCTTTTCCTGCTGTTTTTCTGTGTAAGTTTCTCCTATGAGCGAAGTTTCTGCTCTAGTTTGTGATTGTATCTGGCTTATTTTACCCATATTGTGTGAGCTATTTGCCCCATTGGTGTTGGCCCAATCTCAATTGTATCTAAACATCAGAAATTCTCCTCTTTTGAGCTGAGTTTTTTGGGTGTGTGTGTGTGTGTGTGTGTGTGTGTGTCTGTGTGGAGTGGGCAAGTGGATAGTCTCTTTCCTCTCACTCCAGAGGTGTGTTCCATGTCTCGGCCAGGTGTGTTGTCTAAGCCGAGTGGTGCCCCATAGTGTGTGTGTGTGTGTGTATCTTCCCAAGAGTATGTGTCGGATCGTTATAGAGGCGCTGTGTGTGTTTTCATCCTTCTCACAACGTGTTGGTATGTGTGATCTGTCTTGAGGTAGGTTGTACTGATTCATGTGAATCTTAGAGGTGCTTGGTCACTGTCCAAGCTTGTGGGAGAGGGTGGTGTTCTTTCCTAAAACAAACTCAGTAGATCCCTAGTTTCTCTAGTGAGAGTGTGAGAAAATTCTTTCGTTATTTGTGCTGCAGCATCACATGAGACTTGGAAACTGACTGTGATAATTACCTCGGTGACTTGAGTTACGCAATTCTCGAAGTAGAATAGTGTTGGTTCTCTATTATGCAGAGCTCCTTCCATCTTGTTGTTGTGGGTTGGTTGTAGGTTTTGGACATGGTTTCGACCTTCTCCTTCTTCTTCTTGGCACCCAGCCTATGTATATCCACTAAGTTTGGCGTGTTGGTTGACTCTCCCACTGCAAATCGATTACCGTTACGCCTGGCACTCGAGCTTCAATGGAGATGCGAAGTTCGTCTAGTTGTGCTTGGAGATCTTCTTCTTCTTCTTCTGTCATCCAGATAGCGAACCTTGCTAGCCATTCATCCATCCACAAAAGTTTAGGGGTTTCAGTCTTGTAAATTGAAGGGTTTCATGAAAGGATCCTCGGTGGGGGCAGTAGGAAAATGACGGCCGGAAATGACATGCCATATGGGGTGGCCTCTACACCACACATAGCCTGAACATCCCCAAGAATCATCTCGAGGTAGGAGTAATCCTATGGGTAGGAAGGGCCACCACCTAGCATAAATGTGGCTAGGACGCAAACATACATGACCTAGGGTAGCAAACATGAAATTCTCTCAAGGTAGTCAACACGAAATGGTGGTGTAACAACCATTCACATGTAGAGAAATGCCTCATCACAAATCATTAGTATGTGCACGAGAGAGATATGTGAAAGGGTCGGAATAGGGCACACTGACTGGCGGAAGACATTGCACATGATGGAGCACAAGTAGGGTGATATACAAGAGACAAAACATCCCGTAACTATGGGAATTCAGAATAGAGGATGAACCCCAAAGATCAAAACACCATTACACCCTTTTTATTGGTGATGAAGATACTTACAAATGGTGGTCTTGACAACTACAAACCCGGCTCTTGTCATTTGGGATGCAACATGAGATACGAGCGCCATATGGTGCACAGCAATGTTGGAGTTAGTGGCAGGGTTAGTTGAGGAAGAACAACAGGACGATGCAGCCACCAGCTACCTAAATCCCCAACACTGAGAGAGGTCAAGGTGGCGTGGTGTTGATACCTTCAATCCAAGCGTGCTCATGTTGCTTGGTGGAAGAGTAGCGACTACTTCACGTGCATAGAGTGATCGTAGTTTGGTAAATCATGGGAGAATCGTGATGTTGCCAATGCTAAGTGCCCAAAGCTTACAACCAAACATGATGCCATTAGCTCTCAAGCATGGGTGCACTACGTGCTTAGTTATGCTTACAATGTAGAGTGCATGGAGCTAGTATGCCCCTCCTTCACTTGGGTGTTCTCTCCCCGGTGTCTTGTGTGTTCGCTGATTTGTGCTAAGCGGAGGCCTCTTTATATAGGCTTGAGAGGTGGTCCTTACCCACTGGTCATTGAAAATATCCGCTGGTCGTAGTAGAAGGCCTAGATGCCTCTCCAGTAATAGAGATAGAGAGAGAGAGAGAGAGAGAGAGAGAGAGAAGGTAGAGATAGAGAGAGAAAGAGTGGGATTGGGGGGGGGAGTTTTTTTTACAATCCACTAGCCATGGCTAGGTTATTAGAGAAGAGTGGGGTTTTAGGGTATTTACACGGGTTTTGTTGATGGTTCGGGTGGTCAATGTGAGGTTTTAGTGCTGCTGGAGTCGGTTTTTTGTCGTGAGAAGCCGAGATGTTTGAGTTACCCCCTTTCGTTGCTGGCCGGGGCATGCCTTCGGCGCCTTTGCTCGTTTTGGTGTTGGCGACGCGTGAACTGGGTGCCTCCTTTTGTCAATGGTATTGATGTCGTTTCTTTTTTATGTTTTTCTTGTGTTGTGTGCGTATACGCGTGCGTGTGTATGTATTTATGAGTGTGTGAGTATGTATATGTGTAGGTATATATAAGTGTGTGTGTATGTGTGTGTGTGTGTGTGTGTGTATATATATATATATATGCATGTGTGTGCGTGAGTGGTGGCGTGGGAACAAGGGGTGTAAATATATGTAAATATTTATTTTTTTTGTTGTTTCTCGGACCTGCAGCGACGCAGAGGCAGAAGGGGGGAAGAGGTAGTGAATGAGAGGGTGTGTGCGCAGCGTGTGTGTGTGTGTGTGGGTGTGTATTTGGTGTGAGTGTGTGTGTGTGTGTGTGTGTGTGTGTGTGTGTGTGTGTGTGTGTGTGTGTGTGTGTGTGTGTGTGTGTGTGTGTGTGTGTGTGTGTGTGTGTGTGTGTGTGTGTGGATGCGGTGTTGGGAACGGCGCCTGTACAGGCTGCATGAGAGAGAGAGAGAGAGAGAGAGAGAGAGAGAGAGAGAGAGAGAGAGAGAGAGAGAGAGAGAGAGCAAGCAGAAGGGTGGCTGCCTGCAGTGCCAAGCGCGAGGAGAGAGGGAGAGGGTGTGGAGAGAGAGGGGGTGTGAGATTGTGAGGGGGGGTGAGAGGATAGGGGTGGGAGTTTAGAGGAGAGAGAGAGAGAGAGAGAGAGAGAGAGAGAGAGAGAGAGAGAGAGAGAGAGAGAAGGGAAGTGGATAGAGAGAAAGAGATAGATTTTTCTAAGGTCTGTGGCCCGGGGAGGTCACCTAATAAAAATGTAACCTATCACGTGAGTTCAACAAAAGGGTATTTAAAGTTCTTGAAACTTACAGAAATATATATACAGAAGGGCATTATATTTTCAAATTTGAGAAAAACTTACAGATTTAAAAGAAAAGGGTACATTATATTCCTAACAAAATTCACAGATAAGGGTTTTACAAACATGTCTTGAACGCACGTGATATGGTAGTTTTACACATAGTGAACCCCCCGAGGTCTGCGGGACCGCTCCTAAGAGAGAGAGCTAGAGCTAGGGCTAGGTGAAGCTGGGGGGGGAAGAGATGGTCTGCCATGGTCGGGGAACAAACAGGGGGGGGGGGGGGGGGGGGTATATAAGGCGGAAGGGAATGTGGACGAGAGAGGGAGGGAGGGAGAATATCTGAAAGAGAGAGAGAGAGAGAGAGAGAATAATGGAAGAGAGAGAGGGGATATTACAAAATTGGCGGCCCGCTAGGGGTGTAAAACAAGAGGTAGAGAGAGAGGGTGGGGTGAGGTGAAACCGAGAGTATGGACGAGCAAGGGCCGTGAGGTGGACCCGAGCATTGCCGAGCCTTCCGACAGTGTTTGCCAAAGCTCCGACAGAGGAAAAATATTTTTTTTTTCTTTTTTTTCTTTTTTTTTGAAAATCGGCTATCACCATATAGCACCAAAGGGGGTACCAGATTAGTAACAAAAGCTACCAGATTAGTACAAAAGCTATTAGTTAGTACCAAAAGCAATCCTCAAGGCATCATACTAACAAGTAGTACCACAAACTACCAAAACTACCAAGTCATCAATGACAGAGACACTACCAAAAATAGAGCCAAATCAGAACCATGAGCTACCAATTAGTAGTTGAAACATAAGCAGGGAAAAGAAAACCCTAACAGCCACCAAAGAACGTTGTCAAAAGCTACCATAACTACCTAAAACTACCAATACCACCAAAAAACCATTGATAGAAAGCAACCATAAAACACCAAAGAGGAAACAGAATTCTACCAAAAGCTTTTAGTTAGTACCAAAAGCTAATAGGTAGTCCTCAAGGAATCTACCAAATAGTACCAAACTACCATGTCATCAATGACAAAAGAAAACCATGTACTAAGAACTCAACCGATTCAAAACCATGAGCTACCAAGTAGTACCAAAAGCTTCTTGTTAGTACCAAGAGAATTATGAATACGCCCAAGACAAAAATAAGCTATTCAAACATCGCCAAAACTACCAAAACAACCTTGTTTTGGTAGCATAAACTACCAAAGCATAACCAAAAACTACCAAAAGCATACAGTAAGGGTTTAATGGTACATATCCACACCATAAACTACCAAAGCATAACCAAAAACTACCAAAAGCATACAGTAAGGGTTTAATGGTACTAGTAGCACATTTAAAACTACCAAAACTCACAAAATAGTAAAATTACCAAATTGCCAAACGTCTAATAACAAGATGATAGAAGATACCAAACAAGAAAGTAGAGCCAGAAAGACCCAAAAGATACCAATATGAACAAAAACTACCAAAATAGCATATACAAAATTCAAAATATGTACTTAAAGCTACCAATCTACCTAAAATATGCAACTACCATACAAAAGCAAGAGGACTAGACACTGACAAAACTACCAAAGCAAGAGTTACATATACCAAAAAATATCAAGAGCTTTCACGAATACGAAAAACTACAAAAGGATTTCAAAACCGCCACACTTGCCAGAATCTACCAATAATGCAAAAATAAAATGAATTACTAGAAACTACCATAAACCACCAAATGTATCAGAACTACCAAGGAAACAACAACTATAAGTAATTAGAAAGCTACCAAAAATACCAAAACCACTCTCTCAAGGCATTAATGTCAAGAATTACTTGTGGAGAGATCAACTTCCTTCTTAAGCTTCTTCATGTCCTCATTGTTTCCAATTCGATGAAGCATGCATCGACTGGCTCCCAAATCAGCCTCCACCTCTTTGAAGTCCTCATCATTGCAATGGTTCTCCTGCTTTAGTTTTGCAAGCTGCAGTTCATAGTACTCTATGTCATCTTTTATCCGCTTCGCAACGGAATTCAAACCCTCCGCTCTCAACAAAGTTTCCTTGTTCTGATGTAGAGATGATTTCAACTCTTTCAACCTAGTGGATGCAGTTGCACATGTCTAAGGCACTCCCTCAACAATACTTTCTAGGTCTATAACATAGTCAGGTATCTCTACATAATGTTGTGGGGGCTCTACCTCTGTACAGAGATTACTACCGCTTTGTACAAGATGAGGCTTCTTAATAGATGACGGATGACCTCGTGGGAGGCACCATTTTCCCTTCACCAATTTTCAACCTTCCACTCCAACCCTCTCAGGCGGCGGGCACACATATTGAGTACATTCTCTCCAAACCTCTCCCATGCAACCTTATGGCTTGTAGGGTCCTTTGTTGCCGCATGGTAATTCTTGAAAGCAAAGCAGCGTGCAAACTTTGTAGTGATCTAATCACAAGATGGAGGGGCTTGATATACCTTATGGAACAAGAACCTGCAATCTTCAACTAGTCTGAGTTGCACATGATTCAAGAAAACCTTCTCATTCTTCTGGTAGTGTTTCTTGAAAACAATCATCCATGGGTCATCAGGGACGTCTTCTTCCATAAGATCCTTTGGAATCCCACCCTCCATGCTCAAACCATACTCCTTCTGCAGCTCTTCGGCTGTATAGCAAAACTTGGTTAGAGTAGGCTATTCCTCCATTTTGTTTTTGCTTGCAATGTGGAAACACGTTTCAATAATGCAAAACTCAACATAGGTATTTTGAATTGCTCTTTAGCACATGGATAACCTTGCCAATGCAAAAGTTAAAACTGTGCAATACCAAAACTATAAAGGAAAAAATTTGGTATTGTAAAGTACCAAAATTGGTATTGTAAAGCTGTAAAGTACCTTGGTTTATAAGTTAACCTTCAATACCTTACTAAGCTTGAAATTTGTGTTCAGCTCATAGCGCATATGCTTGCATGCATGCAATGCAAAAAAAAAAATGTAGAGCACTCAAGAGCCATACACACACTTGCATGCATGCAATTTCACAAGGAAAAATATTGGGCTCAAAACCTCAAAATCTTCAAATGACAATTTCTACCTTTCATGAGAGAAAAAAAATACAGTGACCCAAAACAGCCATGTACACATACGAAGGATGAACCAACCTATGGAATTCGTAGATGATCAAGTCTCATCCTCGCCAAAAAGCGTTCCTCTCCACCACGAAGTCCCCCTTGCTAGCTCTCGTGTTTGGGGTGAGGAGGGACCAAGTATTTGTTGACCTGTTGACGTCATCAAAGCTCACCAAAATCTGAGAAACTGAGCGGGCATATGCTGGTGATTCTAGCGACTAAGCTCGGGAGCATGCAACATGCTCTGATACCAAATGTTGGAAATAGGGTTCTAGGGAATCACACACATACTAGAGAAGACAAAGAACCTCAAGGCACACAACAGAGAGTATGTATTTCTTAGTGCACAATGAAAGATAATGTTGCCCTAGAGTGATGGGAATATATACAATGCACGAGGGCAAAAATGTTCTAGTGAGGTAAAAATGCCACATCGGTGCTAAGTGTGTTCACACACATCACTATCACATATGTATGGTGACAAGTATCTATACAGGATCACTGTAACAGCATTGTGCAAGCAATAAAGCAAGTACTTGCTCTAACAACAAAGCAAGGGGTCCCTTGGGGGTGGTTGGGATCCAACATTCTGTGATGTCTCTCTCTCTCTCTCTCTCTCTCTCTCTCTCTCTCTCTCTCTCTCTCTCTCTCTCTCTCTCTCTCTCTCTCTCTCTCAGACACACACGCACACACACGCCTTCATTATTCAGTTCGGTTTCTCTTTTCAAGTCCCTTGCTAAGATGGTGTTGCATAAGTTAAAGAATGATGTGAGGGTGGTGGACCCTCATGCTTGGCCCTCCCTAGTGCGCAACATCCACTCGGTGATATAAAGAGCAAGGTCTAAAGTGAAGAAATAATCAGAGGTCCAAACAGAAATCTAAAAGAAGAAGTGGAAGAACTTTGAAAATAAGAAAGAAGGCAGAGCTTGAGAGGAGGAGGAGAGGAGATGGTTTGAAGCCAAAGCAATGCTTGCCGATCTACAAGCTAAAGATATCAAAAATAGGTTGCAACAATTATGGAAACTCAGATATACATGTTCATCTCTAAAGCAACTGCAACAGTTAATAATATTGATCTCTTTAACACTAGGCTGGTAATGGGACACTTTTATGTTCGAGACATGTTTATGTCTTGTTAAGTGACCTTTTTTCTTCAAGTATTTGAAGAGTTTGAAAATAAATTTCTAGGTGCTATATCCACAATTTGCCTTATGAGCTTTAAAGAACTTGACATTTTCTTGGAATTTTAATTTCACTATTAACCTTACTCTTTCACATCATTTCTAAACCTAAATTGTGTGAAAAACGTGTCTTCTCTAAAATTCATGTTTATAAGGTTTAGAATGCTAGAGGATTAGTATTTCTCAACATGTTGTGATGCTTCTAGGGAGAATTAAGTGTTAAAGTTGAAAATTATGATCAAATTATAAGAATTGCCTAATCCTATTTTTTGACCAAATTTAGCAACTTCATGATTTTTTTGGTGGTTTTCTCAGTAATTAAACGCAATTCTGATTGTGTAAGTGGCATGTGACACATAAAGCTAATCTTCCTTTAGTTTTAGACACCTAATACCCTATGTAGAATACGGCGATGGTTGAGTTTTTTAATTGCAAAAGAATAGAAGACATTCTAGTGTAGCAAGTATAGCTTTTTCAACATTGGTAGTTTCTTAGGCTAATCCTATGCATTTTGTAGGTAGCAACCATAAACGTCAAATTTGGCTAGATATTGAGTAGTTCTATGGGATTTTAAAGGTCATAATGCTAAACCCATTTTTTCATGTTTGTTGCATTTAGCACTTCATCATTGTCCCCAAGGTTCCACTTGGTAAGAGATCTATTGTTCTCCATGGCTCCTTTTGAGTCCAAAGGCCCAAGGGAAGTAAGGAAACATGTATATATTATTTGTATTGAGTGTGATTATAGAAATTTTGTTGATAGGTCAATAGAATGGCAAAAAATGCAACGTTTTTATACCTTCTTTTTCCAAAAGAAAAAATAGTGAGGAAATAGCAACCATATGTTTTGTCACCAACCCATTGAGGTTCACAGGGAATTTTATCTCATGTCCTACAAAAATCTCCAATCTCATTTATATGCAATCAACCATAAGAAAAGATTGTTTTGGGCATAGTGAACTAGTCCATCAACTTTGGAGACTTGTTGTAACCAATTGATGAGAAAATCTACAGGTTTTTCATTTTTACCATACTTAGTGATCCTTGAACTATAAGCTCATGAAAGAATTTACCAAAATGAGTGGACCTACTATGGTTTTGAGTTTTTGTTTTTCCAAAACACTGAAAGGACACTTTTATGTCTTGTTAGGCTACCAACCTAGTGTTAAGCATCTTATTGTAGATATCCCTAGTTCACCCACAAGTACTAATTTGATTAAAAAGAAGTAGAAACTATCACTATACACTATCAAGGTTATGGATGGATGGGTAGTTTTATGAGTTGCTAGCTCCCACAAAAGCTAGAGATTTGTTTTCCCTCTCATCCCATGGCAAGATTTCTTTGCATCGGCTATCTTGTATCTTTCTTGTTTTCTTAATACAAACATATTATATTTACATTGTGTGCCTACTCAAAAAAAACCCACCCCCTCTAATGTATACATAAAATTATACATTCTAGAGTATTAATAATCATCTTCAATTAATACACATTTTGAAAAGTGATCACTCGGTCTTCCTTATGCATGCTCACAAATGTTAGGCCATTGGGATGAAGGCATCTATTCCCTTATCCACACTATTTTGTTTTTGTTTTTTTTTTTGAAACTCACATATCATGTAAGATTAGATTATGAAAAAGAAAACCCTACAATAGCACCATGCTCGACTCGAGCCATGGCCAAACCAAATTCCAAAGGTTCAAAAGGCTAATAAGGGAGTCACTTGCACTGAAATAAAACATCTGAGGGTTTTTTCAAGGAGCCCTCTAACCCAGAATACATAGACAAACCATATGGTAGGCTTTACACGGAGCCACCCTTGCATACAAAGTCAAAGAAAGCATGGACGAGCTGCCACCTGTAAGGCACCAACTACCACTTGAAACCTTGCCACCTCCGGCTAGGTGTTACCATATACATGTGGTAGTGATGTGTGTGAACACACTAGGACCGCCGGGGCATTTTTTCCCTCTTTAGGAGGTTTTTTTCCCCGTGCATTGTATATACACCCATCACTCTATGGCTATCTATCTTTCCATTGCACACTAAGTTACACACTCTATTGTGTGCCTTGAGCTTCCTTCGTCTTCTCCAAGCTGTGTGTGTTTCTATGCAACCCTAATTCCAACAATTGGTATCAAAGCAGGTCACGTCCTCCCGGGCTTAGTCGCCAGCTGCTCCAGCACACGCCTGCTCACTTTCTTCGATTTCAGTGAGCTTTGGCAAGCGTTCGCAGGTCGACAAAAATTTTGGGATGGCTCGAAGAGCTCGGTCTGCTCAGAATTTTGATTTGGGCTCATTTCAGCCTCCGTTTCCACTACAGACAGTATTGCACAGGCTATTTCGTCATTTTGTGTAGCATTTCTGTCAATGCCGTTTTCTGCATAACAGGTGCCTTATAGTCTTCTACGGTTTGTGCTATATAGCACAGGTTGTTCCCGCTCAGTTTCTCCTATTTTCGGGCAGTTTTCACATTAGGTGCAGCATTTACCATGGCTAACAACAACAACACAGATGTGTTCAAGATGTTTGCTGCTGAGGACAGGTTGGATGGGGACAACTACCCTATGTGGGCTTATATGATGCAACATGTTCTTGTGTCAAAGGGTGTCTAGAACATTGTGCAGGGCATTGATGTACGTCCTAGTTCTGAGGATGTAGGCGATGTTGAGGATGTTGCAGGTCTTGCTGCAAGGATTGCAGTTGTTAGAGTTGTTTTGCCTACGGCAGAACAAGCTCGCTGGGATGTTAAGGATGCGCAGGCTCATGCATTCATTGCGTTGTCTGTGAAGCGCACCATTGTTCCTCACATCCGTTCAGCAAAATCTGCAAAACAGGCTTGGGATATTCTAGCAGGTCTTTATGCAAGCCGCAATGAGGCTAAAATTGCTTTGCTGCGTAAAGAGCTAGAGTCGAAGATTATGCATGAGAAAGATGATATGGACACTTTCCTTGCTAGTGTCAAGGATATCAATGAGCAGCTTATTTCTGCAGGTGAAGTCATTTCAGACAGTTCTCTTGTACAGACTGTTCTTGATGCCTTACCAGATTCCTACCAGACTTTTGCTAGTACTTGGAGACTTATGACCCAAGGAAATCCTGAAGTTGTCAAGTTTGATGCATTATGCACATTGCTGTTGCAAGAGTCACTTTCCAAAAAAAACAGGACTAGGCAGCGTGCAGTTGAACAGGCTTTTATTGCTTCTCAAAGAGAGGGTGGTAACAGTAATGCAGCCAATTCTTATGGTTCTGCTGCGAGTGGCAAAAATTCTGTTCCTAATGCTTCTATTGGCAATACTTCGTCTAGCAATTCTGGTGATAAGGGCAAAAGAAGATGCGTTGCCATTATTGTAAATCCAATGATCACTTGATCAAGTCGTGTCCTAAGTTGAAGGCCAAAGAGGCTAAGAAGAAAGAGGGTGGTTCCACTGAAAATGCTGGTTCCACTACAAATGCAGCCATTGTTGAGTCTTCTGTGAAAGGAGACTGTGTTGCTGATGCTGATGCAGAATGGACTTTTAGCGCAGAGTGCACTTACAATCCTACTATCCATGATGCATGCTTGTCAGTTGCTGCAGATTCACATGTGTGGTATTTCGACAGTGGTGCTACAAAGCACATTACCTCACATCGTGAATTGTTTACCTCTCTTGAGTCTGTCCCTCATGGGAATTCAATCACTTGTGCCAACAACGCCTCTTATCCAGTTCAGGGAGTTGGAAAGATTGTGCTCACTGCTGCTAATGGCAGTTACTTCACACTTGATGATGCACTTTATGTACCTGGGATCAAGAAGAATCTCTTGTCTGTATTCGCACTTGATAGACTTGGACTTGAAGTCAAATTTGTGGATGACAGATGTACAGTTCATGATCTCAGTTTTGGTGATGAAATTGTTGCATCTGGCCTTTTGTGCCATGGGCTGTATAAGCTCACTTTGTATGACAAGTGTGGACAAAATTTTGCAAATGCTATTGCAGATTCAAGGGCTACTTCAGATGCAAAACTTTGGCATGCACATTTTGGTCATCTAAATTTTGCCAGTTTGCTGCGTTTGCAAAAATCTGATATGGTTGCTTCTTTGCCGCCTCTTGAAGCACCTTTTCTCGGGATGTAGTGTTTGTGGAAGATTCTGTTCAGCCCTTGCTGTCATGTACTAGAGATAGTGATGTAAGCTCACAGGACATTTATGACACTTTGTTGCCTCTTTTCAGTGGTGGAAATACGAATGTAAGTTCCAATGAGGCAAATGTACAGCCTATGGGAGTTTCTGAAAATGTTATAGATCAGCCTATTACTGACGCAGATGTACATGATGTACTTGATGAGGAAAGGGCTGAAAATGAGCAGGCTAGAGGTATGCCAAAATGGCTGGTGCACACTTTGCGTGACAGTAAATTGGATGCACCTTTGTCTAGTCGTACTCGTTCAAGCTCTTGCCATGCATCTTATGCATCAGATTGTTATGCTTTGGCTGTGTCTAGCTTCCATGATGTTGAGGAGCCTCTGTCTTTTGATGAAGCACAGAATTCAGAAAATTGGATGGCTGCCATGCAATCAGAATATGATGCACTTATAGAGAATGACACATGGAATTTATGTGATTTGCCTCCTGGCAAAAAGGCCATTGGTCCGAAGTGGGTTTACAAGTTGAAACGCAAACTGGATGGTGAGATCGATAGCCATAAGGCTCGACTTGTTGCAAAGGGTTATGCACAGCAAAAAGGCATAGATTATGAAGAGACTTTTTCTCCCACTTGTCGTATGACTACTGTGTGTTTTCTATGTGCATTGGCATCTCATTTTGTTGGGATGTACATCAATCAGACATTGTTACTGCTTTCTTGAATGGTGACATATTTGAGGAAGTTTATGTAACGCAGCCTCGCGGTTTTGTCATAAAAGGACAAGAGGACAAAGTGTGCAAATGTAACAAGGCTTTGTATGGGTTGAAGCAATCTCCTCGTGCTTGGTATGAGAAAGCTGACACTCATTTGGTTAAACGAGGCTTTCGTAACAGTCCAACAGAAAGCACATTGTATGTAAAGCGTGAGGATGATCTATTTCTCATTGTGGTTCTTTATGTTGATGATTTGCTGATCACTGGACCAAATGAGAGACATATTGCTAAATTTAAGGCTGATTTGAATGCTACTTTCAAGATGAAAGATTTGGGATTGTTGCATCATTACTTGGGTATACAGTTTAAGCAGTGTGATGGTGGTATTGCCTTGTGTCAGAAAAGTTACATAGAGACATTGCTATGTAAGTTTGGACTTGAGGATTGCAAACCTATTGCCACTCCCATGGAAACAGGTTTGAAGTTGAGTCTACATGATGCTGGCGATCCTGCTGATGTCACTCTTTAGCAAACTATTGTTGGCTGCCTCATTTATGTATCCAACACGAGGCCGGATATTCAGTTTGCAGTCTCACAGGTCAACAGATTTATGCATAGCCCAGGGTCTAAGCATTGGCAGGCTGTCAAGAGGATTTTCCGCTACCTTAGTGGCACTTTACATCTTGGCTTGTTTTATCCCAAGGGGGGATCATTGCCGCCAGACTTACATGCTTTTTCGGACTCAGATTGGGCTAGTTGTTTTGACACGCGAGTGTCCACAAGTGGTTTTTGTTTCATGCTTGGCAGTTCATGTATATCATGGTTGAGCAAGAAGCAACCTATTATGGCCACTTCGAGTTGTGAGGCTGAGTACAGGGCAGTCTTCACATCTACGGTTGAGTGTGTATGGCTCAGACGCCTTATGGATGTCTTGGGTGTTGGACAGGACACTGCCAACACTATCTACACTGACAGTCAGAGCGCATTGGCAGTTGCGAGGAACCCAGTTTTTCATGCTCGCACAAAGCACATTAAGGTGCATTACCACTATGTCAGGGAGAGGCTCTCAGTAGGAGAGATCAGCTTGGCTTATGTGCCAACACAGGACAACCTTGCAGATCTTTTCACAAAGGCATTGTCTCGTGAGAAGCTTGAAGCTTTCCGCAAATCTTTGGGCTTACTCCCCTTTGTGGATTAATCCTTAGGGCATGGCACTTCCCTTTACTCATGTGCCAGCTCTCGTTCACCGCATCACTCCAGGGGGGATTTGTTACCATATACATGTGGTAGTGATGTGTGTGAACACACTAGGACCGCCGGGGCATTTTTTCCCTCGTTAGGAGGTTTTTTCCCCCGTGCATTGTATATACGCCCATCACTCTAGGGCTATCTATCTTTCCATTGCACACTAAGTTACACACTATCTATTGTGTGCCTTGAGTTTCCTTCGTCTTCTCCAAGCTGTGTGTGTTTCTCTACAACCCTAATTCCAACACTAGGAACTTCCAACTGCCAACCAAGACCTTCAAGCAAACCGGGACATCACCAGAAGGGGGAGGAACCATAGTCCCCATCACCAAACTACACTAAGCAACCAAATGCAGCCACATTGACATCCAACTGCCACCAAGGAGGTCCTCCTATCACGAGCCCATCCTTGTCTGAATGGTCACCATCCATAGAAGAGAACCAGAGAACAAAGCAGTAGCGAGCACATCGAATAATTTTGAGCCCAAATAATAACCACCACCCCAAGCATGATAGTCTCCACTTAAGCAGCATCGAGACTGTGCAAACCAAGAAAAATCATGAGAGAAAGATACCCCATCAAAAGCACCTTGAATAAAGCCTACCAGTGAAGACAAAGCTGGCATAGAAGCCCTTTTCCAAGATCTTACAAACCCTATATTTTTCTCAGCATGCCACATTAGAAACGAGGGGAAAAATTGAGAGTGGAAGCCCCCAAACTTTGTAAGATCTGCTTTCTCCCTATCATAATAATCAATATCTAATTCTCCTAAATGATTTTCTCATGTTAAACTGATCATTTAATATGGGAAAGTGCCAGCGGAGAAAAAGCTAGAATATTGGTTAAGCCAGCAGACCGGCCACAGTAGGGATCTAAAGGTGGGAAAATAGGGATCCAAAGGGGGGGGCATCTGCAAAAGAGCCATGTGAAACAATGGGCTAAAAAGACCCTAAGGTTCAGCCCATTAAGACTTCCAAAATGCTAAGGTTCCAAAATTCAAAGGTTGTGTCCAAAGGTCAACCTTAAGGGAATTGGATGCTTTGTGTGTGACCCAAAAAGTCTTTACAAATCCCTACATAGGAGGGGGCGAGCCTTGGGAGTAGGGGATGAGAGAGAAAGTCACACACACACAAGCTCCCTTTACACAAAGGGAATGAGGGACACATGTCAGCTCCCTATGCCAGATGCCCACAAGGTGTGCCCAATTTCTATTGGATGGCCTTGGAGGTGGACCAATGAGAATTAGGCTAGAGTAAATCTAGTTTAATTAATTTAAAAACACTTAATAAAAGAACCAATGACAATTAAGTCCTCTAGAAGACTATTGGACATCTCCCAAGTAGTCCAATGAGAATTCAGCAACCCAATGGCTTGCCTGATTCCTATTGGCCAGGAGGCAAAGGGGTCCAATAAGAGTTTAGATGAATTATTAAATTAGCTAAAGCTATCACAAAAGGGGAAAGGGGGACACATGTCAGAAGGCTATCACTTATGGTGCTTAATAGTCATTGGCTTGACTTGGGGAGGTCCAATGAGGGTAGAGTATGAGCAAAATAGCAAGAGAGCTCACCCAAGAGAGAGAGGGGGCTGATTTTTACAAGGCATTATCACACACACACTCACACACAGTCTATGTGTGAAGAAAAGAAGAATATCTCTTCCCAAGCTTTAATGGAGAGCTCATCACCTACTCCAAGCTTGTGAGATAGAAGCCTACATCGACACACTCTTGGCATGTGGATGCAAATCCAACCAAGAGCCAAGCTTCAATGCATGCTCATCTCCTCTACCAAGCTAATTACTAAGCTAAGCTCCCGGGGCGGTCACTTATCAAAAGCTTCCTATATCCCGTGCGTTCAAGAGGTTATTAATAATACCTCAATATACATACTATATTTACACTACGTGCCTATTTAAAAAAACCCCACCCCCCTCTGTATGTATACATTTTGATACATTTTGATCTTTTATTAATCCTCTCCGGTTAACTCACGTGATAGCATACACATTCTAAAAAGTGACCGCCCCAGGGCTAAGCTATTCTAATATGCGTTATTATGTGAGGAGATGTACATCTTTCTCATAAGATACTTCTTCTTCCTCTCAATCTACTCTCATGCCCTGCTAGCTCTCACCATCTTCGAAGGTGTGTGAGGTCTTGGGTCTGAGACCGGGGATAATTTAAGTTGTGTTTGCTAAGTGTTTTGCTTAGTGCATGAAGATTTCATCTTCATTGCACTAGCTAGTCTTGAAGGAACACAAAGAATTGTATTGTACAATGTCTCTCTTGATGGGAGAAACCATAATACAAAGCCTTTTGGAGGGGGGACCGGCTCCATGCAATTCCGGTCCTGAACTGTTGTCAATAGCTTAATTTCTCTCTCTTTTGAAAGTATTTTTCATGCTATCTAACTAGGTGTTATGCTTTTTGTTGCTCTCTCCACCCAAGCACTCTTGTAATTCTCATTAGGAATCTATTCTAATGAAATGCCCACTATGTTCATGCTAATTTCCGCTACACACAAGTTTTTAGGCCATTAAATGTTATGTGCGCTCCTTGCCGCACTGTCGAAGCAAGGGACTTGCCAATACACCGTATGCGAGCCACAAACGGCTCCAAGCACACAACAAGCCTAAACTAGCAAGCTCAAGAAAACAAAGGGTGTGTCACTCACCGCTCTACGCTCGCCTTCGTGGTGGATTCCTCGCCGCGATGAAGAAGAAGCTGCAGTCGTGCCGCGCTCAACCGCTTCGCCGCCGTCGTGCCTTCGTAATGCTCGATCGCACACACACTCTCCCTCTCTCTCTCTCACACACACACACACAAGGAGGTGAAGAAGAAGAAGATGGAGATGGAGCAAGAGCACTCTTCAATTGCACAAATGAGAGAATGAGTAAAAATTAGGTTTAGTTGGCTTTTATAGGAGCTCACCCCATTCACACTTGGGCGCCCATGCTTAACCAACTAATCCCTTGAATGTCCAAGTTAAAGTGCGCCTCTCATTGGCGATCACTCTACCTTTCCCTATTGGTCCGACAAGCCCGGTACCTGACTCTAAATCATACATAATACGCGTCCATCGTAGGTGATGGGTGTCCGTGTGCCATGAGGGTTAACATGCCCCCCTTCCTGATGTAGATTCCGTCCTCGGAAGCTATTGAGTTGAAGCTGGTTCGTCGAGGTGGAAGAGCATTTGAGATGAATGTCCTTAGCCTTCTTCAGTCACTGCAAAATCAAACAATATTGGCACAGTAATTGCATTCTCTTAAAAAGCATATGCAGTTTTAGGTAGACACATTGATTGGTAAAAGAATTTCAAACAATTTGTCAGCAATGAACATTAAATTGCAATGTAATCAAATGCATAAACAGATGTAAAGGCAAAAAATTAAACAAGTCTGGGGTCGCTAATTTGACGGTCGAAAAGCACTAGAGATCGAATATTAATACCATGGGTAAGCTTCTTAATTTTCTGTGGTCAATTAAGCTGTTTAATTGCGAGAGCCAAGTATTCATGTTCAAGGGCTGACTAGAGGCTATATCTAGAAAACCTTGTAGTTAAGCTACCATAAAAGGAATTTCTCATGAAATCATCGCCTGGCTGATTACTTTTTCTTTGACCCCCCAAGGTCTTTTCACATTGATTCAATTTTGAAGTGGGTGCTTATTTTGTATGCCTTGGGTTTTTTGCTTTTCAAGGAAAAGCGCCCACACTGGGAACCTCTAGGGCTCTAGTACCATAGGCAATACATGTGAGTGAAGTACCAAATCAAGCTGAGATTTCTCTTCCAGCTTAAAATTTTACATTCTGGCACTTTGATTTTTTGTTTGTTCATTTTCATCATTTTAATTTTGTAACTTTGGGGGGCCATATAACACTGTTACCCTCCCCAGGCTCATCACATTAGTAAAATCCCTTTATAATACTTAAGCTAAAGGTCAATAGGGTTAAGCCCACTAGAAAGCCCTAGTACATTTCATACAATGCTGCCTAAATCGGATTAAGAACCTAAGTAACCATTGCTTATTAGGAAGGCATTCCCCATGGTATTAAGAGAAGATTTCTAATACCTAGCTTGGTCAAACTAGCTTAGTCGGACTGCTTGATTTTTACACCTAAACAAGTGATTATGACAAAAGATTACATTGAATTAAATGTTTGATACTAAGCAAATGCACTGAATATTATGCTACCAATCATAATCAAAGCAGACAAACATGGATGCAAAAAAGATAAGGGCAATGCTAATGGACAAGAAACACCTGTTTGTGTTGATGGTCGCGCTTGATTTGAAGGTTCCATGAAGGTCCAAATCCTATCAATAGCAACACGCTCCTGTACACACTATGAAACACAAACAATACCTCTAGGAGGCACATCAGTGGGAAAAGAGAACTTTGCTAATCACTCAACTCTAAAACAGAAACACTCCTATCGTACTAATCTTACTTACCCTCCATCACTCAAGTGATGAGGATCAAAGGTGTTTCATGGCATAGGTTTCTGGTTCACTGTACCAAATGTGACATGTGTAGGTCTGAGTCAATGTTTTGACTTTTATTGTGCAAACTCGTTTGCTAATTGCTCTTGCTCTTTTTTTTTTTTTTTTGTGAGTATAAAGCTTTATATGTACATTCCCTAAGATTAGAATTGAGAGGTCAGGGAAAAAGGTTGAGAGGGAAACAAATGAATGATGACTGTCAGCAAACACTCCCCCCTTCCTTGGGTAGATCATACCGTTTGAAATGAGCTTGTCACCCTTTGAAACCAATTGTTCCAGTTGGTAAGAGGTGAGGATTTTTGCCAGTAGTTTTCTATTACCCTAGGTGCCTTATCAAGTTGCAACGGTGGTAAGGTACTCTCCCAGGATCGAACTTGAAGTGGTTCATTAGGTGATTCTTGAACACTGGGAGGTGTGGATTCTTTTGTAGCTTCATGGAGGTCCACTACTATAGATGGAGGCGGTGTAGAAGCTTTTACCTCTATGGATGTATTACATGATGAGCTAGAATCTTCATGGGACTCCCCCTTCCTGAGCTAGGTGGAACAAATCGTTCTTTCTTTGGTACCCAAACTAGCTCGGGAGCGGGTGTGTAGCATTCTGTGATTTTTTTCTTTCCACGATCATTGATTCGTTTTGGAGCTACGGGATTGGGCTCACTTGGGTCAGGTGATAGGTAAGAGTACAATCTACGTTTTGGCACCCAGATTTGATCATTTCCTTGATAGTAGCCTTGGGATTCCAATAGTCGTTTAGGGATCCATCGCAACATTTTCTTACTTTTCTTGGAGCGAGTGGTACGTTTCTTACAAGGCTTCTGTTTTTTAGCACTAGCTATGGTCACTAAAGAAGCTTTAGGGACCCACTTGTATGTTTTCTTCGTTACCTTAGGATGAGTCTTGTTGGAAGCGATATGCATTGCTTGTAGCATATTTAAGGGTATATGCATTTCATCCCCCTCAGGTGTTACCCAGGTCGTCCCCCTATTTCCCCAAGTGTCTATGGTTGATGCTAGGTGGACCCAATCCACATTGTCTGATTCCGTCATACCCGGTAACACATCCATATAAGGAGAATCTTGGCCAATGTCTGTATCCTTCTTACAAGTGTAACAATATTGTAGTGGGGCCGAGTGAACTGTGGTGTCAGAGTGATGATCAATAATGGTTTTACTCCCTAAGGAGTGTACCTTAACAGTCACCAAATCCACTCTAAGGACAGAGTCTTGGAATTGCAAATAGACATGATTTTTAGACCAATCGTGAACCATTTGTGCTTCCCTCATGAATGGTCGTCCTAAAATCATTTCATATGACATAAGGTGTTTAGAGAAATCCATTACAATGAACGTATGTCGCACCTTGTATCCTAGAACTTTGATCTTAAGATCCTTGAGCATCCCCATAGGTTTGGCTATGGTACCATTTGCCATCTTTACCACAATGTTAGTAACACTGAGGCGGGGTTTTCCCATGGATTCCCAACAATCTTTTGTAACGATGCTAACTCCCGCACCACCATCAAGAATTCCCTTTATAGTTAATCCCTTGGTAGTGATGGGTAGGGTCGCATTAGACTCGTCGCCTTCAAAATACTGCCCTAATTCGTTAATGGGTACCTCGATCACAGACTCGTGTCCATCTAAGTCAAGTGATTGCACATGATTTTCCTCATCAATCATAATCGAGTCAGGCCTATTTGGTTGCGCAAACTGCGGTAATCCCGTTCGTAGCTCTCCATTAAGGAATGCTCGAAGTGCAAGGAATAACTCAGGATCTCCATACAGCTTTGCTATGATCGTGGTTCGGACCTCAGAAGACATGAAGTCCACTAGTTTGGCAACATTCATTGGCGTTTTGCAGGGTGTAGGTCCTTGACTAGGAACTGGTGAGGATGGAATCTCATATTCCTCAATGGGATCAGGTATTCCTTCGTTAAACATCCTTTCCAACAAGAAGGGTGTATGCTCACTTTCTGATGTCCTGTCCTCACTCCCTTCTTGGATGATACTAGATATGGCTAACGGTCTATGGTTCATGTGGGGTGGATGAACTTGAGTGGGAAACACTGTGTCATGAATTTTGACCTGCATGGGTTCTGGTTCCAGTTTCCTTTGAGTCTCCTCCACTAAATCTCTTAGATGTTTCACCTGCTTAATCTCGTCTACTGGGTTTGGGTACGTCCCAATCTTCTTTTTACGATTTTTCCCTTTTTGCCCCTGCGGTTTTTCTTGGGGGTCTTGGATTGGATTTGGAAACACTTGTGGTGTTTTCAGAGGCTCTTTATGGTTTTCTCTCATTCGGTTTTCATTTGGTTCCATGTTACGGTTTTCTTTGTCGGTCTTTCCCTTTGTGGTATTGGTTCTAGTCTCCATTGTCTCGACTGAATCTGAATCATCCTCGAGGTCATTCATATACACGGGGTCATCTCCTGTTCCTATGTTTGTTTTGGAACTTGGCTTTGAATTTTCCGTATTCTGCGACTTCTTCCTTCGTGTCTTCTTTTTCTTTGCTTGGATAATTGACGCGGTATCTCTCTCTTCGAGGATATGTCCTGGCCCTTGAAGCATGGACCGTGTAATCGCATAAGCGGGTGCAACGGGTGGTATTGGCGATGTCACACTAGCAATTTCGACCAAATTCAGGGGTGTGATTTTAAGCGCATTTGGGTTATAGGGGCATTGGGCAATCAAGTGATCTATGCCACAACGATTACATGTGAGTATTGGCATTGCAGACGTGCTCCCTTGATTCATTTGCATATGTGCAGCATTCTTTTGCAGCCTAATAGGGCACTCCGCTACTCGATGTGGTCCACCACACTCGTAGCATTGAAGAGGTGGCCTCCTAGCCTGGGTGTTGATATTTTGACCTCTGGGTGCGAGAGCAGCAGCTTGATAAACCGGCTTGACTTGTCCCCAACAATCTTCCATGTAGTATATAGGACACTCTTCCAATGTATCAAGTCCGTAGGCAATACTAGTGTCTATTTCCTCCTCACAGCCATCTGCATAAGCATTTGATGGCTCGCAACCCACTTGGTTCATAGGGGCGACTCTTGGATGCGGGGGCTGCGGTCCTAGCACAGGAGGTGGTAACGGTGTAGCTTGTACAACATTTTGAGATCTAGGGACCATGTGTTGCGGTAGTTGCTCAACAGGTGGAGCAGGCATCAATACAGGAGCTCGAGGTGCATCCGTCCAGGCTACAGGTGGTCTATTTGCCATCATACGTTTGATCATTAAACAATCCTTAGCTTGGTGACCATACCTACCACATGCATTGCAAGTTCCATTAAATTTTACTCTAAACGTAGGGCACTCACTAGTGCTATGTGGACCTAAGCAAATGGAACACCATTGTTGCTCCCTTCTTGGATACATGTGACTATTTTGAGGGGGTCGATTATCCTTAAAAGACTCTTGGATTGCCTTGGTGAGGTCTGTCAAGAATGTCTCAAATACCTTTGGCTCATTGGCAATGGGCTTTGCAGTCATGGGTTCATACTCAATGGCTTGTGAGCTAGTGGATCTCGTGTCAGTAGACACCCTCATGCCTGCTATCATCAAGTTGTCCTCTAATTGGATTGCATTGGCAGTGACATCTTCCCAGGTTGTGATACCTCTAATCACTAGTCCATTATAGATTCCTTCATTCCTCAACCCTCGAATGAATCGATCAAGCAGTTGGTTATTGTTGAAGCGCTCATTTACAGGGCAACGAGAGTTTAAGTGCTTTAGACGACTAATGAAGTCCCTTACTGACTCTCCTTCCTTACGTTCGGCCTTCTGTAGCTGAGATGCTACACCCCAAAGCACACCTTCTCGTATGTACTCCTTTAGAAACAACCTTCGAAGGGTAGGGTAGATTGTTTTCTCGTCCACCCTTAGGGTCCTATACCAATCTCCAGCCTTCCCACTTAATGTCAAGCTTAAGGCATTGCACTTATGTAGTTCGTTGCGTTCCCCTAAGGAATCACATACTTGTTCAAACACTTCAATGTGTTTTCTAGCATCTTCGTCCCCATTGAATTTTTGCGTGAGTTTGGCAATTTGTACTGCCTTACTTCTAGGCTCTCTATCAGATGCATGACGCATATTTTCCGCGATAGATCGACCTATGGTTTGAGCAAACGCTGCCAAGTCACCTATGTGAGGAGGCAGGGCCGGTGGAGGTACTCTTGGAATCATATGTGGGAGAGGAACGGGTACCGGTCTTGGCATATGTGTGGATGATGCAGGATATGGAACATAACCGGGCATAGGTCCACTCGGATAAGAGCTAGGGAGCGGCACTCGAGGAGCATAAGCAAGTGGTACAATTGGAGGTGTGGGGGCCATATGTGCATAAGGGGCTAGAGGCACATACGGTCGAGGCCCCATATTAGGTACTACGACACTAGGTAGTGGCACTGCGCTAACCGTAGATGTCATCGGTACATTCTCTGTCAGGCTTATCCCTGGAGTGAGCACTGTGTTTTCCTTGATAGAGGGTTGAGCCAAGTTAGGGAAGCTAAAGTTTTCGCTTGGAGGCTCAGATTGCATAGAGACCCCAGGTGAAATGACGTAAGATGGGTCCATGGGGCTCATTAGAGGAGTCTCCATTTGAGATAGAGTAGGCTGTTGAGCCTTGCTCGTATCCAGAAATCTCATGGGGCCAGTTGAGAGTATATTTACCCCTCGGTTTTGCCTTTCTGATTGAATAATGCCATGGATAACATTACAGATCATTTTCTGTTGATCTTCGATGCTCGTGGCACTAGAGGTGGATTGTACAATCTCTATCCATCCTACATGGTAGGCGTGGCCAAAGTGTAGATCCGTCAACACCTCAGTGTGGAGGTCGTATGTCCAATGATCATTAATGAACAATCCTTCTAGAGTCGACGTGTTAACGGTTTCTTGTGAGGTAGAAGCAATGTTGCTCCCCGTGGTTTTACTTGTCACCAACGGTACTCTAGAGGGAACTTCTGAAGGAGGCAGCTCAACAGGGCCTTCTTGGTAAGAAGTTGGTAGGATATCCACATGGACACTCCTTGGGGGTGTAGGGTCCACGTGCGATGTGAAAGGAGATTCCACTTCCCCACCCCCTTCGCGTGCTTCATTTGCATCAGGTTCCGAGCGAGTAGCTCTACCTAATGTTTCCATGAAACGGCTAAACATACTAGTACTAGGCTGTGGAGCTTCGGGAGGTGCATGGCCTTCTCTCTCAGTGTTTTGGGTAGGCTATGCTTCCATGATTTCTGAGTCGGAGGAGGAATCACTAGCGGCTATTTTAGGGTCTTGGGTGGTGCTACCTTGTGTCCCCGCTGAGGGTCTAGAGCTTATCGTGGATGGGTAATGGGTGTCCGTATGAACAGAGGCACCCTCAATATGCTCGTGTTCTAGCACCCGCCCAGAGCGTAAGTGCATGTGCTTTTGATACCCTAAGGTGTCAAAAAGCTGCTCTAGGAGGCCTTGTGACTAGTTTTTAGCGTGTTTTTTGTTTGTTTTTTTGCTAGATTTTTTAGAGCGTGTCGTGGAATGGGCCGTGTGATAGCTCAAAACGAGCGTATCGGTCAGAGGGTCGTGTCGTGCTTTACAGCCCTCCGTTTGGTCACTCTATGCCCTCGGAATCCCTAAAACTGTCAATTTCCAGTAGGGAACTAGGCCCAAACTAGAAAGTCTAAGGGTGCAAGTGGGAAGAGAAAGGAGGAGAGTGGAGGACTTGTCCCACATGCCCTCATTCTCTCTTGAGGGAGTAGGGTATATATATAAGAGTGAGTCTAGTATATATCATAGGACTGAGGCCTGGGCTTGGGCTTGGGCTTGGGCTTGGGCTTGGGAAAATGATCCCGATCCCGATCTATCTTTTATACAAACCAACCCGTCCGTTTTAAGAGACGCGTTTTTTATTTTTTCGTCTTTTATACAAACCAACCCGTCCGTTTTAAGAGACGCGTTTTTTATTTTCGAAAAAATTTCGCCGCTCGCTCGCTCGCGTTTTTAATTTCCGAATTTTTATTTTTTTTTTCCTTAAAAAAAATTTTTTTCCAAAATTTTTTTTTTTTTTCTCAAAAAACTTCTTTTTCCTTTTTTTTTTTTTTTTTTTTTTTGATGCAGAAAAACGCAGAAATTGAAAAAAACGCAGAAAATGCAGAAAATGCAGAAGAAACGCAGAAATTGCAGCAAATTGACAGAAATGCAGAAAACTGCAGAAATTGACAGAAAATGCAAAAAAAACGCAAAAATTGCAGCAAATTGACAGAAATGCAGAAAATTGCAGAATTTGAAAACGCCGAACTTGAAAATGCAGAAATTGCGGAAATTGAAAAACGCAGACAATAGCAGAAATTGGAACTTGACAGCAATTGCAGAAAACGCAAAAAACAGAAATCTTCCACACACTCCTTCCCTGCCTTTCCTATGATAGAGATTGCACCACAAAGAAGCGTAAAGTGCTAACCGAGCTTAGTGTAGGGCATATCCCCGGCAGCGGCGCCAAAAATGTGCGCTCCTTGCCGCACTGTCGAAGCAAGGGACTTGCCAATACACCGTATGCGAGCCACAAACGGCTCCAAGCACACAACAAGCCTAAACTAGCAAGCTCAAGAAAACAAAGGGTGTGTCACTCACCGCTCTACGCTCGCCTTCGTGGTGGATTCCTCGCCGCGATGAAGAAGAAGCTGCAGTCGTGCCGCGCTCAACCGCTTCGCCGCCGTCGTGCCTTCGTAATGCTCGATCGCACACACACTCTCCCTCTCTCTCTCTCTCACACACACACACAAGGAGGTGAAGAAGAAGAAGATGGAGATGGAGCAAGAGCACTCTTCAATTGCACAAATGAGAGAATGAGTAAAAATTAGGTTTAGTTGGCTTTTATAGGAGCTCACCCCATTCACACTTGGGCGCCCATGCTTAACCAACTAATCCCTTGAATGTCCAAGTTAAAGTGCGCCTCTCATTGGCGATCACTCTACCTTTCCCTATTGGTCCGACAAGCCCGGTACCTGACTCTAAATCATACATAATACGCGTCCATCGTAGGTGATGGGTGTCCGTGTGCCATGAGGGTTAACATGTTACATTGGTATCAGAGCACAAGGTTTCTCTTTTCTTGCTCAAGAAGGGAGGTCCTCAAGCTAGCTATAAATGGTTGGTATTATTAATTGCCTGTGAGTAAGTAGAATAGGGATTTTTCAGCCTTGCAGCGCGCCTACCTTCGTGCAGTTAATGGGGCATCACCGTCGAGAGCTATGGTCTTAATAGTGGAGTCCTACGGGGCTTGCCTACGGCTTAACCACTATTGAGCTATTAGAAGCTTGACAGGAGCCGGTGTTGTTTTGGTGTTGAAAGACCCTCTCTTCTATTCCTTGCAATTAATGGTATTCGAGCCGCGGGTATAGTAGCTTGAGTGCTTTTTCTAAAGGGGTAAAGAGGAGTAGCAACTAGGGCTTGAATTGCCAAAGTACACCTAAAAAGTTTACACCTAAAAGTTGTTAGAATGGCTGACAATAGTAAAGAGAGTGAAATTAATGTTGATAACTTTGATTTTGCTAATGAGCAAGCTACTAATGGAACTTCGATGCTTGTTAACTATCTTGTTTCTAGGCTTCAACAAGGCATGGGCAATCCATTTCTCCAAAGTGAAGTGCAACGGCAGTTCCGTGCTCACGGGATTCTCCAAGCTCATCACCATGACGAGAGAACACCTAGGAAGCCTCCTTGTGAGACTCCCAAAAGAGGTCTCTCTCCGATTCGGGAAGAAGAAGAGAATCCATACGAAGGGCTCAAGAATTTACTTCTTGATGATGCATCTCCTTCCCAAAGGATAACTCAAGAGCCTCCATCGAAGGAACGAGAAATAAGTGAGTCTTCCGCCACCTCGGCGGAGATGGCTCCACGAACACGGCGGGCTAAACGCTCTCCATCACCACCAAAGCGGAGAAGACCATCACACTCTTCTCCACGCCATAATTCAAAGAGGGATGATAAAAAGCAAGAGAAGAAAAAGGCGAGAAAGAGGACACCCTCTTCTCCATCTTCTTCATCCTCTTCCTCTTATGAAAGTGATGGTGAAGACGACGAAGATCAAGACAAGAAAAAGGAGAGAAAGAGGTCACCCTCTTCTCCACCTTCTTCAAATTCTTCACCTTCTGAAGAAAGTGATGGTGCAACCTTTGAACCATCAAAAAGAAGAGGCCATAGGAAATCCTATGCCGCATGGAAGAGGTCAACCAATCTGAAGAAGTTCAAAGAGGGAGGGAAGAGCATCTCTTTCCTTACCTATGATGGCACCTTTGGTGCTACGGAAAAAGTCTTGGCCTTTATCCAGCAATTTGATGCGGCGTTTGGAGATGAGGGCTTCACGGAGTCCTCTAAGCTACTCCATGTAGCTATGCACTTTCAAAAGTCCGCCAGGAAATGGTGGTCTAGCCTACGAGCCAACGGTGAAGCTCCACGAACATGGAAAGCTTTAAGAGCTTCCATTATGAAGCAGTTTTTGGCCACCGATGCCAAAGACAAAGTACTCACCGAATGACGAAGCTTAAAGCTCTCTCCCTATGAATCCATCCACAAATATGTAGACATGTTTTGGGACCTACAACTCAAAGCCACTGTCTTCAAAAAGTTGGATTTTGGAGAGCAAAAGCAACAATTTTTTGCGGGCTTAATCGAAGAAATGGCGGAGTATGCCAACTCCCAAAGGCCACGTACCATATCGGTGGTAATACACCATACTATGGTGGCCTCTCGAATCAATTTCCAAACGGGGGCTAAAAGAAATAATAAGCCCACGGAAAACAAGGGTTCCAACGAGCCTAAGGGGAAGGATAATGTCCAAAAGTCTCCTAAGGGCAACTCCAACAAAGCTAAAGAGAAGGGAGTTTACAAAGGTAAAAACAAACTCTCTCCTGAAGAGCTTGAGCGTTATCGCAAGGATAACCGGTGTTTCAAGTGTGGCGAACAAGGGCATGCGTACCGCCCTTGTCCCGAAAAGAACAACCGCCAAGATCCTCCTAGAGCTTCCTTGGTTGAAATCCAAGAGGAGGAGACTCACCAAACTCACCACAAAGGATCTCCTCTATGCCATGCTTGGGGAAAGGTAAGAGAACATGATGCTTTTATTCTCTTTGACCCTGTTTCTACTCACAATTTTATATCTATAGAGTTGGCCACCAAGCTAGGCATACAAGCTTACGAGATGGGAGATGTCCTACCCGCAGATAGTGCCTTCAAGGGGCAAGAAGCTTCAGTCACTCCCTTAATCGGGAAATTGAGGCTTCATGTCCAAGGCTATGTGGACAAAGAGGACTTCTTTATCTCTCCTCTCAAGCATGAGGATGTAATCCTAGGGGCACCATGGTTTGACCACCTGGATGCCAATGTTAAATTTCCTGAAAGGAAAATCTCCTTTAAGTTCAAGGAAAAAGACATGTATATAGATGCTAAGGAAATGGGTAACACTATCCCCATTGTACATACACCAGCTTTCAACAAGTCAATAAAGAGCTCTATTTCCGTGTACATGATTTTTGTTAAAGATTCTCAAAATGAACCTAATGCTTTAGCAAAAGAAAATAAAAGCAACCAAAAGGAATTAGAGTTATCCAATTTTCTCAAGGGGTTTCAAGATGTTTTTATTGACGACATCCCTTGTGAGCTACCTCCTAAACGAGGTAATGATGACCATGACATTGAACTTCTTCCAGGAAGTTCACCGCCTAACAAACCTCCTTATAGAGTTTCTCAAGCTCAACAAGAGGAGATTATGCGGCAAGTGCATGAGTTAGTTGAGAAGGGCAAGGTTAGGCCTAGCTCATCTCCATTTTGCTCACATGTATTATTAGTGCAAAAGAAAGACGGCACATATCGTATGTGTGTCGACTATAGAGCACTAAATAGAATCACTATCAAGAATAGGTTTCCCGTTCCACGGGTAGAAGACCTATTTGATAAGCTACAAGGATCGACCTACTTCAGTAGGATTGACCAAAAAAGTGGCTATCATCAAATAAGGATAGTTGATCAAGACATTGTAAAGATCACATTTCGCACCACATTTGGTCTTTATGAATACATTGTCATGCCTTTTGGCTTGACCAATGCACCAGCCACATTCAACCGCTTGATGGAGAAGTTGTTCAGGCCTCATCGAACCTTCACTGGAGTGTTCTTTGATGATATTATCATCTACTCTAATTCATTAGACGAACTTAAGAAACACCTCCAGGTAATATTTCAAGTTTTAAGAGAGAATCAACTTTATGTTAATCAAAAGAAAAGTGAATTTTTCTTGCAAGAGATTCAGTATTTAGGTCACATTATCTCTCAAGATGGCATCCAAATGGATCCATCAAAGTTAGAGGTAATAAAAGGATGGCCTAAACCAAGGAATCTTCATGAACTAAGAAGCTTTATAGGTATGTGTGCATACTATAGACGCGTCATAGAAAAGTTCTCACAAAATGCGGGACTATTACATGACCTAACAAAGAAAAGCGTTAGGTATACATGGTCTGCTAAGGAGAACAATGCTTTCGAAAAGCTTATCTCTCAACCTGTGCTTACACTACCGGATCTCTCAAAACCATTTGAGGTCCAATGTGATGCTTGTGGTGATTGCCTTGGAGTTGTTTTGCTCCAAGAAGGGCACGCCATAGGCTATGAGAGTCGAAGGCTCGACCCTGTTGAGCAAGCTCTAGGCATATATGAAAAGGAACCCCTTGCAGTTCTACATGCCGTAGACTCATGGAAGCACTATTTATTGGGGACTCCTTTCATTCTGAACGGATCACCAAAGTCTTAAGTACTTCATGACGCAGACCAAGGTCTCCAACAAACAAATGAGGTGGGCAAATTTCCTTTCGCATTTTCATTTTCATATTGCTCACATTGCTGGCAAGCATAATCAAGTAGATGATGCACTCTCAAGACGACCGAGAGTGAATGCGGTTTCCATAGCCACTCACAATGATCTATCTTCAATGATAGATGAGTATGCTATTGATCCCGATTTTAGAAATGTGATTTCAGCCCTTGCATTAGGGAAGAAAGAAGAACCATTTACTTTACAAGATGGTTATCTTCTCTATGGTAATAGACTATGTGTTACTAACTCACTACGTGAGAAAGTAATGTATGAATCTCATGCTCCTCCTTATGCGGGGCATAGAGGGATTCAGTCTACCTTAAAGGGAATTGAAACATATTTCTATTGTCCTACCATGAAAGTGAACATACAAGAGTATGTTTCTAAATGTGTGGTATGCCAAAAGACAAAATTTGATAGAGGGAAGCAACTTGGATTGCTTCAACCCTTGCCAATCCCTAATTCACCATGGGAGAGCATATCCATGGATTTTATCTTTGGATTGCCTAAGTCTATCCATGGGAATGCGGGAATATGGACGATAGTAGACAGGTTCAGTAAACAAGCTCATTTTATACCTGTCAAAAAGACTATCAAAGCCCATCAAATGGCAACCCTCTTCATTTCCCAAATTTTCAAGTACCATGGCTTGCCAATGTCCATAGTGTCGGATAGAGATCCTAGAATGACTAGTAATTTTTGGAAGGGTGTCTTTGAGAATTTAGGGACAAGGCTAAACTTCTCTTCAGCCTATCATCCACAAACGGATGGCCAAAGTGAAATAGCTAACCTAACCATTCTCGATCTACTAAAAGCCTATGTAACGGAAGTAGATCAAAGATCCCAATGGGAGAAGTACTTACCCTTAGTGGGAGTATGTTTACAATAACACTGTACATACTTCCACGGGAAAAGCACCTTTCGAGGTAATTGAGGGGAGATCAAAAAGTCCCTTGCTACTTAAGGTACATAGGAAGATCTTCGCTACAGATGAGTATAGCCGAGACCTACAAGAATCTTTTCAAAAGATTAAGGATGTTATCTCTATCTCACAGCAAAGGCAAAAGGCTACTGCTGACAAGCATAGAAGAGCCCAAGCCTTTAAAGAAAATGATTGGGTCTTATTAAAGTTTCCCAAGGCTCGATTAAGGCACATGACAGGCAAGAATCCTACGGGACACCAAAAGTACTATGCTAAGCTAGCAAAAAGGTACTATGGTCCCTTCCAGATTCTTAGGCCAATCAATGAGATGGCCTATCAACTCAAGTTTCCCAATCATTGGCTCATACACAATGCTTTCCATGTGAGCCTATTAAAGCCTTACAAAGGAGAGCCACCTCAAGAACCAACTATTGAAGACCCACTGGAGATCGAGGACCAAGAGGAGGTGCTGCAGCCCGAGTCCATTCTCTGACATGAATACAAGGTATTAAGAGGCGGTAAGACTATCCGACGATATCTTATTAAGTTTAAGAATTATCCTTTTGAAGATACTAGATGGATGCAAGGCATACAATTAAAGGATAACCTAAACCTTGTCAATGCTTACAATGCTTCCCAAGAGTAAGCAAATGTACAAAATGTTAAAAATGAACAAAGTTTATTTTGTCTTATAAGACTCTCTTTTTTTCTTTATTGTGCACAAAAATGAAGTAGTATGCATGCTTAGATCAAGTTTGCGGAGACGATGTCTCCCAAACACCAAGTAGAGCTTGTCACTCTACTATGGAAGACTGATAGGACTAATGTGCAGACATGCTTGCGGCAGCCTCAGGCTCTCAAGTGCCAAATGGACTAGTCATCCATTGTGGAATGATTTCATAGGGTAACATAGGGATCCTCTACCCGCTAAGAAAAGGACTCATGAATATGCTTTATCTTCTCTACACCATAGTCGAGGACGACTATGATTTCAAGAGAGAGCTAATGTCATAATAATCAATATCTAATTCTCCTAAATGATTTTCTCATGTTAAACTGATCATTTAATATGGGGAAGTGCCAGGGGAGAAAAATCTAGAATATTGGTTAAGCTAGCAGACCGGCCACAGTAGGGATCCAAAGGAGGGAAAATAGGGATCCAAAGGGGGGGGGGGCATCTGCAAAAGAGCCATGTGAAACAATGGGCTAAAAAGACCCTAAGGTTCAGCCCATTAAGACTTCCAAAATGCTAAGGTTCCAAAATTCAAAGGTTGTGTCCAAAGGTCAACCTTAAGGGAATTGGATGCTTTGTGTGTGACCCAAAAAGTCTTTACAAATCCCTACATAGGAGGGGGCGAGCCTTGGGAGTAGGGGATGAGAGAGAAAGTCACACACACACACACACACACACAAGCTCCCTTTACACAAAGGGAATGAGGGACACATGTCAGCTCCCTATGCCAGATGCCCACAAGGTGTGCCCAATTTCTATTGTATGGCCTTGGAAGTGGACCAATGAGAATTAGGCTAGAGTAAATCTAGTTTAATTAATTTAAAGAACCAATGAGAATTAAGTCCTCTAGAAGACTATTGGACAGTCTCCCAAGTGGTCCAATGAGCATTCAGCAACCTAATGGCTTGCCTGATTCCTATTGGCCAGGAGGCAAAGGGGTCCAATAAGAGTTTAGATGAATTATTAAATTAGCTAAAGCTCTCACAAAAGGGGAAAGGGGGACACATGTCAGAAGGCTATCACTTATGCTGCTTAATAGTCATTGGCTTGACTCTTGGCATGTGGATGCAAATCCAACCAAGAGCCAAGCTTCAATGCATGCTCATCTCCTCTACCAAGCTAATTACTAAGCTAAGCTATGATAATATGAGTGATTATGTGAGGAGATGTACATCTTTCTCGTAAGATACTCCTTCTTCCTCTCAATCTACTCTCATACCCTGCTAGCTCTCACCATCTTCGAAGGTGTGTGAGGTCTTAGGTCTGAGCCCGGGGATAATTTAAGTTGTGTTTTCTAAGTGTTTTGCTTAGTGCATGAAGCTTTCATCTTCATTGCACTAGCTAGTCTTGAAGGAACACAAAGAATTGTATTGTACAATGTCTCTCTTGATGAGAGAAACCATAATACAAAGCCTTTTGGAGGGGGGACCGGCTCCATGCAAATCCGATCCTCAACTGTTGTCAATAGCTTAATTTCTCTCTCTTTTGAAAGTATTGTTCATGCTATCTAACTAGATGTTATGCTTTTTGTTGCTCTCTCCACCCAAGCACTCTTGTAATTCTCATTAGGAATCTATTCTAATGAAATGCCCACTATGTTCATGCTAATTTTCGCTACACACAAGTTTTTAGGCCATTAAATGTTACACTCCCCAATAGCACGCATCCCCCCTCGCGGTGAGCACCATCTAGAGCTCTCAAGCTCTCCCCAAGCCGGAGAAGAACACATATTCCCTGCATAAGGCAGGAGGCCCCCAAGGCACCTTGTATGCAAAAGTTTAGGGCTAAAACTTGTGATGAAGTGGCTAAGAAGCTTCCCAGCCATGCCTCCCCCTCTCAGGGGCACCTTTGTAGGGGAGACATCTCCCCTCCTTACTCCCATTCCCTCCACAATAAAGCCTTGCCAACCCTAGCCTCGCCAATCTACACTATTTTCAACAAAGTAGACATTCAAATTTGGGGATTTGATTTTTTCAAGTCACTCATGAAGGCTTTGGTCAAGCATACGTATAAGACACAACTCATCACTCTTGGCCAAAGACTAGTTTAACCATATCTAAAAGGATTTTGTGTGGTACTATGGAGAGCTTTCTAGGTTCGTAACCTACGAATAAATTGTTGGTACTATGGAGAGCTTACTAGATTCCTAACCTGAGAATAATTTCTGCTAACTTCAATAAACCCCTACGACGTGTGGACTCTCTTGATTGCCTCAATGTGGTCGTGGATGTAACATTTGGCCTAGTGGTAAAGATGAGGGGCTCTAAGTGAATCCACTATGGTTCAACCCCTGAGATATGCGGGTGTGGGTGAGTGGGCGTAATCCTATAAAGCTAGTCAAAGCGAAGCTTCGAACGGCTTTTTTTAAAAGAAAAACATTATGCCTATTCTAAATTAAAATTTTACACGCTTTAGTGGTTTTTTTAAAGAAGTATAAGTTTATTTTATCATATTATTAAATTTTTTTAAGAAAATGACTTTGGTAAAGCAATGCCAAATGCTAGAAAAATGTTTGAAAGGAAGGTGAAACGATCAAATGCTCAAAAAAGCCTAGGTTTAGTGTACTAATCCCACCTAAAATGTTTGAAATTTATCTCTGAATTTTTTTATTAGTAAAAAAACCTACAAAATGTGGAGTAATTTAGTATTAAAAAAACTTCAAATTTTGCCAATTTACCTCTTAAATTGTCAACTTGAGGGTTTCTCAAGTGTTTTAGGGGGGAAATTTTTTTGAGCACCAAAACTATTCACTACAAAGGAGTAACATTTGTATCCCTCAAATTTCAAAAATTCCCAAAATACCCTTGTATATATTTTGGCAAGATTGTTCAAGATTTTCTTACCTTTAATCTTTATTTACAATTGAGATTCGTTAAAATGAGTGTTTACCATGTAATTTGTCACAAATTACCTCCCAAGAAAAGGCAATTATGTCTAAAACTAATAATGCAATCCATCTCCACAGCCTACATAACCAACTCAAATTGTAGATTTAGCATCTTGTAGTGATAGACAATCAATCTTCTTACGAAAAGCTGCAATGTCACAACCAGGGGTATTTTGGGAATTTTGGAAAATTTAAAGGGTCTTTTGGGAATTTATGAAATAACATTGGAGGTATTTTGCAAATTGTTGAAATTTGAGGGATATTTTGGGATTTTCCACAAATTAGAGGGGTACTTTGGTGATTTTCCCTTTTTCTTTTAAATGCAGACTAATACTACATCCAAAATATACATAAAAATCAAATTTTGGCTTTAAGAATGAAAGCCAAATTAAATTATGACTTGGATTTTTTTTTTTCATCAAAACTTTGAGAGCTTAATTAAACAAAAGATGCACAATGGAAACCGATGAGAGAAAGGTATCAACTACAAAGAGGGAGTTTACAACGACTTTTACATCCAATAGGATGGAAGTGGGCTGAGATGCCGGGGCAAGGGTAGAGTGATTACAAAAGGTAAAACAATAAGTTGAGATTGAGGGGGAAGGGCAAACTTGGGATTTTTAATTTTAACTAAGCAGTTTGCATTACTAATTAGAAAGGCGAGCACTTCCTTGTGAGCAGGCACATGAATTTAAAGAAGCCAAAAAAAAAAGTTGATAAGCAAGAATTTGCATTCATCTCCATCAAGTAGATGTCTCTTGAGCAATTCCAATGTAGCTAAATTGAAAACATGATAAGTTAACCATTAGTTAGCCACTTATGGAATAGGAATAGAAAATGTTGGAGGTCCTCTGACCAGGTGGTGGACCAGTTTCAACTCAGTGGCACTGAGAAGCTACTTGCCATCAATGTGGTAGAAGGCCTGGACCATGTTCTGATGCTGATCTACGAATCTACTTTTGAGTCGAAAGCTTGGAAGTGGCCCATGAGTAGACAATTCTCTAAATCCCGTACCAAGGGCATCTACCAAATGTTAATTCATGAGGCTGATTGGTTCACCCCTTTAAACAAGCAGTGGAAGAAGAAATGGTATGAGGCTAGATGGGTAGAGGACACGATGAACATCTGTTATCCACAGTGGCCACAATCTATGAAGATATTTTTGTGAAAGGTACGTTGGGGGGCCTTGCCGACAGGCGACAAGATTCAAGTGCATGGTATCAGACCAGACAGATGTTCGAGGTGCCGATTGGCCAGCGAAGACCTCAACCACCTCTTCATGGAATGCCCGGCTATTAGAGGCTTGCACAGGAAAGGCATGCAAATGGGTACAAAGGTCGTGGAAAATAGGGTTTTTCAAGAGCGATTTGTGCCTTGGTGGTAAACATTTTTGTTGTTCTGCACTATTAGTTTGTACCCAAATTGTTAGATATTGCTTCCTAAGTAACATTTGGAAGGCCATGAATCGTCATATCTTTGATAGCGACCTCTCTGGGGCTAGCTTCTCAGAGATTCTCCATAATAGCAATGAAATAATATTATGTGGTTAGTAAAAGGCATAGCTCGGATGATTGGCTTTGGGCAACCCTTGTCATCCGGTCGAGTTCTACGTGCAATAGTAAGTTTCTAGGTACTTGTAACTAAGTTCGGTGTTGTAACCCTCTATCCCTCAAGGCTTAACTTGAGCTTGAGGCTGACTTGTATATCTGTAGATGACTATATAAACAATCACTCACAATTGTGAGTCCCCCCCCCCCCCCCCCCCAAAAAAAAAAAGGTTAACCATTAGTTGTCTCTTATTGCATTCATCTCCATTAGTTGCAAGGGATAACATTATCATCATACAAAAATTCATCATCTACTTTTTTTTTTTGCCCTCATTTTTCAAGAGGCCCTTACTTGGAGAGGCCATTTCTAATCGTATAGAAGGCATATGCATCTCTTTGTGACTACAAACCGCCATCGAAGGTGGTGAACTGGAACAGACAAACCAACCTAGGGTAGACCAACTGATGGGCCTACTTGGGCCACTACAATATCATTAACAAAGAATCTATTCCCATTCATGCAAGAATGCATACACTTCTCAAGCTCAAGGAGTCTAGAGTAGCTAAGTTAAAACAAAAGGAGTAAATTAGATTCCTTAGGATGCACAGATGTGCTGGTGTACCCAATCAGTGGAATACTCTCTCTCTCTCTCTCTCTCTCTCTCTCTCTCTCTCTCTCTCTCTTTCTCTCTCTCTCTCACTCTCACACACACACACACACACTAAATATATATATATATATATTGTCATGGCAACGCTCAAGGAAGCGTGTCCTTATGGAAAAGAACAAAAGTTAATAAGACTATTCAATGACCCCAAGATCAAGGTGGCCTATAGGATTCCTGGAAGATGAGCCATGCAAGGTTAATTTTTGACCGGCACCCTTGCCCTTAAAATTCCCAATGTTTTGGAAAAAATTGGCATTTAAAGGATAGCTAGCATTTTAACCTGTAAAAGACGAGTCAAATACCTAAAAACAAGTTAAATGCATGGCAAAAGGTAACCCTATAGCCATCATGTGATCCGATCCTTTGTTATATTGTTCCATGCGTAATTTTCAAAGATTCTCTGACAGTATGTGAAGGTTAATTTGAAGAATAAATGGCATTTGTTTTTTTTGTAGCAGCATGAGCATTCTCTCTCTCACGATACAATGAGCATCCTTGAGCGCTATTAGGTCGCATGGCCGCACTCAAACTTATGACCTGGGTCACAAGGGCAAGGGCTCAATCAACCAACAATAAATGGCCTTTGTTATGACAATTTACTGTAAAAATGGGTTGTCCAACTAGAGCTTCTTGAGTCTCGACAATTGGCACTAGCTTTGTGTGGCACTAGTAAACATGGCATAGGCTATTGGCGTTGTGTGCAGAGCTTTCATACGAAAAGCATCAAAAGCCTGTCTTCAATGGCAGGTAGTAACTTGTAAGAGCTTTTTGCTTGAAAGTTGCAAAGCTTTCCTTGTTGTCCTGTAGGGCCTAGGCTATGCGAGTACACTCTCGCATCCTTGTTTGCCTCTCTGAGCTCTCTCTTTTCTGAGATGTAAAAAATGCGATTTTCTTGGGCTTCTCCCATAGCGTAGCCTTTTTGGTGCCGTGGCTGTGCGTTCAGCCTTCACATGGTGCTGCCGATCGCGACCTATCATCCACTTCCCTACTCGTCGGGCAGTGAAGTCTCCAATTTTTGCTTCTATTTGCCTATTCTACCCTTTGAAGTGTTCCCTCCCGTAGGCAAGGTTCCCACTTGTGTTCTAGGCCTTGGTAGCAAAACCGGTGAATGAGGTCACACCACGGACAATCCTTTGAGGCAGTGGACGTGCAAAGAAAACACAATGACATAGAAATGGCCCATCCCGGAAAGACAACGACGCAAAAAGGCACACAACGGTGCTATAAAGCCCTCCTTTGGCAGTAAGGGTTGGGCTAGCAAGGGGAAGGTCAAGGAGGCTGGAGCTCCTAGCCCTATTGACTTTGTGGTTGTTGATCTATAAGGGGGAAAACTATTGGAGCTTCGAGAGCGCAAAATCCACCTCAATATCAGTTGTCAAAAGGAGTACCTGGATGCAACAAAAAATCCTTTGGGGATATAGGGAGAGCCAAGAATGACACAAACAGGACAATTAGGGATAAGTCCTTTCAAACTCTGAAGAAAATATGGTAGAGGTGCAAAATAGATGTACTTTATCGTTCTTGCATGCATTGATTAAAAGACAACTAGCGGCACGGCTAGCTCATCCTTGGTGTTTGGCTTTATGGGAGGGGTGCCTTCAAAGTGGAGCTCATCAGTTGGTTATCTGCAATCCTCAACTATGGTGGATGCTTGAATATGTCCAGTATCTAGCCAAGGGTTTCTTCACTATACAACCCTATTCTAATTGCTAAGGTCATGTCAAAAAGCCCACTATACCTTAATGATCCTCAATTTTCATTCTACCATGGGATCCTTCCTTCAAATCTCTAGAGTCCTTGAAGGAGATATGCCTAGTGTGGATTGAATTTGTCTGCCAATGTGGTTGTGGGATAGTTTCAAAGATCTTGCAAGTACTCTGGGAACTACTCTCTTTGTGACAACATGCAAAGACCTCGGGAACACAACAAATAAAGTGTGCATACATTGAGATATGCATAAGCCTCCTCTGGAGAGTATGGTAATTAATATTGGGGTGCATTTGAAAGTGATCGCTCTCAAACTTGGCACACTCTTTGGAGCATGCTTCAAATGCAATGGTTTCAGTCACTTTGGTAGATACTACCACCTGAATTGTGCAAGTGGGATGGTGAGTGGTGTGGCTGAAAAGGGGGCCAGTCACCTCCCACACTGAAAAGCTAGTTTCCAATATGGAGGTTGAAGTTGGAAAGCAAGGTGGAGGTAAATTCAATGTGTCTTATCTTGCGATTGAAATTGGCAAGATAGACACTCCTAATTAGAACCTATAAGAATACCCTAGAGAAGAGCATTCAACATCTAATAGCTAAGCAAAAAGGACACATCTAGTTTCCAATTATTTGTGTTTCCATTGAGAAAAACATCAGCTAATCCTACTAAGAAAATTTCCATGTCCCCTACCCCAAGAAACAGGATGAGGGCTAGAAACAAGTCTCTGTGATTAAATGTAAGCATGTTAAAACCTTGGCACCCAGTAATTTTTACAGTGAGGAGAACCCTTTAGACAATCAAACACTCCCATTGATTTGGAGAACTTCTTCTAGGTACTTTAGCCAAGAAATCGAAGGATCTGAATACTTGGAACATGTCCACTTCCTAGTTGGTTGCTGCATGAGAGGGCCACAAAGAGGACAAAGATACTCCTTAGTGCTATATGGAAGAAGAGGACAATGCAAGTGAGTTTGCGACAGAAAGAGCTCCACATGTGGAGGATTTTATCTCACTTTCTTAATAATGGATGGACTTAATATTCAGTTTTGGAATATGAAGGGCATAAAACCAGCCAAAAAAAGTGCTCTATTATGGGAGGAGGTAAGAAAAACAAATATAAATTTTCGGTTAATCCAAGAACACCACCTAGGTGCAACCAGTTGTTGCAAGAAGCACTCAATAGGGAGCAAGCTAGTGTATTATTGAGATCTTGAGGGGGGGGGGGGGGGGGGGGGGGGGGGGGGGGGGGGGGTGCTGCTCACAGTGGAAAAAAAATCCTATCACGTGGATTAAATAGTAGGGATTATTTTATTCTATATTTTATCACATTTTTGCATGCAAAAGGGTGTTGGAAAAATGGCCTTGAAAAAAATATATAGCCTAAATAGGAAAAGGTCCCTTTAATTGAAAAAAAATCATAGCTAAGGGGTTTTATAAATAGTCCTTGAATACATGCGATATATAGGTTTTACATGGTGATGGGACCCCCCCTCCCCACAGACCAAGATGGACCTTTTGGTTTTAGTGGGGTTCTCTACATTGTAGATAGGGATTTGGAGCCACAACTGGTGTTAAACCATGTCTCAAGGAGAGTCCTAAGTGTAAGAGTTAAGTGCACAAATCAAATTCTCACCATTATTAGCATATATGATCCTTGCGATGCCAAAGGAACGAGCCAAACTTTCAGTGGGATCTAAGGGATCTACCGAGCTAGAAGGAGACTGGTGGATCATGTTAGATTTCAATATGGTGGAATATAGAAAGGACGAGCTCAACTAGAATATTGGCAAGTTCGAAGAAGCCAAAATGAAAGGCACTCTACAAGAAATGGATGTTGACCAACTTGTGGATCGGAGAAATCTGCCTCTAGATTACTCCCCCCTTGGAGAAGCATTTTTTACCTCAAAAAAAAGTGATGAGACCTTCTCAAGAAGATGAATGTTTTCCACAGTGGCACATCTCACAAGTATAGTTGTCCATTTAACAGATACACGGTTCAGTATGAGGCTCAATGAAACCAAGAAGAACATCGTGATTGTCTACATTGTTGTCCCTTTGTGAACGGCATATATCCCAAAGTAGATGAATGCAGTAGTCTTTAGACTCAATTTATAAGTCACTTGAGTACTTTAAATGATTTACCACAAGTAAGAGGTGTCTAAATGAATGACCACGTTCCAAAATTTCTAAAGGGTATTAGAACATGAAAGAATAAATCTTCTCAACTTTCCATCAAAGTGACATGCTTACATAACCCATCAATGTGCATATAACCAATGACATACATTGCATGTCGTTGCAATGAAAACAAGAAAATATATGTTAGTGGGTCGCCGTGATGGACGTCCATAGCATAGCTTTCTGGCACTAACATACTCTTGTCAATACTTAGGGAAGTGGCTCAAATGGGACACAGAGACTCTTTGAGGGTGTCAACCTCAAGAAGTACACCAACTCACAAATAAAAAATTATGTCCGTGTCTAATCTCACCGCTCGTGGTCATCATGCTATTTCACTGAATAAATGGATTCAGATAGCCACAAAACTTTAAGGAAAGCTATGTTAGGGCTAAGGGGACGAGTCTACAAATTCTGGTAGCATTCCAACAAGGTACAAAAATCACGATCCATTATAAACCAAGTTGTAGAACGGAAAAAAACTATCCAAATAGGTGCTCTAAGGTCTAATAGCATTCTCCTATAGTCAAAATCTCATAAAACAATGTTTAAAGCACTCAAAATTGAAGATATAGCTCACGGATGATTAGTCAGGAATCATCATAGAACTTAAAAATTACACGAATGAAAGAGCAAGAAAAGAGGAACACAATGCAAGTTTGGAAATTCAAATTAAGTTACAAAATATATACAATAGAGTTCCGTCTTTATCCAAAAGAATGTCTCCCTTTCAAACTAGAACCATTGTGTTATATACCGAGGGCTTTAAAAATTGCCATCGACTGAATACTTGCCTTCATACAAACTAAGACATTTACAACTCAAGAATTTGAAGCTCCAGGATCATAATTACATAGGCTCATGTACATGGCTCTCAAGAAAGTAAAGTACATAAAAAATGGTGCCTTTGAAATATGTGTCCCACTAGAGACGTTATCTTATATACCTAGGGCTTTAAAAATGGCCATAAGTCGGCTATTTTGAGCCTTCATACAAAATAAGACATTTAAAACTCAAGAATTTGTAGCTCTATGATCAAAATTACATAGGATCATGTACATGGCTCTCAGAAAAGTAAAGTACAATATCTCAAAAATGTGGCTTTGAAATTTGTGTCCGACTAGAAAGGTGCCTACAAGTTGTACTGGGCAAACACTTCCCCCTTCCTAGTAAATGCATGTTGTTGTAGATCTATCAGCAGTTTTCAAAGTGTTCCTTCTTGAGGGACTTTAATACTTTGTTGAACTTTGCTACCCTTGCCATGATGTCTACCTTGAAGGAGAGATCTAAGAGCATTGTTGAGCAAGGTGCTTTGGTAGGCCACATGGCTTACTTGAAATTATCTTGTCAGTGGATTAAATATATTGGAGTCCATTTCAAAGAATCCTATCATGAATGCCTATTCAAAGGTCTGCATGTAGTGTGATGGTAAAACATGACTCATTTATACATGCCCATGATGACATTCTTGGAAGGTGCCACTTGGAGGTCTCAGCTGATGCCATTTGTACCCTCAAGAAAAACTTCCCATGGTCGCTTCACTTTGCCGATGTCATTGAAAGCTTATATGCATGTGATAATCATCTCTGATATTTTGCATTTCATTTGGCATGTCAGATCCGGGACACTCCACAACATTGCTATTGTAGCCCGGATGATGTGTTGCATGTATGCTTCTATGGGCTTGGTGTTATGTTTAGGATTGGCGACAACTCGTTCATTCAACACCATAATTCTCATGCTCCTCCATATTGCATAGGCTTTCCCAAGACTACATTCTAGGAATTAGACAATAAGTCGAGTCATTCCTCAGATGTTGTGGTGCATTCTTGTATATGGTTTCTCCACAGGGGATGGCTCTCAAGGATAAGTAATACTTGTTCTTTGTTTATTGCTACTCCTTCATGATCCACATGGACATTGGGCTCTAAGGAAGACAGCACTTTCTTCTTCCATAGGACAGATTCATGCTTCATTAATGGTAAGGCTAGCATGTCATGGCCAAAGTTCTTGATTTGCTCATCTAGTTGGATCATCGATAATGTTGTAAACTCTAAGACTTTTAGCTCATACTCCATATACTGTTTAGATACGATCTCTAGCATTTTTGGCAGCCACTACTTGAGCTCATCTCAAGAATGTACTTTGGGTTTGTCTTCATCTAGATCCTAGATACCCCCCACGGTTGAGGTATTGGGTAGGTATGTTAATGGTAGCTACTGAGCACTTTCAAACTCTATGTGTGTAGTTTAGACTATCAGCACATGTTTAGGTACTTGAGAGGTGCAACCCAAATCCAAATCTTTTGCTTTATGTTCTCGAGCATGCATCTTTGCTTGTGCAATTAAATTTTCTTTTGCTTTGGCAAGCTTTTATTTCAACTCTTTGATCTATTGCTCCTTTTGGGCATTCATAGTGCATCCCAATCATTAGTAGCTGCCTTTGTAGGTTCCCTTGTTCTAGCTTTGCCTTGAGTGATTTGACCTATTTTGAATTTGTAGTAGATGGAAGAGAAATTGATGTTGTTGTTGGTGTCGTATCTTGGATGGCAAGGAGAGAGGAGAGGATATGCTTGATAGCATCATAGGAGTCACAGAGTTTTGAGTACTTCTTTCTCTTATCACACTGCACTTGAAAATGAATATTTGCATCTATTTCCCTTTCAAGATCTTTGTAGATATCTTCAACATCTTTCTATGCTTTCTCTAGGTCTCTTTGTATCCTTTGTTTATTCCTTTGCAAACATTCCACTGGCTGCTTAAGCTATGCTATCTCTTGATTTTATTTTGCCGTGGCTTCCTTGGCATCTTTTGCTTCTTTAGTTTGAGCCTTGGTCACGCTCTTGTGATAGTTGAACTGTAGTTCCAACATTCCAAGGGTGTCTTGGAGATCAAATTTCTCAACTATTTGCATGGCCACCTTTTTATATGTGGGTTTCAAGGTAGGTATGTCTCAATTCAACATGAATTTTCTTTGCTCTAATGAATTAGCATGTCCTTTAGGTTGTGGATGAGACCTTGGTATGTCGACAAATTTGTCTTGTGCCAGGTCCTTCTCTTCAGGATGTAGTGGTTCCCTCTCTGGTTGACTCTCTCCTTCATGTTCTGTGGTTTTTAGTTCCAAAATTTTCTTCTCTGATATAATTTCATGTGCAATATCAGTGATATTGGTAGAGCTTGAGATAAAGGTCCTTCTTCATGCGTAGTGGTAGACGATGAAGGTGGTTTCTCTAAAACATTTGTAGTGGTAGCAATATCTTGAGTAATTCCTCATGACGTGTAGCTAGACATCAAAGAGAATCCAAGATGAAATCGATCTTTGTAGTCCTTTATCTTTTGAATTCTCTAAAGTGGTAGACGATGAAGGTGGTTTCTCTAAAACATTTGTAGTGGTAGCAATATCTTGAGTAATTCCTCATGACGTGTAGCTAGACATCAAAGAGAATCCAAGATGAAATCGATCTTTGTAGTCCTTTATCTTTTGAATTCTGCTTCTCTTTGTTCAGCTTTGTGCTTCATCTCCTGATGGATTCTTTATCTCTGAGAATCAGAAAACTTGATGTCATCTCTTGCGGTTTGTCTTCTTTGTTCCTTAAGTTTTTACACTATCGCATCTAACCCTAAGTCGTTCGAATTTGAGGAGGATGAAACTTGTTGTGTCTCCGCCACTTTACTTTGTTCTTCATCTCTCTCTACTAGTCTTTCTACTCTGAGTCTCTGAGCCTCCTCCATGGATCTTTAAACTTGTGTTCTTGGGATGTGCTCCTCTTGCGATGATTTCCTCCTGACAAGGGGCTTCTCAAATTTCTTTCTCTTTTTCAACCATCTGATACTCCAAGGGGATATCTTCTTTCCTTACGATCTCCTCATGATGCTCTATGTTTGATTTTGTGGCTTCACTATCGGTGGTACGTGCCTTTGAGCTCGATCCACGTGTCTTTCTTTTTGTGTGCATAGTAGAAGCACTCCTTATAGCTTGGACATTGTGTTTTGACTTGTGCAATAAGTCTAGCTGGGATTCCACTTCAAGGAGATCATCAATCATTCCAAGGGCTTAGTATTCTATGTGGGTTAGCATCGGTCCAGCATTCATAGTAGCTTTTGTTCTTGTTGCCACTCTTGAGGTTTGCCTCTATCAGACTCTCCAAAATGTAGCTTCCACTGCCACACTTGATGACACTGCACTTTGATAAGCCAATGGCCATGACAACCATCAAATGAAAGAGTGGCTCAGTGTATCTCAGTGGCTTTTGCACTTGAGATGCTATGAAATCAATCGCAGATCAAACCTTTGTAGGTGATATTGTGGTCGTACTGCTTGATGGACGCTTTTTCATTGTTGATTGCCTTTGTCTTCATTAGCAAATTGTGGTGGGTGGTAGGTAAGTGAATTGCTTCACAAATTATTTTGCGTATATTCTTTACTTACATGGTAGCCCCATCTTTGTCCATAAGAGTTGCCTCTCTATTGTACTCTATGATGGACATCAACTCGTGTGGTCTCTGGAAGTCTATGCCCCATGGTGGCAAGTGAAAAAATCTGCTCAATTGTAGGCATCGAGCACCATCAATTACTTCAGGATTCTAGGGTAGAGTCAATAGCTCCTTACGTAATATGGTTGCTTTGACTTTGGTTCCATCTGTAGCTTGGAATTTGCCAATGATGTATGCGGGTATTTTCTCTAGATCTTCGCCTTTAATACTTCATTCAATGAAATATCTAATATCTCATAGGAAGCAACTCCCCACTCCTTTGAGCACACGTCTTCAAGGCATCCTGCTAGCAAAATGCATCCTTTTAGTGCCAAAAATTTGGTCACAAATTTTTCAAAAATCCGCTTCAATGCAAAATTTACCATAAATTGAGCATAATTTATGCAAATGTGATCCAAATTTGATCAAAGTTCACCGGTGTGCCTAAGATGACTACCTGCACTAGGGAGAATTTGTTGAGGTCAATTTTGAGCTAGGGATACATGGATCACAATCCATGTTTGGAAGCCAAATTGAGTTTTCATGATACCGTCAGGTTCATCATGATTAGTAGATGCTATGGTAACAAATGTTTTGTATTTGGATGTTTGGATTGCACATCAAGTCAAGTTTTATGTCTCTCAATATAATCATCTGCAAGCCGTAATTTCATTCTTGTTTTGCTAAGAGCAGGTCTTTCCCATGTCTCCCATATCTGTTTGGTGTAAATGGACACTCCACTCTTGCTATCAAGTATAGCAATCACTTTTATCACTTTATGTTCCACTGGAAAAGTGATATTTACTTCTTCTCCTTCATTGTAGTTTCCAACCTCGTTTACAGGTACTGATTTTGCCTTTAATCTGTCTTGTGCCATTTTACCCGTTTAATCATTCAAGGGCATGTCTTGAAGAGGAACTTTTAATCCCATGTTCTCCAAGTTTTTCTCACTTCTCCCCATAGATGTGGCCTAGTATGAAACAACTCAAAAAGAGTTATCATGCACTGTATAGGATTTGACATTAGTTCATGTAGGCTCTTAGTGTCCATCATCCTTGGAATTGACTTCCATTGACCTCCAATTTATTTTTTGTATTCTCCTATAAAAGACAATAAAGTTTTCAACGTTTCAAAGATGTTTCTATTTCTATGTCACATATAGAGATTGTATATCTCTTGGGTAAAATTCATGATCCATGTTGATCTCAGTGAATAGGTACAGACTCGAAAGTCACACTACCATCCTTCTTATTCCTTATCATTTTCTACAAGGATTTTGGCCATGGATCTTCCACTTTAACTATTAGTATCTTCACTTGTGACTTTGCATCATCGGTGGTATTAGCCACTACCCTATTTTCCAATGGTATTTTAGCCTCTGGTCTCATTTGATCTTTTGTTTCATTTTCCTTGTGCTTCAATTTTCCTATCCCCTTTGTGGATTTTTACCTCTTTTCTAGAAATATTTTGTTTCTCTAGATCCATTAGAGCTTGAGCTATCTCTATGAGCCTTTTTCACATTTGAAGTCTTTTTTGTTTCAATCTCTGGATGTGGATATGTCAACCATCTTTGTTACAATGTCTGGTTGGGTTTTATTCTAGCCTCATAAGCTTGCAATAGAGCCTCTAAAGGTTCTAAAACTTTTTCCACAAAATTGATCCTCTCGATGATATATCAGATTAACACTATTCCTCCAATTTGTCCCTTATTTTTCTTTTGTTGTTTTAGCTACTCTTTGGTTTGTTGTAGCTCATCTTTTACTATAGTTCTCTGTTGTTTAGATTTTCATGATTTCCTTTGAGTCTTCACTGATATGCTCTCAAATTTTGTTTGGCCAGGCTATTTATGTTGTTCCTTTACATGTTTATTTCTGGCAGCTTCTTGAGCTTAAGCTCTAGTCACTACATTTACTGGAATTGCAGGCTCAATTGTAGATCCACTCGAGCATGCGAAAACCCCAATAATATTCATTGTAGGTTTTCCTTTGTTATCAATATTTTTCAAGCACTCTTGAAGAACTATCCAAAATTTTTACACATTCACCCTTGTGTGCAAAAATTCTTGTCCAATGATCACCTCCATATTCATAACACAAACCTACATGCTTGGATGCTTGTGGAGACCCTATTGGCTATCTAGCCCTAGAAGAGTATCCTCTAAGTTTATAGTTCTAGTTTGCTATGAACATGAGCATGTTCTCGTCCATCATATAATGACGTTTTGTGGTCTGCATAGCATATGATTCCTATGTAGCATCATCTGTGATGATCCAAGAATGATGTCCTTAATATACGTTACTCTCGGGCTCTTTCTCGTAGGATTCGATCATCTCTTCACATTATAAAGTTGTTGGTAGCATTCTCTGGCTTGTAAATGTTTCTACATGCTATGTGCCTTACAATCGCTTGATTTTCTTGAGGTAAAGGATGTTGTTGACCCAAGACTGATGATGCTTGTCTCACTCTTAGGTTGCATTGTTTGGTCTATCTGGTATCATGGTGGTGGTGGAAATGGTTGCACCTCAGAGGTTCATATGGTCTTTCTCTCACATAATTCTTATTATAAAAACACTCACTTATTTTGTGGTTGGCCCATCTTTGCCTAATAGCACACCACTTAAAATTACATTACACATTTACTACTGCTAGCATTGACTGAGTGTTGCACTATGGGGTGGGATGATCCCCCTCACAAGTGTCACATCTCCTCATTGGTTGTTGTTGTATGTTTGGGGTACATCTACAATTTTGGTTCGTCCTCATTATCATTTCTTTAGCCAATTGATCAAGATTGGGCATGGTCGGAGTTTGAATATTCTACTTTGTCGTGGATTCACTTATTGTAGACGAGGTGCTACTAGTCACAATCTTTGCATCTTCGATCACTCTCCATAGGCCTTACAATTTTCAACTAGCTATAGAGCTTGTCTAATGACTTTCTCAAATGTCATGCATGCTTTCAAATGCAGGTTCTTCTTGAGAGTTTCATTCATCAAGCCCTCTATAAAGAGAACTAATAGCCTCACATCTTGTTGTAACTCTCCCACATGACACCTCTCTAGGTATCATATAAAGCGAAGAAAAGATTCCTTCACTTTCTCATTCTCTTTTTTCTTGAAAGCATAAATTTGGGACACGATATCATTTTTTATTGCCCCTTTAGAGAATTCCTCAACAAATTGACAAAAAAGTTTCTCTATGTTTGGAAAATCACCTATGTTCAAAGGTTTCAACCATGTCAAGGTTGTTCCTTCCAACATCAATATGTAAAAACATACAAGCTTTTGTGCTCTGACAACTCTCCTATGTAGGGTTCATTACATTTGTGATAGTGTATTTGATCACCATTATCGTATTTATACAGCCCTACATGGGTATTGTGAGTGTTGACTCGTTTCGTGTTGTTCACTCACCTTAATTTAGCATTTATACTGTCCAACTTAGGCAGCTCATCTATTGGTTCTACGTCAACTTTCTCCTTTGTGCCTGTCATTTCCAATTTATCCACAATATGGAGATTTTTCACAACTACGTACATTGTTCACTCCTCATCAAAGTATTGATTGCCACTATAGTCGACTGGCACTGGGTCCTTAAGTCACTAGGTTTTTCCGCTATTTTCATGCAGTAGCAATCCATACCATCTTTGTAGATCTTTACACTGGTTTTTTTTTAATTGATACTTAAAGTGCATTAATTCCATTTTGTTGCTTGCTAGGATGGCCCCGCTTCCATCTTCGTTCCCTCCCTAAATCTCACCTTGTTGAATCCCTTTGCCATGAAGATGTAAGATCTCTCCAATGATGTATCAAAAAAAAAATCCTTAATGATTGGCTCTCAGGGAGCCAATGGTCCCTGATTCACACTCTCCTCAGTAGAAATATTGCTCACTTGGCCTCCTATATCAAGGTTTCTAATTGGGTAAGACCTTCTTGATCTCAAATACATCAAGAAATGATCACTCTTGCAAAACCCTACCTTGTTATCTCTTGGTATCTTCCAAAATCTCCAACTTGGAAACTCCTCAAACTGCAGTGCTCTCACCTTTGTAATTTGCACAATAAACACTTGATGGCTAGGAGCTTACCACTCTTCTATTAGGCAAGTCCCAAAATTGTTCAAGCAATCACGCTTTTTTGCACAAAACCTATCTTAGCTTGTAAAATCCTTTAATGATGTCTAAATTCAATTTTGGAAAGACCTTTGTACTCTTGATGATTATATATATTTGTGGTCTCATCACTCTAGATTCAATCTTCTTCCGAGGGACATGGATGGCAATCCATGTACCTCTTTGGAAAAATGAGATGAATCTTTGTCCAAAGCTTTCCCTAGATACCCTATTACCAAATATATGATTTTTATGTGATTTAGACTAGTTTAGGTCAGCTAAAAATCAAACCCTATGTCTGCTTTTGTGGTTTTTCACTATGAATTATTTTTTGCCTTTTTGGTCTATTTTTGGTTCCCTTTTACAATTTTTGTTTTTTGAAAGTATGTCTCTAGATATTTCTGTTACAGATTGTATAGGTCTCTATCCAATTTCTCAGATGGGGGACATGGATCACGATCCATGTTCCATTTCTTCTAGTCATGAAACTTGGCCGATTGGTAGAGTCTATTGTTTGGAGTCTACCCCAAAAAGAAATTTGCTTTGGACAAGAAAAAGTAGAAAATCCCCGCTTTTTAGTCGGATAGACTAGCTTTAAGTGTTTTCCCACTATTCTCATCTTTTGAGTGTGTTCTTGGTCTCACCAAACTTTGGTTTCAGTTGATTGCGATCACTATTTCTCAGTTGGTCTCTGCTCTACACTAATCATCATGGATGTAGAAAATGGATCACAATCCATATTCCACCACAAAATCTTTTGGAATTCTTAGTTTTGCTTTCGATGAGTTTCTAAAGTCCTTTGGCACCCTCTTTTTGATTTTAAATCAGCTTTCAAGTCTCTGCTCTACACTAATCATCATGTATGTAGAAAATGGATCACAATCCATATTCCACCACAAAATCTTTTGGAATTCTTAGTTTTGCTTTCGATGAGTTTCTAAAGGCCTTTGGCACCGTCTTTTTTATTTTAACTAAGCTTTCAAGTCTCTATCATCAAATTTTCATTATTTCAGAGTTATGGTCCCTTTGCCCAAAATATGGTTTTCTACCCATTTTGTCTTGATCTTTTCAGCTTAATTGGATGGTGATGATTCCTACTTACCCTACTTCTATCTGCTAAAAAGAAACTAGAAACAAAAATGAACAAAACAATGGAACTAAAAATCATAACAAAAAATGGAACACCACCTCAAAGCAATGAGAAAATTTGAAGAATGAAAGAATAGATCTACCCAGTCCCTTGACTCCATACTCTATCAGGCACTAAACTCATGTCTAGTTGCTTTGCTGCTAATGTGTATGGAATGGAAGAAAAACCTTTGAATAACAAAAACTCTAAGTACGCACTAGGTCATTCACCACCTAAGGTTCATTCACCGATAATGGCGCCAATGTTAGTAGGTCGTAGGGAAAGACGCCCATAGCATAGCTTTCTGGCACTAACATACTCTTGTCAATACTCAAGGAAGTTCTTTCGATGGGTCACACAGACTCTTTGAGGGTGTCAATCTTAGGAAGTGAACCTTACAAGCCAAGATGTTAGTCTCTATAAGCAGATCACCAACTCATAGATAGCATGTGATCACGTGGAGGAAAATGGCATACACGTGGTGAATGCATATGACATAGACATATGTGATTCTATGGGTTATCCTCTTGATGATGGAGATGCTTATTTTTTTTCTTTTGAAAATGGTTTGAATCACATGGTTAGGAGAATTGTTGATATTGAGAAGGACTATGTAATTACTTGGGTTTGTTTAATGATCATGCTATGGAAAGTGAGGTTGTGAATCATATGCTAGAATTGAAGCTCAAGATATGAACTCCTTGGACTCTTCTCTTGAGCATGATATTGCTAAATTTGATGCATGCCATGGTTTAGAAGACTCTCACAATAATATTGTTGCTACGGATGAAGACTTTGTTTCAATTTATGCTCTATTTGACGAGATGCCGATGGATGTGAATCATGTCATAGATAGTTGCACTGAAAATTATCTTATGGAATCTTGTATTGAGCTTCATGTTGCCAATTTCATGCTTCTAAGTCTGATATGGATCCTATGATTATGCATGAGACTATGATGCCTGAAGATGACGTTTTCACATATGGATTGTTTTATGATAAGCATATGGTTGTTGATTATGTGGATGGTTGTGCTATAGATGGTTTTATGGAATCCCATGTTGAGATTAAATTATTCAATTATATGCTTTGAATGTTGATTTGCAGCCCATATTTATGCATGATGATATGGTCTTTGATGATAGTGTATCTACTCGTGTCTTGTTTGGTGCTACTTGTTGCAAGCTCTAATGTCAAGCAGAGAATTTTAGAGGAATAAATGAAGATAATGAAAGAGGCTTTTTGCTTTGGAAATATTGATGAGATGGATGGTCATATGCTTTGTATTAGTGGCTTTGATATGCCCACCAAGTTGGATGATGGCATGCCTAATAGGAGCCTAATAGTCTCAGTCATGATGGACAAGAGAAAGTGCTCTTTTGTGGTTTGGCATGCAAGGATACTTTGGATGTCTTGACTAGACAAATTACGGTTGAAAATATAGAAGCTTTGATGGATATATTTGAGATATGTGATTTGTATGAGTTGAAGTTTGAATTTTTGGCTTGGATTTTATGCAATATTATGTGTACAACAGAGGGAAGAGATCTATTTTGTGTCAAGAGCACATGGGCTCTTATGGGAAAAGCTCTTGGTATGTTATGTGTATGATTATTGGATGTGGCATGGAGGTCTTAGCTCTCTTTGTATATAGTGATGCTTTTGTGGGATGCAAGCTAGAGGGTACCTACAAGATGCTATAGTATGTACATGAAACACTTGAAAGTGTTCCATGGTTGTTGAGGGGGCAATATGTGCCTCTTTTTTTAGGAATAATGGGATACACCCAAATACTTTAAGAAGTGTTCTTTTATGATTTTGGGACCCTTGGATATACATAAAGCATGCTTGTATAAAGTGTACAAAGGTGTTGTGTACCAGATGTCTCTACGCATGCGTGCCAATTGTGCGGGTAGCCACTTTGTGTTGTTCCCAAGCACAATTTTCGGTCACCCACTTATGTTCTCCTTATTCTTTGTACATATGCAAGAATAAGGATATTACATTGATGGCAAGATTTCTAAGTTTGTAATGAGCCAGATGCGACCCTTGGAGCTTCAAGCTCAACAACTACACACACACACACACACACACACACACACACACACAGAGCTTCGACCACCATACCCCCTTTCTCATGGACCCTAGTGAGGACCTCGGGGGGTTCACTATGTGTAAAACTACCATATCACGTGCGTTCAAAACATGTTTGTAAAACCCCTTATCTGTGAAATGTACCCTTTTCTTTTAAAATCTATAAGTTTTTTTCAAATTTGAAAAATAGTATCCCTTCTGCATATATATTTCTATAAGTTTCAAGAACTTTAAATACCCTTCTGTTGAACTCACGTGATAGCTTACATTTTTCTTAGGTGACCTACCCGCGGTGAGGACGTCACCACTTTGCATGGCCAACCCCTAAGCAGCTCGATACTTTGACGTCTTATTAACAAGCTCCTTTTTCATCTTATAGTTGTAACTCACACATAAGTCCATGACGCTTGAGCACCTAGTGTGTATGCACATGCCCAACTTTAAGTATACATCACATTTCTTCCCCCTTCAGAATTTTTGATCTCAAAAATTTCATTGGAAGAAATAATCTTAAAGTTGGGGAACCTTTTGTGGAGAGTGCTTACACGCTCCTAGGTAGAACACTCTATAAAAAAAGCTTTCCATTTGATTGAACACTCTTTATATATTACATGCCTGGTTCACTTTTCTCATAGTATTTTCTTAGGCTCATGAGTAAGTATATATGAGTTCAAAAACTTGATCATCTAGGACCAAATTATCGGAATTCCCAAGTCTTTTCTTAAGCCCACTAACATGAAAAATTGGGTGGATTCCATGTGTCCCTGGTAATTGGAGCTTGTAAGCTCTCTTTGCCCTGTATTCTTGAGTATTGTGTAAGGACCATAGTACCTAGGAGATGACTTTGGACATAGTCTACTTTTCATAGTTTCTGATTTTTCAGGTACCTTAAGGTAACTTGTTCTACTTCCTCAAAGGTGAGAGGTCTCCTATGAGGGTCAACATAGTCTCTAGCTCTATCTTGAGATCTCATAATATGCTAACTTGAGCAAGTTTAAGGATTTCATTCATGCCTTATAGAAAATATTTATCTACATGAACCTTCTCCTTTGGAGTCCTACCGCCTGGGGGGGTTCACCATTCAGTACCCCCTATACAATATGCATTTGTGGGGTGTTAAAAAAAACCCTCTTTTAACATGTTTGAATGAATAAAATGACCCTTATTTTAGGATTTTTGTTCCAAAATTGAATATAAAAACCCCTTATTTTAATGTATCTTTATTAAATTGCTTAATTTTTTGCATTTTAAAACCCCTCCTTTCGAACTCACGTTATACATTAACATGATTACATAGTGCACCCCCCGAGCCTACCGCATAGGGAGCTCTTGGTTGAAATCCATGCATTTACATGAATGGACTATACTCTTTGAAAGCACGCTTGGCGTTGTTATATGAAAACTATAATGTAGGTTAGTACTCTTCCCAATTAGTTTGAATTTTAGTTTCACTTGGTCTTACTGTAGAAGATGAGCCTGATATCATCAAGGAAAATTTCTACAAATTGACCTTGATATGGTCATAAAACATCATTCATTAATTTCACAAAGGTGGCCAAAGCATTGGTTAGGCCAAAGGGGATTACCACAAATTCCTAATGACCATAACTAGTTCTTAATGTTGTTTTATAAACGTCTTGGGCTTTAATTTTAACATAATGATACCCTTACCTAAGATCAATTATAGATGATTATTTAGCTCCTAAAAATTGATCAAAAAGATCTTCCATATGTGGCATTGGAAATCTATTCTGGATTGTGAGATTATTTAATGCTCTATTGTCAACACATAGTCAGATAGAGTCATCCTTTTCCTTTACTAATAAAATTGGGGATGCACATGGTGAATTGCTTGGCTTAATGAAGCCCTTATCAATTTATTCGTTTAATCGCTTCTCTACCTCTAGGTGTTGTGCTTGTCCCAATCTATAAGGGGGTAATGGCATGCTCAATTTCATCTCTTTTCAGAGGTAGATCACAAGGTAGATCAACAAGAAAAACATCTTCAAACTCATCTAGCAAATCACTTAACTTTTTCTTATACTCACAATCATCAGACACAAATGAGTAGGAGAGATCCTTCTTCATTTCATAACACTAAAAGACTGTACAAAAATACCGAAAGACTATACATACAGTTTACGCCAAACCATATACAATGCACAAGACTCTCTTTTTACAAGCTTTTGGAGTTCTAGAGAACATATCAAAGGAGATCTAGGTACATCATGTTCACCTTGAATAACATAGGTCTAACCTTCTTTTTCAAATTCCAATGAGTTTTGCTAATAGCTTCTTTGCAAAGAAGGTCCCAACACCCATAACCACTCTCTCCGAAAATCAAATTTGTGCATTCCATACTCATTATTTGGAAGTCAAGGGTATCCTTATAGCCTTAAATTTCTACTTCCAAATTGGACACCCTCTCTGGTTGTGTGTGTGTGTGTGTGTGTGTGTGTGTGTGAGAGAGAGAGAGAGAGAGACTCCCTCTCCCCGTTGTGTGTGTGTGTGTGTGTGAGAGAGAGAGAGAGAGAGAGAGAGAGAAACTCCACCTGCACGGGCTTATCCTCCATCCCTGCGCGTATCGGCGCCCGCGTTTCCCAAGCCTGAGCCGCTCCCCTCCCGCGTCGCGTGAACCCTCAACCGCGCGCTCAAGCCTCAGCCCGCTGCCCGCCTCGCGTGAGCGCAGGGACAACCTCAAAAGCTCCTCCCGTCAAAAAAAAGCTCGTAATAGGCTACCCATAAAAATCGACGGCCTTCCCTCATCCGCCTTTTTGAAACGTCGATCCCATCTCCCTTCGCCCGTGTTAGATAGTCTAACCTTTTTTTCCAAATTCCAATGAGTTTTGCTAATAGCTTCTTTGCAAAGAAGGTCCCAACACCCATAACCACTCTCTCTGGAAATCAAATTTGTGCATTCCATACTCATTATTTGGAAGTCAAGGGTATCCTTATAGCCTTAAATTTCTACTTTCAAATTGGACACTAAAGTATCACGTACATTCTTATCTTCTCCTCACATGAGAGAGACAACAGATTGGTATGTGTTATAGATTGTTGGAGAATTCTTAGTTTCTTGACGACAACATAATTTATAAAGTTGTGAGTGGCACATTTCTCAATCATAACTCTCACTCTTTTATCTTTAACAAAGCCATGCATTCTAACTAATTCATGTGGTCCAAAAGTGGAACTCCACATATTAGCTGATAGATTATAAGCATGAGTACCGCTAGCATGTAAAAACTCTATTGATTTATACTTTCCATTATGAGGTAAGGAGAGGGTTTGAATGACATGGATTTTCTTATCCTTTTTGACTTTGTCAAGGTTCTTATATCTATCATCATTCCTTTTCTTCTTATTATTAGGGCACTTCCATGTAGGGTGGTTAGATGACAAATAGGTGAGGATTGGTTCTTCTTGTTTGTGTTGTGGACATGTTTTCACTTGAGTAATTTTTAACCATTCTTAAAGAAAATCAGTTCATCCGACTACATTCAAAGTGAAAACTCTAACAGACATTACAACTATGCTATGGAGTGCATATAAGTGTAATCGATAGTTTGTTCTTAGCGAGTGATATTCCATAAGTTGGATAGTACTAAGCTTTATTTTCATCTAGCACATCATTTGCAAGGTCATGGTTAGTCTATGTGGGTCATGCAAGTTATCCATGATATATGCTCTAAAGATACATACATCACATCATGAAGAAGTGGAAAGCTATACCTAAAGAGAGTTTTCCTTGTGTATGTATCACAATGCTCATCCTAATGTGTCACAAGCACAAGACTAGTAAAAGTGATATGCATGTGAGAAACCAAGTTAATTGCTTTTGTGGAATGTGATCAAATTTGCTACTAGCTCCAAAGCATTTAGAATGTGAAAGCATTGATGAACAATACCTAGCCTATCTCCCAAGTCTTGTGGACCTTTCCCAATACTTACAAGGGTAGGTAAGGTTGCCTACAAGTTACATTCACCAACTAATTCACCTATCCATCTAGTATTCATGTGGGTTACTTAAGGAAATAACTCGGCACTACAAGTGATATGTTGGCACAAGGGTGTTAATAGATATCCATTAGTAAGAGTCTACATTAGAAGACAATGAATAGCATACATGATACATGCATGAAAATAAATATTTTCCAAGTGGAAGGAAAGGCCTCCCTCAAAAAGAGATTTCCAATTTTGTGTCAAGGATAAAACATTTGCAAAAGGGGGGAGTGATATCAAGGCACATATCCAATTTGAGATAAGACCCAAAAATGAAGTGTGTAGGAAAGGCTTCAGAGAGGGAGAGGGTTAAAAATAGGAGAAAGCAAAAAGACTAAGTAGGTAGGGCCTTGTGGATAGAGGATATACTGGTAAGAGGAATAGAGAGGGAGAGGGTTAAAAGAAGAAGAAAGCGAAGAGATTAAGGAGGTAGGGCTTTGTGGATAGAGGGAGGTAGACAAAGGAAGAGGTAAGAGAGGAAAAAAAGAGAGAGATTGAAAGAGGGAGAAAAAAGGACAAAGAGGGAGATATGAAAGAGTAATTATATGGAGAAAGACAAAGACTAATTAGATAGTGAATGAGAATGAAAGGCAAGAGGGGTAGAGATAGAGAGAGACAAAGAGACGGATAGAGATAGACTTGAGGGAGAAAAATATAATAAGAGAGCTACGGAATTTGGAAAGAATGAGAGGGAGATCGAGAAGGAAGAAGAGGCATAGAGATGAAGAGAATTAAAGAACGAAGAAAAGATGTAGGGAATGAAGGAGAGAAACATATAAGAGGGATGGAAAGAGAGAGATAAAGAGAGGGAAAGGGAGATAGAGAAGGCTTTGTAAATAGCGGTAAACAACATAAATATTTCCATGGTAGTGAGTTTTTCTGTTTCTTATCCGCTTTGTTTTTTTTCAACAGCCTATACTCTGTTGGTCTTATTGTCATACAATGTTTGTTGATAATTGTGTCAATATGTGGGCAAAGACGGGGCGAATCTTCCTTATTATTTTGATATTTGTGATGTTTCAATAATTACAAGAGACTATTTTGCAGCTCGCTTTTAGCTCTTGATTGTTAACAAAATTGATAGTGTGGAATCTTATGTAGTCTTCTCGGGCAGCTCGCTTATTATGCTTTCATGATGCTCTTCCAGATAGCTTTGGACATACTCGGGTGGCGTGGCAATTCACCTGGTATGGTGGCATCCTGTCTCCCTAGTCTCTCACTGATTTTTTCGATTGGGTGGCTTCCTTTGTAGCCGGTGTTGGTTTGTCTACAGTTAGGGTGGCTCTCTTTGTAGCGAGTTTATGGTAGGCTATCCTATGTTTGGTGGTGCCATGGCTTGAGTCAGGATAGGCATAACAATTGTTTTTTTAGGTCTACGTGGGCATGATAAAGATTATTTGCTTTGAAATCACTTTTGCTTTGGCCTCAAAGTTAAGGTCAACCCCCCCCCCCCCCCCCGGCTTCATCTACTTTTTCACCTTGTTAATTGAGACCCCCAAGGTCTATAAGTTCTAGGTATGGCATCTGTTCTCTAGAGGCACCCCTTCACCTACTTACTTTTCACCTTGTTAATTGAGACCCAAGTTCTATAAAGGTTATTTGGCATCTGTAAACTTGTGAGAGAGAGAGAGAGAGAGAGATTCTTTTCTCCTGTATTTACTAGTAACCAGCCACTCATCACACTTTGAATACCATACCGGCTTTAATTATGGCCCGAAAAAAGAAAGAAAAAGAGAAGTACAGTTATAACTTGTCAAGGGGGGTAGGTAAGCGGCGTGAAGCGCTCCTCCCGAGAGATATGGCTCTTTTCTGAGGAGCTTCCCTGAGTGTATATGGACAAGAGTTCGATTCCCAGCATCGCTCTCTCCACAAAAAAGAAACAATTGTATCTAGCAGAAAGAATAGGGTGTTTCCAATAAATTAGTTTCAACAGTGGATCCAAAGCTTATGAAGAGTGATTCATTTTACAAGGCAAGAAGATAGTTTAAGAGCATTCTATACCTACTAATGACTAAATTAAAGATCTTGCAGTTAAGGGCAGCTCCAATATAACAGCAAGTGGCTACATACACAAAGATACTCACTGCACATTACCATCATGCCCTGCAAGAAAGAAGTACTTATCCTTTCTTTTGAAGTTGGTAATCTCATAGCCAAGCACTCCGGCGAGCTGTTTCTGCACCAGATTTGCGATCTCAATCGCGCTCTTGCCGCTCTTTCGCAGCTCAAGCGCGCAAATAGGCTCCAAGAAGGTGATCTCACATGACGGCGTCGGATTCATAGCCAGAAAGAAGCCATCCATGAATTTATACCCCCTTGCAGAGGTGCCATGGAATAAGCTCATCTTCACATCGACCGCCACCGGCACAACCCAATCTGCCAACTCTGCAAACAATGGGCTAAACCTCAAGAGGAAGGGCTCTCGACATGTCGTACCCTCGGGACAAACGCATAGATCCTCTTTCTCAAGCAATCCCTTTATGATCTTAGCATCCTCTTCTCGGTTCCTGGTTAGTCTAGTTGTGTGGATGGGTGTCATGAACTCTGATATCTTGCTAACACTGAAGGACAGGCCGCGCACTTTGCGCCGCAACGCCATGGTCACAAAGGTGGGATCTGCAAGCGTCCGATGCACAGCGACATACATAACACCTTTCTGTTGAGAATGATCAAGCTGGAGGAGTGGAGGTGCACCTCTCACCCTGAGCCTGAGCCCGAGAAACGAAACGATGGGATAGGCAAGCTCTTGGGGCAATGTTCGGCCTGCAAGCATTCTTGCAATGGCAAGGGCAAAGCCTAGTGGCATCCATAGGGCAATCGCCAATGAGGTGAGTGGCGTCGGCCTGATCACAAGCCGCCCGTCGTGGAAAACTAGTGGGGAGAGGTACTCCTCTCTTGACACTTTCTCTCCACACTTGCTCTGATGGACCACAGTTGTTTCCTGCAAGAAAAACATGCATGTTTTACATGGACTCAAGCAGAGTGGTATAAAGGTGTAACTTAAAGCATCTCAAGGAAGGAAGGAAATCTGTATATTTTCCACTATACATGTGAGGTTGACAGGAGAAAGATAAGCTAACCTGGCATTGTGAGAAAGCCCCATGTTGCTTTCCCTTAACACACAGGGCATAAAGTGCCCGAGGGGCGTCCCCGCACCGGAGAAGATCAACTGCTTGAAGCTTCTTGTCTTCGCTGATCATGTTCCTAGATGATGCGAAGAAGCCAGTGCAATTGCCATTCTCAGTGACTTCAAGCTCCGAGGCGAGCAAGACATCCACACGCAGATGTGTCCTGAGAAAATACTCAACAAAGAGCTTCGGATGTGATGTAATCACGCAGCGTGCATATCCGCAGGTTGCACTCACATTCAAGAATGCTCTGTAAGCAGCAGGCTCAAGATCCTCGAGGAAGAATTTCGGCAGCACTGCCACAGCGACGGCGCGCACTTCCGACATTTTCAGCCCGGTGGTCGCTATAAACGCCTGGAGCTGGATTGCAAAGGAAAGGGAAATGCATATGGAAATCACCCAGATGAGGGGGCTCATCAGAAGGAGGAAGAGAGCTCTGAGAGGACCGCCTGCCTCTAATGCTACTAGCATGTAGTAGGGAAAGAAGCTTTTCTCCCTAAGCAGAGTGCCTTCCAAATGGGCAATGAAGAGCTCCGTCGGTAAATCTTTGATCGCGTCTGGCTTAATCAAATTAGGGTCTGCCATGGAAGCTGCAGGGAGCTTGATGAATGTAGTGTGGGCGAGTGAGCAAGTCTGTGTGTGTGTTTGAGAGAGAGAGAGAGAGAGAGAGAGCGAGAGAGTCGAGGGGCAGAGGCAGCAGAGCCATTATGACTTATTTGTATGTCGAGGGGTGGTGAACTGCAGTGTTGAGTAAGGGTACGCATGAGTCCATTAATTGAGAAGGTCCAACCCACTGGGCTGTCATGATGTGATATGTGTTCCTCCTTTTTATTGGGCGCTTGAGTCTTGACGTACCTTCAGTGCCCTTGAGGTTTGCCATTGGAATCAGAACCGATAATCAACCATCTCCGTCCGACCATGCCGGAGCCGCCCACGACCTCCCTTCAGTGTTCGGGAAAATTCATTTTTCCAAAGTCCTTGAATTTGCCAAGAGGAAATTTTTAAAAATTGGGTCTTTCTTCGAGTTTTTGCACAATTTTTGTGTATTTTGGGACATAATTTCTCCTTTTCCCCTTGCTCTCAACCAGCATTTTTGAAATGGAAAACGGCACGATACAAAGCTGAGACACATTTTTCCCGAACACTGCCTCCGTTCGACCGTGAAGCCGCCATCGGCACATTTAAACATGTTCCCCATGCTAAGGCCCCATCCCTCCAAACTTTGGAGGAGAAAATCATTTTTCCAAACATACAAAATTCCTTTCCTTGGATTTGCCAAGAGGAAATTTAGAAAATTAGGTTTATTTTTCAAGTTTTTACACTATTTTTCTCTATTTTTGGGCGGAATTTCTCCCTTTCCCCGTGCCCTCAACAGGCATTTTTGAAATTGAAAATGGCACGATATTAAGCTGAGACACATTTTTCCCGAACATTGCTCCAAAGGCTTCCAGGTTGGGTTGATTTTTTATGGACATTTTATCCATTTTTTGGTATTTTGCTCCCTTTTTTCGGAGAAAATGGTGAGTTGCTCTCCAAGAAAAACACTAAATCAGCCCAAAATGTGTAAAATCTCTAAAAACTTTGAAGGGCAAGGGTGCTTTTGAGCCTTTCAATGTTTCCTCCCAACTATATAGGGGTCTTCATCGACAACCTGAGAAATAACTCTAGTTCCTGTCATGACTTCTCAATGATCAAGCAGTGGGTCTGGTGTTGCTTATTCTTGAAAGCACTATTCATAACGTTATCTCCAAGTAAATAACATCATGATGGCACCCCACATATTGGGTGCACAACATAAACCACGTATGGATACCTTGGCCAAGTTGATTTGGTAGCTCATATGCAAATAGTGAAAAACTGCATCAATTTGTCTTTAAAGTGCTATCTATTGTCCATGGCTTGTTTCTAGAAAAAGCTTCGCCATCTATAGCATCCATTTATCTTGAAAGATTACAACCTTGCTTACAAGGTTGCCCCTCCCCCCCTTTCCCAACTATGTCAACCATAGGCATGGGTAGGCAGACCTACGGTGGAATGAATGATCATTGCAACTCTTAGACAAAGTATTCTCAAGAAAAAGGTGTAAATGGAAATGGCCTATGAATTTTGAAAGTAGTGGAAATAGGAAAATTAGATAAAGCACTTTTGTGAGATTACTTTGCGAGTATAGCGAGTGAACTTAATTGATGGTAGCAACATAAACATGGTACTTAGTTAACTTGGCATGAACAATACTTTTGCAAAAGAGAGAGTTTAGAAAACATGACAACAGTTGAGGACCAGATTTATGTGGAGCCAGTCCCCCCTCCAATAGGCATTTGTATTTTAGTTTCTCCCATCAAAAGAGACTTGGTACAATACAATCTTTGTGTTCCTTGTGACCTAGGTGATGCAATGAAGAGGGAAAGCTTCATGCATCACAAGCATAACATAAACTTTGTAGAAAGCATTAACTATCCCAAGGCCTCAAACACCTTCGAAGGTGGAGAGAGCTAGCGGCCCAGCGGGGAATGAGGGTAGGGAAGAGGAAGAAGAAACATTCCATAGGAGAAAAAAATAGTTCCTCACTTATCATCACTCTTCTTGCTAGCATACATAATAGCATACTAATGAAGATGGAGAAAATGACAACCTTAAGCATTGAAGCATGGCTCTTGGTTGGATTTGCATTCCATAGCCAAGAGTGTGGGTGTAGGCTCTCAACTTCTCTACTAGCTTGGAGAAGGAGATGGAGCTCTTGCACTTTGCACTTCACAGAATGAGAGTATGTGTGAGTGTGTGTCCAAGCTAGCTCCCTTCTTGCTTTGGTAAACCCCCCCTTGTAGCTTAAGCTTGAAGCTCATTGGTGAAGGGGATCGGGGAGCACCACAGACGGAGAGTGAGAGAGAGAGAAGGAGAGACACATACGATGTGGGTGGGGAGACTCAAAGAGTGAGCAGCCCCCTATACACTTATGCTATGTATAAGGTATACAAGTCAGTGGGCGCCCAGACTCTGGGCAGCCGGGCAAGGCACAGGCACCTATACCCCAACAACCTCCCACTTAAAGGCGACTGTGCCTTTAAGCAAGGGAGCCTAGTCTAAAGACTACAAAAGGCGAGAGAAAACCGCTCTCAACCGATGCCCACTGGCTGGCTGTGATCGTGTGCATCCGACTGTCCTGCTCCCGTGTAAGTCCATACACCACCAGACGTACCACACATGTACTGCAAGTATGTACGCAATACCTGCATATCTCCCTCGTGCACTATGCCATCATCAGTCAACAAACGACTGACAACCCCAACTGCAAATGCTCCCATTGCAGCTGCGATATCCGGTCTCAAGATCAGTATCTCATACATGAGACCACCGAATGCCGATGCAATGCTAGCGGGCCCTGCTAGCTCTACGGAGCATGCATCAACATATATATCCCTGGCAATAGGCATCTCTGACTAACAAGGCGTGTCAGCCACATGCATCTCCTGACTGTCCACAAAAGACGCATCAACCTGTCGTACAACCTCAGAGCAAACCAGCTGCTCTAGGTGTCTGCTGGAAGACATATCCTGCACAACTATATCCCCATGCTCACTGTCGAGCATAGAAAGGAATGACTGCATAATACCTGACATCTCAGCCTCCTCTGCAATCATCCACTGCAAACATGACCACTCAATCTGCTATGACTCACTAGAGCTCTCATGCTCTAACTCCATATGCATAGACTCTTGCACAACGTCCTCCTGTCGTGACTCACTAGAGCAAGACCGCTCTACCTGTCTATCCTGCATAGAAGTATCTCGCACAACTGACTCTCTGCTTTGCTCAGTCACTAGCAAAGCATGCATGTCTGACTCTGTCACCTCTCTGTGTGACTGCTCAAGTCGTGCCCCAACTGTGTGCACAACGAGCTCACTACTCTGCACTCCATGCAAAGCACCCTGCAACCCACAAGAAAAAGAGACTCGCCTGCTCTCTCGCTCTCTACCTGGCCGCATGATCACAGAGACAACACCGTCTCTCGCGTGATCCACATGCAATGGGTAACCTGTACCACTCCTGGCACCTCTCACAATCACTAGCAAACCCAAATGCAATGCAAAAGATCGCTCAAGCAGCGATACCCGACATCCACTATACCGTAACTGTCTGACTGAGATCAAATCCCGTCTCAGATCTGGCACATAACGCACATGACGCAGGGTAAATCTCATACCAATGGGCAAGGACAAACATATGTCTCCTACACCCTCAATGTCATACACAACACCATCAGCCATGTGCACACAACCAAGTCTCCCACTAGAAAACGTGCTAAACCACTCACGATGCGACGTGACATGGAAAGTAGCATCTGAATCTAGTAACCAATGTGAAGACAATGTGCAATGCGATATGCAATCCGTAGACATAAGATCGTCTGAAGACAAGCTAGATGTAAATGTGACATCGTCGTCACAATCATACTCAGTAACCACCGTACTGATCTCACTAGCATCTGTCATGCCCAAATCTGCATCACGCATCTGTCGCCTCCGTTGTCTCAAACGCCTGAAACATCGACGCCTAATGTGCCCTCTATGTCCACAATGCCAACATGTCAAGTCTCTATGCCGTCGAGACTTGCGTGTGGGACCAATATCTCCCATGGACATAGAAGTGGGACTAGACTCCCCTGTAGACATGGATGTCACGTACATAGCATGTAAAATCTGCCATAAAGCATGAGTTGTAGTCTCTCTCGAGACCTGCCAGTCAACAGACTCAACCAGATGCAAACGAATCGTAGACATGGCTAACTCATCAAGATCCTGCCAATCATCATCACGCATAGACTTGGGCTTCGCCGATAAACCACGCAAGGGTTTATCCTGTTCCAAATCCGCCAATGCAACAAGCATATGCTCCTTCCAAGCAACAAAATTTGCACCATCAAACTGTGTCAGACCATAACGCTGGAAGTCAAATGAAAAATCAGCCATAATGCTCGCAAAAGAGCAACCAACAATGAGTAGCAAATGTCAACCAAATCAGCCCTAAACTGGCTCGAATTGCATCAACAAAAGTCTGCAAATATGGCTGTAAGATATGACTGCAAATCAGCCCCAAAACAGCCCCAAAATTCAGCTCTTAAACAGCTTCATAAACAAGTCACAAATGTGTCCCAAATCAGCCTACAGCTGAGTCATACATGGACACTTGCAAAGAGGAAACAATGGTTGAAAATTTAGCGCCCAAATAAGCCCTCAAACATGCCTGTAAACTTGTAAACCTGTAGCTGAAACCTGTTGAAAAACCTCAAGCCATTAGTGCTCGAATCCGGCTACCTAGCTCGTAGCCACACAAGCATACATCACAATACTCACTCCTGTGAGTGTGCCAAGATAATTGTATGCCTGTCAAACCCGTGAGCTAATCACCAAGCCCACACACGTGCGGTATCGATGCATACACACGCACAAATCTCCCACCTGCAGAGAACACCGCACGCAAATGCTGAGTGCAACCCGCAATCTCTACCTAGATCGCATAAATGATACGCATAAAACTCGTGGGAAAATTTCGCCAGAGTTTTGACGCACAATGGCTATCAACACAAAATAACCATTATCCTGCAAGCTCAATACAATGAGCAATCAATGCGCATCAAACTACACTCAATATACATGCATAAGCTCTGCAAACCTGTGTCCAACAAATGTTCACAAAGAGTACCACAGGTGATCATACATGTCATCCATAACCAACCTCTGCACTTGCTCACAAGATCTACTGCTCACCACATAAGAATACATAGAGCATTATCCGCTCAAACACCATGTATGCAAGCCACAACACTGCAGAAGAACCACTCAACTGCAACTGGCAACACCTATGGGAGTACTAGACTCAACCTGTACCTGGGAGTCAAACCCGATCTTGTAACACCTCATATGTGCCTGTTACCTGCAGTGTACACGGGTAAGCTGTCTGCAGCAAAGAAAACAACAGAGCCCAAAACTGTCATGAAAAACAGTCTCTGTGTTTTTAATTTCAGACCCACCTGCACTCTGAATCAGAAAACAATTTCTTCTACAAAGTCGTAGAGCTCAAAGCCAGCTTCGTTTTGAACCAAAAAGTTTTGGAATCGGAGCTCTGTAACTCAAGTTATGAGCAAAATAGTAGACTGCTGTCAAACTGCCAAAAACTGAACGACTTTCTTCTCTGCTTCTTTGAGCTCATAGAAAGGCTCAAACTCACTTCCCACCTCGATGCATGAGCTGAATGCATCAATCTCACAATGCTTCCATGTCTATGGAAGCTCCAAGCTCCAACCTATCGTCGCCGATGTAGCCGTTGCAAAGCTTGCCAAGAAGAGGGAAAATGATGTACACTGTGGGCTGATCTGTACAGGAACTCTGATCTGTGAGCACTAGGAAGCTCCTGAGAGCTCTCCTGCAAGCCTCTGTATGGCTGCCCATAAGCCTCCTCTATTTCTTTGCTTAGATCCGTGACCTCTCCGCCATAGCTGACGAGTTCATCGCGAAGCCGTCCATCTACGCTCTCACACCTGTCGCTCTGATACCAATTGAAGGGGATCGGGGAGCACCACAGATGGAGAGTGAGAGAGAGAGAGAAGGAGAGACACATACGATGTGGGTGGGGAGACTCAAAGAGTGAGCAGCCCCCTATACAAAGAGTGAGCAGCCCCCTATACACTTATGCTATGTATAAGGTATACAAGTCAGTGGGCGCCCAGACTCTGGGCGGCCGGGCAAGACATAGGCGCCTATACCCCAACAATTGGACCCCTGCAAGACTGGCCAATCACATGCATGTTGCATTACAAGAAGTAACAAAGGTAGTCTTGGGACAAGTGTCCCCCTTTCCCCTTTGAGAGAGAGGACTTGATAAATGCAAAAACAATTAATTAAATCTACTAAATTATCATTGGACCCCTTGTGAGGCTAACCAATAGGCTTTGGACACTCCCTGAGGGTAACCTACCTAGGGGCTTGACATATGTCCTACTTGCCTCTTGAGCAAGGGGTGCCCTTTGGGAGAGAAGTGGTCAAGCGTCCACCCCCCCTACTTGCATGGTTCACCCTCTCCTTGTAGGGATATGTGTTGACTTTTGTGACACCTCAAGTCCCTCAACCTTGGGCCCAGTTCTCACCACAAGCTCGGCCCTTAAGCCCCTCAAGCTTGGGCTCGGTTCCCACCTCAAGTACAACTCTAGCATCTCTATCATGACAAGCACCTCAAGCATCTCAATCATCAAGCACTTCAAGCATATCAGCCATCAGCAAGCTTGACAAGCATCTCAGGCTTGGGCCGCGGGTTCCCACCTCAAGCACAACTCTAGCTTACCTAAGGTCGAAGGACTTTTAACACTAACCTTTGGAGGTCTTCAATGAACACTCAAGAGGTTATGTGCACTTGTGACACTTTTAACGACAAAAATACATTGGTTTTTATACTCCTCGGTGTCACTAAGACCATCGCTAACAGCGTCGCTACCGGAATGTCACTATATGTGTTGCTATATAGCGACGTAGATAGCAACGTTGATAGCGATGGTGTAGGCTTCCTATAGCGACGCTCATAGCGATGTTGCAGAGCCTTATATAGCGACGCTTATAGCGACGCCCGAGAGTAAAAAATTATTGGGTGGCAGGGCATTCATCAACCATATTGAATGTTTCAATAAATAGAGTAAACATTAGTGAATCCAAGATAAGCCCAGATTCACCTTTGAAAGAAAGTGCAAGGTATAGACCCAAAGTAGTCACCCACAAGACAATATAACCATTAACTCTATCATGCATAGTATTGTTTGTAGAATAAAGATACAAAATTGACAAAAGTAATTGGACAAAAGTAAATTGATGAAAGTAAATCAATGACAATTATACACATCATAGGCAAAATCACTTGATTGTTAAGCTTTGCAAATGTAATAGTTACAACACAATTGTCATTATTGAGAAAATACATGGTTTTTCAATAGTTACTATACACGTCATCTCAATATACAATCTATGACAAAAGGAAACTAATGCTATCTGGCTACGGCTACGACTAAACTGACGTCGGCTAATCAGACATCTCATCGCGTCCAAGCGGCGTATCTATCGGGTTCTGCAAAAAAACAATAAGACGTACTTTCTGTAAGTATGAATATATAATTACAAAACAATTTATTTTCTTAGCTTATCATTAAAATACAACAAATGTAAAAGTGTAAAGTGAAATACTAACCATGCCGCCGCGAGAACTCAGAATGTCCATGAGGGCCTTTAAGCTCTTTCTACCTGCGTACGCGCGCTCGTACGGAGTGGGGTCACGTCCTGCATCGACCACTATTCAAAACATACAAAGAATCCATGCAATTTGATGCTCGTCTGGCACCACCTCAGCGGTTTCAGACTAAGCATCTACTTCGATCTCCTCCGTTGATACTGTTGTCATTGGCACATGGTAGCCCTCATACGTCTGTGCATTACGAGGGGCTACCTCTATGATGTACCACCAATTTGATGCAGACTTTGTAGGATGAAATATCACCTTCCAGAGCCACATAACTTACATGAGAGCTTCCAAGCACATAGCTTCTAAAATTGGATGTTAACTATTTACAGACTTACTTGTTCACAATGCTCAGGGTAGTACGAAAGTGTCTCTTAGGTTGGTCCATTTTTTAGTTGAATCCACCTCAAGGAAACCAGACTCTCCTCTGTGCATAGTAGCGTTGTGACCCTCCATGTTTACCTTGAACCATTGCATGTCGAACAAGCCGACAAAAAATCCTCTATAATTGATCCTTAGAATCTCTTGTAGCGTGCCGAAGTAAGTGAGTTCCGTCACCACGGATCTGTATCAGAGGACCATCACCGACTAGACTGTTCAAATTTTCCCATGATTCTACTGTAAGATGTTGATTTCTGACCAAATGGATTTACGCCATCCATAGCTAGGCCTATGCACAAATTTTGAGCTTCCCTGGCAAAATCCAGCCATGTATCGTCTATATGTTTCCAAGCTGCGCAATCTGCAGGAATCCGTAACACACCATCCAAAGATCTATTCTCCTCGTGCCATGATGCTAGGGCGGTCATGGACTTGCATTCAAAGAAATTCTTGATGCGAGAGAAGCAGAGGAAAATGTCGCAAAACCTTTTGTGGAATTTTTGTTTTGTGGAGATCTACTCGATATCTCTCGGAATCACATATCGGACACTTCTCCATGTCTATGTATTCTCCTCTGAAAAAAATGCAGCCGTTAGGACAAGCGTGAATCGAATTGTAATCCATCTCCAAGTTTCACAAGATCTTTCTTGCTTCCTCTCTAGATTCTGGCATCACATTATCAGCTAGTAGTATGTGCACTTTGAGCAATCTACACAACGAAAAAATGCGGTACACTTGTGTAAGTAATCTATCATATCATTATACATTTAGAGTTTTTTATTGAAGTAAACACATTGTAATAGATCACCTGAAAAGCGTTGGGACGCTAGTGTCAATCCATCCAAACTTTGCCTGCATGTTGAGAAGAACCAGGAGCGCCTTCAATCTAGACACACGTGCTCCATCATACAATGGCGTGTCGGCTTCACTTTTCATATCATCATAGATAAGCCTTTCTGAATCCATGATCTTCTCGATCATTTCATCGATCTCGGGCTCAAACATTGCCTCGTTGGGAATGTGGCCTGCATGATCATCCTCCGAGCTGTCAGAGGTACATCTTGTGGCCTCATGTATGCTCATTGACCAAAGCGCCTACGAACACGTCTATTGGGTTGCAAGATTGCTGCCTATTGGCCAGCATCAAAGTTCGATGAGTTGTAATTGGCAACAACTCGATCTATAATAGATGGATCAAACTCGCCAAATTTGCAAACGTGCTGTAAGAAACGCGTCTTGTCCATCGCACATCATGCTTGCATTGATTACAAGGACATAAGATCCTTGTTGAGAGATAGGTGTTTCGGTTGGACGGCCCCACATCCTCGTCACTACTCATAATGAATGTAAAAACCTTATAACCTGAACATAAATTCAATATTCTATATATTGGTGTTCTCCGTCTTCTCTCTCTCTCTCTCTCTCTCTCTCTCTCTCTCTCTCTCTCTCTCTCTCTCTCTTTGTTCATACTGTAAACTACCTCACATTCTCTAGTCATGTCTGATCCCCCACACCTCGGTCTAGAGGTGCACGGAGATCATAACCACCGGGTTATAATCTCGTCTTTATTGGTGAATGCCTATATTTGTGGGTATGAGAAGTCTACACACCCACGTCTACATGATAGTGCATGTAGTGGACAAAACCCCTTTGCCTCTTCTCTAGCTTTAGCAATTCACAGCATCTTAACATCTCTTCAAAGCAGATCCTTGGGGATTACTTCGCACATTACATGTTGACTCCAATCTGAGTATCATGCCGTTGAAAGCTTTCCAACTTAAGGTCGCATCCATAGAGAGGAAGAGAGGGATCACCGTTCGCCTAACTAAATTTTTTTTGTAATCCCGAAGATAGACTTTAATAAAAACACTAAATCTAAAATCTAACCTAATTAAACATGGGTAGTGGGTGAGTTAATAGGTGTCAGATTCTGATGGGAATATACATATTTTTGTGTAACAAATGTTTGCTTTTTGGGCAAATCCTTCATTGACATGCCCTAAAATCTAACCTAAATCTAATCTAATTTTAAATCTAACATAAATCTAGATCTAATCTAATCGATCTTAAACAACATAAACCGAAATATAATCTGATCTTAAATCTAACCTAAACCTAAATGTAATCCAACTTAAATCTAAATCTAATCTTATCTTAAACTCAAAATAAAAGTAAATCTAATCCAATCTTAAATCCTAAACCTAAATATAATCAAACTTAAATCTAACATAGCTAATCTTAAATCTTGTTCTAATTTTAAATCTAACGTAAATATAAATCTAACATAAATCTCAACATAAACATAAACCTAACCTAAACCTAAATGTAATCTAACCTAATCTTAAATCTAACCTAATTTTCAATTTAGCATAAATTTTAAATAAAAGTTAAAATGTATAATCTAACTTAATCATAGATCTTAATCTAACCTAATTTTAATTAAATGTAGTTTCAAATCTAACCTAACCCTAAATCTTAATATAACATTTTATTTCATATTTTCTCTACTTTTTTTTATCTCTCTCTCTCTCTCTCTCTCTCTCTCTCTCTCTCTCTCTCTTTGTTTTCTCCCCTTACCTCTCTCTTTTCGTCTTCTCCCCCTCTCTTTCTCTTTGGTTCTTCTCTCTCTCTCTCTCTCTCTCTCTCTCTCTCTCTCTCTCTCTCTCTCTCATTCTCTTTGCTTTATATCTCTCTCTCTCTCTCATTCTCTCTCTTTAATTTCTCTCTCTCTCTCTCAATGTGTGTGTGTATGCTTATGCATGTGTGTATGTGTTTTTTGTTTATGCATATGTGTACTCTCTCTCTCTCTCTCTCTCTCTCTCTCTCTCTCTCTCTCTCTCTCTCAATGACACTGTGTGTGAGAGAGAGAGAGAGAGGGAAGAAGAGAGAGAGGAAGAGGGGAAGGGAACATGAAAGAGAGGAGAGGGAAGGAGCATACCTAGCTCTCCTTGCTCTCCTCATGTGTGTAAGTGTGTGTGTGTGTGTGTGTGTGTGTGTGTAGAGAAGAAAGAGAGAGAGATGGAGAGGTTACCTCTTTCGCTTGAGTGTCGAAACTCAGATATGAGATCTGAGTTTCTGGCGCTCTTAGTTTACTTTTAACCCCTGTTGGCATCGCTATGAGGGTCACTATGTAACAAATAAAATAGCGACGCCCATAGCGACACCGTGGATTTTCACTTTTGAGCGTCGCACTACGAACGTCGCTAATGTGAAGTACCTCTTGTAGTGGAAGCCAACCCTAAGGTCTGTTAGCCTTGCTCTTTGACATACCATCTCTCATTTGGGTCCCTTTACCATTGGCCCCGTGTTGAGATAGATATGTAAGCACATGTCTATATCCTAACCCTTGTTCTCGTTTATTCTCCCACATTAAATGATCAGTAAAATATGAGAAAATCATTTGGGTTTGTTAGATATTAGATTTTATGACATAACCTCTCTCTTGAAATCATAGTCGTCGTCGACTATGAGATAGAAGAGATAAAGCCTTACTCATTAGTCAATTTTTCTTAGTGGGTAGAGGATCCTTTTTTACCCTACAACATCTTTCCAAGATGGATGACTAATCCATTTGGTGCTTGAGAGACATAGCTGCCGCAAGTATGTCTATTCTTTAGTCCATTTCATTCTCCCAAGTAGAGTGACTAATTTCACTTGGTGTTTGAGAGACTTCGTCATCACAAACATGATTCTAAGCACGCATGCAAACTATTCAAATTTGTGTATAATACAAAGAGAACTAGTCTTATAAGACAAAAACATTGGTCATTCAAAAGAAATTTGTACATTTGCTTACTCTAATATAGCATTGTAAGCACTGACAACGTTCATACTATCCTTAAGCTGTATTCCTTGCATCCATCTAGCATCTTCAAAAGGATAATTTTTGAACTTAATAAGATATCGTCGGATAATCTTACCATGTCATAGTACCTTGTCTTCATGTTGAAGGATAGCTTCGGGTTGTAGCACCTCTTGTTGGTCTTCGATTTTGGGAAGGTCTTCAATAATTGGTTCACTTGGTGTCTCTCCTTTGTAGGGCTTAAGTAGGCTCACATGAAAAGCATTGTGTATGAGCCAATGGTTGGGCAACTTGAGTTGATAGCCAATCCGTTTGTGGGTGATAGGCCAAAGAGAAATTCAATCTTGTACCTAGATTTTCAACGAGACCTTTCAAGAAATTGCTGGTCATTCTAGAATCTCTATCTGACACGATGGATGTTGGTAATCCATGATGTTTGAAAATCTGTAATATGAAGAGAGTTGCAATTTGGTGGGCCTTAATAGTCTTTTTGACAGAAATAAAGTGTGCTTGCTTGCTAAACTTGTTGACTATTGTCCATATTCCCATGGATAGACCTGGGTAATCCAAAGATAAAATCCATGGATATACTCTCCCATGGTGAATTTGGGATAGGCAATGGATGGAGTAATCAAGGTTTCTTCCCTCTATCATACTTGGTCTTTTGGCATACCACACATTTTGAAACATACTCTTGTATGTCCACTTTCATGGTAGGCCAATAGAAATACGTCTCTACTACTCTGAGAGTGGATTGAATGCCTCTATGCCCCTCATAGGGAGGAGCATGGGATTCATACATGACTTTCTCATGAAGGCAGTGGGTAACACATAGCCTATTGTTGTGGAGAAGATAACCATCCTGCAAAGTGAATGGTTCCTCTTTCTTCCCCAAAGCAAGGGCTGACATTATATCTATGATGTCATGCTCAATAGCATACTCGTCTATCATAGAAGATAGATCATTGTGAATTGCTATAGACACTGCATTAACTTTTGGTCTTCGTGAAAGTGCATCGACCACTTGATTGTGCTTACCCGCAATTGTGAGCAATATGAAAATTAAATTGCGAAAGAAAATTTGTCCACCTCATTTGTTTGGCAAAAAGTTTGGTTTGCGTCATGAAGTATTTGAGACTTTGGTGGTATGTTCGTAAAATGAATGGAGTCCCCAATAAATAGTGCTTCCATGTGTCTAGGGCATGTAAAACAGCTAAAAGGTCTTTCTCATAAATTCCCAAGACTCGTTCATCAGTATTGAGCCTTCGGCTCTCATATGCTAGGACATTCCCTTCTAGATATTCATAATAACCAAATGTTGTACAAAACACGGTCTTTAGGATATCTTCATCCACTATCCTTATTTGATGATAGCCACTTTTAAGGTCAATCCTACTGAAGTAGGTAGAGCCTTATAGCTTATCAAACAGATCTTCTACTCGAGGCACGGGAAATCTGCTTTTGATAGTGATATGGTTTAGTGCTCGATAGTCCACACACATATGGTATGTACCATCTTTCTTTTTCACTGAAAGGACTGGAGAACAAAAGGGAGAGGAGCTAGGCCTCACCATCCTTTGTCAACCAATTCTCTCACTTGCCTCATGATCTCCTCTTGTTGACTCGATAAGGAGGCTTGTTAGGCGGTGAGCTTCCTGGCAGGACCTCAATTCGATGGTCATCATCCCCTCTTTTTGGAGGTAAGTCCATAAGGATATCATTGATGAACACATCTTGGAATCCTTTTAGAAAATTAGACAATTCTAACTCTTCTTGATTCCTATCATTTACATTTCATGAAACATTAGGACCTTTTAGTGACTCTTAGACAAAAATCATGAACGCATAAATTGAGCTCTTCACTGATTTATCAAAAGCAAGAGGATTTACAATTGGAGTAGTATGACCAGACTCACTAGCATCTATATACATGTTCTTTTTTGTGTAGGTGAAGTAGATTCTCCTTTCAGGGAACTTCATGTTGGCACCCATGTGGTTGAATCATGGTGCCCCTATGATAGCATCCGCATGTTGGAGAGGACAGGTGAAAAAGTCTTCTTTATTGACATAGCTTTGGACATGAAGCCTCAAATTCCCAATCAAGGGAGTAACGGAGGCTTGCTATCCCTTGAAAACAGTGTCGGCCGTTACGGTATCACCCATCTCAAAATCTTGAATGTCCAACTTTGTGGCCAAATCCATTTAATATGAAGTTGTGAGTAGAGCTAGGGTCAAACAAGATGAAGACATCATGCTCTCTTACCTTTCCCCAAGCATAGGAGAGAGGTGAAGCTTTGCAATGAGCATCCTCTTTTGGAGCTTCAATGGTGGAAGCTCTAGGAGTCTCATTGTGAGCACTTCTCTTTGGGCAAGAACGATAGCCATGTCCTTGCTCCCCACACTTAAAACACTTATGGTCCTTGCAAATAGCTTCAAGCTCTTTAGGAGAGAGTTTGTTTTTACCTTTGTAAACTCCCTCCTTGGACCGATTGTTGTTGTTGTTGGAATTGTCTTGGGAAGAATTTTGGGCATTGGTTTTGCCCTTTGCATCACTCTTGTCTTTGTTTTCCATGGGCTTGACATTCCGTCTAGCCCCTTGTTGGAAATTGATGCACGAAGCAACCATGGTGTGATGGATTACTTTGGTGATAGAACCAGGCCATTGAGAGTTGACATACTCGGCCATCTCTTCAAGTAATCCCGCACAAAACTGTTGCTTTCGCTCGACAAAGTCTATCTTTTGGAAGACAGTAGCCTTGAGATGTAAGTCCCAAAACTTGTCTACATATTTGTGGATAGACTCATGAGTCAGAAGCTTCAAAGTGTGCCATTGGATAAGCACTTTGTCCTTTCCATCTCTTGCAAGGAATTGCTTCATGATGGAACCTCATAGGGTTTTCCATATCTTTGGGGCTTCGCCGTTGCCATGAAGGCTAGCCCACCATTATACGAGACGATTTTTGGAAGTGCATAGCTACATGGCGTAGCTTGGAGGACTCCATGAAGCCCTCATCTCCAAAGGCCGCATCAAATTTTTGGATGAAGGCCAACCCTTTGCTGGTGGCACCAAAGGTACCATTATAGGTGAAAAGAGATACTCTTTCCTCCCTCTTTGAACTTCTTGAGCTTTTCTGACCTTCGCCATGCATGGTATGATTTGTGATGTCCTCCCCTCTTGTATTCTCTAGGAGAATAGCCATAGCTTTCATCGGAAGAGGAGGAAGGTGAAGAAGAAGGAGAAGAGGGTGACCTCTTTCTTGCCCTTTTCTTCCTTTGTTTCCGCTCTTCCCTTTCGGAGTGATAAGGAGAAGGATTGTGTGTTGATCATTTCCTCTTGGGAGGAGTTGGCAATCGTCTAGATCGTCGTCTTCATGGAGCCACATTTCAGAGGAACTTAAAGTCTCATTACTTTCTTGCTCTTTGGATTCCTCCCCTCGTATGGGAGAGATTAAGTACTAGTTTTAAATATAAGCACAAAAAAATGGCGTTGTGAGCGGGATGAAAACACACACAGCGCCTCTATAACGACCCGACACACACTCTTGGGAAGATACACACACACACTATGGGGCACCACTCGGCTTACACAACACACCTGGCCGAGACAGGGAACACACCTATGGAGTGAGAGGAGAGAGACGATCCGTTTACCCACTCCACACAGAGAGATACACACACACACACACACCCAAAAAACTCAGCTCAAAAGGGGAGAATTTCTGATGTTTAGATACAAATGAGCTTGGGCCAACACCAATGGGGCAAATAGCTCACACAATATGGGTAAAATAAGCCAGATACAATCACAAACTGGAGCAGAAGCTTCGATCATAGGAGAAACTTACACAGCAAAAACAGCAGAAAAAGAGTGAGGAATTTGGAAAACTGGACAGCGCCATCGCGTCTGGAACGGCCCAAAACCCTAGTCTACAATGTCAAAGTGCTCAAATCCGACCTCGGATGAGCAGTTTACGGCCAAAACAGGCTCCAAAAACCCCAAAAACACAGTTGCGGCTGTTCCTCCTCTCTTCTCCACGTTTTTTTTGGTCTTCTCTCTGTTTTTTCAGCTTCCATAGTTAGCTTTATTAGTTGGGCACCCTTGGCCTTTTAGATGACCTCAAACGGACCCCGAATAGGCCAAAAACTGACCTCGTAGTGCATAGTTGTCACCTTTTTGCATCATCCGCACACCTGGCACTCATTTCTTTTCAATAATGCGTCTCCCAACCACGTGAAGTGGCCCCAAAAAGTGGTCCTAATGATAACCTTTCTGCATAACTCTCACAAGAAAACACCCACGTTGTGTCCGTCCTCATCCGCGTGCAAATATTGACCCCGTTCGCCCTCCTGACGCCACTAGATGCCATCTGACGCACCTGCTTACCTCATGTCGTCGGCCCGAGGATAGCTTCCTCGAGAAGTTTTACGTGCTACCAACTCCTCCTTATTGTAGAAAAAACACAATGGTACTGATAATAGTGAAAATCGATGCACTATGTACACCCTGTCCTACCTGTACACATGTGGGCCCCACGTAACCACCTGGGTATGGAAATTGGGCAATCCTTTATTCGATGCACCATGCATGTGTATGTACATATGCGCAATCCCTTGCTCCAAAAAAACTCTTGACATAATTTGCCCATCCCCTAACCTGCTAGATCATTCATGATCAGCAGCAGTAAACAGCGATATGAGACTCGCCGCATCACAGGTCTCCTCATCCTTCACCAACATTGCTTGCTCCACAGACAGTTCATCTTGCTCCACCATCATCAATCTAGCATGATACAATTTAAGACGCAATCCATTTACCCTTGACTTATGTAGAACACCATCCAGGTTAGCCAGCTGATATGTGCCATTTGGGAAACACTCCACTACCTTGAAAGGGTGTTCCCACTTAATTTGAAACTTCTTTTGGAAGGTGTTATCCAGCTTACTGTTGTAGCGCAAAACCAAGTCATGTTTCTTGATACCCTTACTTTTGACCTTTTCATTTATCTTTGCCAAAGCCTTATCTTGCATCTGCCCATAATGCTCCAATGCGCTCATCCTATCCAACTGGACCTCTTGTAACTGCAAGAGCCTCTCTTTGAATGCATCACTAGGCGGCCCAAGCAACTTCTCTAACATCTTGACCGCAGGCAACTCTACCTCCACAGGCAATAGTTCTTCCTTTCCATACACCAAATGAAATGGAGTAAACCCTGTACCTGTCTTCACCGAAGTACGGTAAGCCCATAATGCACTAGGCAATTCCAAATCCCAATTCTTTCCTTGGTGCTCTGTCACTTTAGAAAGAATTTGTACCAACTCACCATTGAATCTTTCATTTAAGCCATTACACTGCGGGTAATAAGGAGTGGTATGCTGGTGCCTAATCTTCATCTTTGTGCATAAGAAGTCTAGCAGTTTAGCTCTAAATCCTGGCCCCTTATCTGAAAGTAGCTCTAATGGCACCCCAAACTTGCAACATATTTCATCATACACAAATTTTGCTACATCCTTTGCAGTGATCTGTTTTACTGCTATAGCCTCTGCCCATCTAGAGAGATAGTCCACTGCCGTCAAGATATAGCTTTTGCCCCTGCTTGTGATAGGTAACGGGCCTATTGCATCAATCCCCCACTTTTCAAACACATCAAACGCCATAATGGTTTTTCGTAGCTCTGGCTTTAACACTCTCTTCCCAAATGCTTGACACCTATTTCAAGACCTACACCAATGGTGAACATCCTTGTGCAAACTAGGCCATACATACCCCTCTTGCAAAATCTTATGCAAGGTGATCTTTAGAGCAAAATGGCCACCACATGCGCCTCCATGATTCTCTTCCAACACGCTGTAAAGCTCCTCCCGCAAAGGTACACGTCTCAACACGAGATCAGCCCCTTTCATGTATAAGACATCACCAATCAATTTGTACTTGTATGCTCTACGCACAAAGCCATACTTCTTAGACTTCTGAATCTCCTTTGGAATGATTCTTGTTAGCAAAAACTCCTCTTCTTGAGCCAAACTTTCCCGACCATGGTAAAGAGGTAAGTTGGTCCTCAACACAAATAGCTCCCCAATCATGCCTTGAGCTGCTTCATGTGCCTCCCCATTTAGAGCACGTTCAATGTGTCTGATGCTCCATGCTTCAAACTTTTTTAACAGGCCTTTAATTCTGAAACACATTTCCTTCAATGAGCTGTTCTTGCTCTTCCACACACCCAGCACTTGCTTCATCGCTAACAAGGCATCACCTTTTATGCTCAACCTTCGAACCCCATGCTTCAAACAAATGTGTAATCCGGCTTCCAGAGTAGCATATTCAACCTCATTGTTACTATGAGCATCCAATTTGAACCCTCTCTTGCATACTAGCTTCCCCTCTGGATCATAAAGTGCTATACCCCCTGAAGCTGCATCATGGCTCTTTCTGTATGAACCATCAAAGAACAACACATGTGCATTGCTGATTTGTGGCACTTCTTCAACTACCTTTCTCACCACCTCTTCCTTAACAATAAGGGGATTCTCCTTGTAGGTCAACAAATCAGCTAGGGTAGCCCTTGTACTATCTCCCACTAGAAAAGAGAACTCAAACTCTTGCAGCTCAATTACCCATTTCTTCACCACATTTGACATGTTAGTAACATTAATTAACTGTGGCAAAAAGGCATAACTCATCAAGAAAACAAAAGGCCGTGGTAGCAAGTAATGACGAAATCGTCGACAAGCAAATATTACACTGGCCATCACTAGCTCTACTTCCGAGAACTTTCTCTCCGCTACCAACTTCACTCGGCTTGCACAATACACTGGCCTCATATAATGGCTGCCCTTCCCCTTTTGCAATAGCATGGCTCCAATGGCATCATCCCCTACTGATGGATTTACATAAAACACTTTCTCCCAATCAGGAGCCTGCATGGCTGACAACCCCCCTAACACCTCTTGAAACACTTCTTCACACTTGTCATCCCATTGCAATGGATCATGCTTTGCCACTTGTTGTAATGGATAAAGAATCTGAGAAGACAATGGAATAAACCTTGCCATGTACGTCACTTTGTGTATAAAGGTTTCCAATTGCTTCGTACTCGTAGGTGATGGAAGAAGAATAATAGACTTAACCTTGTCTGGATCAGCCTCAATGCCATTTTCTGACACCATGTGGCCCAATAACTTCACCCTTGGCTGTTCTAGATGACATTTCTTTGGATTTAGTTGTCCTCCACATTCATCATATCGAGCCAATACCATCTGCAGCTTCTCATGGTGTTCAGCCCTACTGGTATAAACACAAAAGTCATCCATAAAATCTTTAACACAACTACCAATGAATGGTTCCAACACCCAATTCGCTCTCTCTTGATAGATGGAAGGTCCATTTGACAACCCAAATGACAATACTGTGTAGCAATAGCAGCCCCATGGCGTAATAAAAGTTGTCTTTGTGCGGTCTTTAAGAGCAATCTTCAATTGAAAATAGCCTGAAAAACCATCACACACACTGTACCTCTCATAACCTGCCACTGAATCCAAGATCTGATCAATGAATGGAAGAGGATATGGGTTCTTCTTAGTGGCTGCGTTTAAGGGTTTAAAATCTACACAAATCCTCCACTTCCCATCCTTCTTTGGACTGACTACTACTGGACTCACCCATTCTGTGGTCTCCACAGGGACTATGAACCCTGCCTTCAATAACCTGTCCACCTCTTCTCGCAAGGCTTCCATTTGCTCTTGACCCATGCTTCTTAGCCTTTGCCGCACTGGCTTAGCACCTTCTTTCAGCTCTATATGCATCTCTTCGCCCTTGAACCCTCTGATCTCTTCATATGAAGTAATGAACAAATCAGGAAAACTAGCCAGCATGTGCAAATATATATCCTTCTCCATAGTTGAGAGGTCTCCACTGATCATTTGTGTCATCAATTCCTGCTTCTTTGACAACTCAACCTTGGTTTGCATCAGCCCTTCAATCACTTCATAAGGCCCTTCACTTTCATCTTCAACCTCATTCACAAATGCAACTAAACCAAACTCCTGTATTTCTTTGTCCATCAAAAGAAATGCAACATCAACATCCTCATCACTGCTCATAGTGCTATCACTGTCCTCATTTGTCACCATGGAAGAGTCTTCATCACTAGACTCATCCTCATCTTCATAAAGCTCCTCTAATCGTTTCCTTGTGTCCATATTATAAAGCTTCTTGGTACCTGTCTTTCCATAGAGGCTAATCGTACCATGTCGCCAATCTTGAACAGCTCCCACTACACGTAACCATGGTCTGCCTAGTATAATAGGATATGCTCCCAACCCTGCTGGCATCACATGAAAATCAACCACTGCCTTTGCATCATATGCCTCCACTTCTAAGCTCTTTACAACACCCAAGCATTTTACTTTTTGATGGTTTGCCAATCTGATCCGAAAACCTGACACACCAGCCACTGTGAGACCCATCTTCTCAACGCATGAGTGTGTTATGACACATATTTGGGCTCCGCCATCCACATAACCTTGTCCCAAATTTTTCCTTTTATGCCACACATCTACTATTGGACAAATGTCTGGTAGCTCATCCATTGCCAACACCTTTACTGAACCTCTCTCTGGCTCTTTCTCCATTGGGTTAACAATCCTCTTCCACTGTCGCTTTAGCTTAGGCACCATCTCTATAAGCTGCCCAAAAGTAACATCTGCCTTCCTGCTCGTCAGATCCTCCTTCAAGTCATAGCTTAATTGCCCATCCCCTAGTGGAAAATATGAAACATGAAACTTTCGACGAGCTCTCCTTTTTCTCTTGGCCTTGACATCCTCGCCTTCATGGCTCTTTCCTCTCTTCTTACTAGGACCTGGGGCACTTCTTCCTTCCTTTTCCTCTGTGGTTCTCTTCCCAATAGGCATCACTAATGTATCCTCTAGCTTTGATGCCTTCTCCAAGGTGACTACACTTAGCACTTTTGTCTTTCCTTTTTCCTCCTGGGTCAGTCCACTGGTTCCTTCGTCTCCCTTAATTTCGATGCCATAATCATTTGACCTAGTTAACACCTGTCTTGGCAATGGATACATGTCTCCCCCTATCCTTGGTGGATTATCACATTGCGGGCTGATGTGACCCAACTCTCCATAATTGTAACAGGTGGGCTTCTGCCTCCAAAACCTACCATTGCTTTGTCCAACACCATTCCTAGGTCTTTCTTCACCTCCTGGCTGATTTGCATACCTCCCTCGACCTCGATTATTTCCCACTTGACCTAGCATGTTTAGGCTGAGATTCTTCATCAAATCTACCATTTGCCTCATGTCTTGCCTTAGCTCATCATCTTGCACTGCTGTAGTGACCACTGCTGGCATAACCTGAGTAGTAACAGAAACGACTGGTTCGTGATGAACCCCTGACATGCGACCTTGTAAAGATTCTATAGGCTGAAATTCAGACCTCATTGGCAAAGACTCCACCCCTAACTGGCTCATTTTCCTCAACTTCCACTCTTTGTTCCTTGCTACCTCTAGTGTATCTTCATATGTGCTAGGCTTCTTTAGCTCCACTCTCCAACGTATATTCTCCCAAAGACCAGCTAAGAACCTGTCCTTCTTCATCATGTCAGGCGGGGGTACCTGTGGTGCTAAGGCCTTGCACATTCACTCCCATGCCAATGAAAACTTACGTATGTACGCATCTACTGGCTCACCTTCCTTCTGCACCAAACCTTGTACTTCTTGCCACACTTTGTCAGGATCTTCTATCTTCACAAACTCCACTTCCAATCCATGCCTTAGATTGTCCCAACTCAATCTTACAGGTGGATCCGCTGCACGCAACTCCTCTTCAAATGCCTTGGACCAAACTCGTGCATCACTCTTCAAACAAATTTGGAGAAGGCGTAACATTTGCGTAGGGTCATGAATCTGGTTGCTAATGCAGGCAAACTCCATCTTTTCCAAAAATTCTTCCACATCTTCATCACTTCTTCCATGAAACTCCGGATAAGAGAAAGCCATGGCTACCCAAGTTTCAATGCTTTGAGAACCCCTTTGAACACACGTGCAAGAACCCAAAACTTTTGACTACCCAATCCCCAGAAACTTCAATGGAGCTCAACTTTAGATAAGGACAAACACATGCACATCAAACGAGTTTTCATAGTTGATCATCGGAATTACAACAGGCAAAGGACATTCCAAGATCTCTCGTAATCTTCTTGGCCCAAACATAAAGACTATGCGCTACTGGAAAAATATCTTCCTGTACACATGAACATTTATCTGGATTCTTTGAGTTAAATGAAATGGAGTGAATTGAGGGCCATTTTGATCATCCATTAAAGCCAACCATGAAGCTCCCAAGAAGGAACACCTGACTTAACCTCTGATTTTGCCAAAATTTCAGCAGCATAACAGCATAAATGGCTCAAAAGACCAAAAAACCAGCCATCATAACTTGGAAAAATTTTGGCAGAGTTTCCCCAGAAATAGAGCAGTAGGAACCCAAAATATAGACTGTATATGTATGCATAAACTGTCAACAATAGAACCCGAGCATCAAGTAGGACTCACTAGTACATAGCCTATGGCGAGGTCACAAAAGGGTGCTCCAGCTACCTGTATCACCGAAAGGATCTCTACATTTGAGAATCCCCCAGCTCAATAAAAACCTCACGCTATCGACCCTCACACGAAGGCTAATGCAAATCGCGTATAGTCAAGTCTCAGAAATGACTATCTTCCAGACCAAGTCTCAGAAATGGCTGGGACTGCCAAATACAACCAAGTATGGCTCCACAAATGCGTACAATGGCAATTTCCACAAGTAACGTACAATCCAACAGACAATGCGCTCAAATAGGCGCCAAGTGATGCATACCCACAACAACTACAAGTGACATCACTGCTAGTATATCACTGTACTCCAGCTACCTGTACCTGTGTGAATCACCTGTACCTGTACCTGTAACCTGTAACCTGTAACCTGTAACATGTAACCTGTAACCTGTAACCTGTAATCCCCAATCTCGAAGCTCGAAGCTCGAAGCTCGAAGCAGAAGGTACTCGAAGAAGATCCTCAGTGGGGGCGCCAAAAGAATGTGAGCGGGATGAAAACACACACAGCGCCTCTATAACGACCCGACACACACTCTTGGGAAGATACACACACACACTATGGGGCACCACTCGGCTTACACAACACACCTGGCCGAGACAGGGAACACACCTATGGAGTGAGAGGAGAGAGACGATCCGTTTACCCACTCCACACAGAGAGATACACACACACACACACCCAAAAAACTCAGCTCAAAGGGGGAGAATTTCTGATGTTTAGATACAAATGAGCTTGGGCCAACACCAATGGGGCAAATAGCTCACACAATATGGGTAAAATAAGCCAGAGACAATCACAAACTGGAGCAGAAGCTTCGATCATAGGAGAAACTTACACAGCAAAAACAACAAAAAAGAGTGAGGAATTTGGAAAAATGGACAGCGCCATCGCGTCTGGAACGGCCCAAAACCCTAGTCTACAATGTCAAAGTGCTCAAATCCGACCTCGGATGAACAGTTTACGGCCAAAACAGGCTCCAAAAACCCCAAAAACATAGTTGCAGCTATTCCTCCTCTCTTCTCCACGTTTTTTCTGGTCTTCTCTCTGTTTTTTCAGCTTCCACAGTTAGCTTTATTAGTTGGGCACCCTTGGCCTTTTAGATGACCTCAAACGGACCCCGAATAGGCCAAAAACTGACCTCGTAGTGCATAGTTGTCACCTTTTTGCATCATCCGCACACCTGGCACTCATTTCTTTTCAATAATGCGTCTCCCAACCACGTGAAGTGGCCCCAAAAAGTGGTCCTAATGGTAACCTTTCTGCATAACTCTCACAAGAAAACACCCACGTTGTGTCCGTCCTCATCCGCGTGCAAATATTGACCCCGTTCGCCCTCCTGACGCCACTAGATGCCATTTGACGCACCTGCTTACCTCATGTCGTCGGCCCGCGAATAGCTTCCTCGAGAAGTTTTACGTGCTACCAACTCCTCCTTATTGTAGAAAAAACACAATGGTACTGATAATAGTGAAAATCGATGCACTATGTACACCCTGTCCTACCTGTACACATGTGGGCCCCACGTAACCACCTGGGCATGGAAATTGGGCAATCCTTTATTCGATGCACCATGCATGTGTATGTACATATGCGCAATCCCTTGCTCCAAAAAACTCCTGACAGCGTGATTGTAAGCACTCATTTGATTGTACTCCCCATAACTCCCATTCCCCTTAGCTTCAACAGGCCTTGCTGACTCTTCACTTTGTTTTATACAAAGGATTTGAAATCTTATTTTGTTTTAGTTTGTAAATAGTCCCATCCATTAGGAGGCTTACAATGTAGCACACCATCTCTTTGTTGGAAGTACAGGTGGCTAGATCACCTCCTCTCTTTGAGAGGGAGTCACTTTGCTACGTTGGGCCAGATGTAGCATATGATGTTGGGTGAAGAATACTAGTGGGCAGTGGCCTCCACGATGGTGTAAGCAATATCTTGATCTGAAAAAAGCTGATGATCGGATTTGCTAGTCATACATAGAATAGGTCATGAAAGCTTTGGGTTTTGATTCTCGGCTCTATCAAATTATCTCAGGGGGTTCACAATGTGTAAAACTACCATATCACGTGCATTCAAGACATGTTTGTAAAACCCCTTATCTGTGAGTTTTGTTAAGAATATAATGTACCCTTTTCTTTTAAAATCTGTAAGTTTTTTTTCAAATCTGAAAAAATAATGTCCTTCTGTATATATATTTATATAAGTTTCAAGAACTTTAAATATCCTTCTGTTGAACTCACGTGATAGGTTACATTTTTATTAGGTGGCCTCCCCGGGCAAATTATACACACCCTTAGAGTAGGCAGCCACTCAAAATTGATGTTTAGCAATAGAATTGTGGGTTCCCTTGAAGTTGAAAGGCAAATCAAATAGGGTTTCCCACTTAACCCATTGTTATTCGCAATCGGATCTCATCCCTTGATCACCATGTTGGAGGAAAGTGCTACAAGTGGGGAAATTCAAGGGCTATCTCTACATGATAAAAGGTTACATAATATTTTCATTGATGATTCATTTCTTTTCTTAAACTCTAGCCCTGAGGTGTTGAGGAAGGATCTAGAGATTGTCCAATCATTTGCCACTTTCTCTAAATCTAAGTGCAATGTGGAAATTTCAAGAATGACCTCTCTAATAGAGAATGACTTATTCGACCCTTCTCAATGGTTAGGACATATTATCTCAAAAGGAAAGGTCTTTCACCACATTGGAGCCCCTGTAGGGATAGGAACATCTCCCAAACAAAGATTTCAGTGGACCATGGAAAAACTTTAGAGCAAGATGTGAAGGTTGGAATGCATGCTTCTCCCTTTTCACAAAAGGGTGAAAGTAATCAATTCATTCATGATCCCGTATCTTCCCTTCATTGAGTCTCTCCTCAAAATAGAAAAAAATGCAACTGGAAAGAATTTTTGAAATCAGCGAAAGGATTCCTATGGAGAAATAACACCAAATATACGGCTCCCTAGCAATAGGCTAAATGGGAGTGTATTGCTAAACTTAAGGAGCAAGGTGGTATTAGGATCCTCGACCTGAAGGTCATGTTGAAGCCCAATGCGCTCAATTTATGGTCTCAATGCTAAACAAGACCAAGCATGGGGCATCATGGCATGGGACATGATTGAGAAGGTGAAGCTAATCTCCCAAGGGGGCTGGTAGAAATAGGTCACGGTCCATGAAAAATCGATAGCACCTAGGAAAACATGAAACTGGGAGTTAGTACGGTTAAGCTAGTACAAAAATGTCAAAGCATAAGAGACACTAGAATGGGGTGAGACAACTACATATTTCAAAACTCCATAACACAATGGTCCTTTTGGCTCTCAAAAGTGGGAAGGACACGAGCAATGCGAGATGGGGATCTTACCTCTTGGATATCAACGATGCTACAACCTGGCAGTAGCACTTTGATGAAAGCCTTGAGTGCTTCTACAGACTCCTCTTCTTCAGTCCTCCAATTTAAAAAATCTTGTAGCCACTCGTCCATGATTGATGGCATGCATCACTACTCTTTGTTGACTGAAGGTCTTTGCAAAGCCCTCCTCAATGAGGGCACCAAATGAGAGGCGGAAGCACAAAATAAATCGTGTGGCCTCTACACCAAGACTATGCAGGATGGCCTCATCATGGGAGATACACAATGGGGAGCATCACCTAGCAAGATATGCGGCTAGGACGCATACATATACACTATCAAACATGCCATGGAAAACAATTCAAGACCCACGTCCATGTGTGGGATGGGGTGGTCAGAAACAAGATGAGAGGAATGGTGAGTCAGTGAGAATGGGCTTGCTACTCATGCATGTAGTAAGGAAGATATGAGGTAAGGGAAACATGAAAGTATGCTCACTTCTCATATCAGAGGTGTGGCGAATCCGCACACCTTAAGATGCAAGTAGCAAGATGATAAGAATATGAGAGAACGAGAGAGTGTGTGTGTATGGTGGAGAATCCGCACACCTCAACATAAGCAAAATAGAAAGAACAAGTATAAACCATACTCAATTGAAGTGTATCCCAAACGACACAAGGTATGGCACCAAGATGGAGTGTGTTGACTGCTTGCAAAAGATGAATACAATAGGTAGCATAGGGCAAGAAGATGATAAGGACACAAGATTGTAGGATGCATAATGGAGGGATGGGAGTTGATGGTGAGGAATATCATAAGTGTACCCCCATCATTCTTCTTCTTGAAATCGTGCCTTTAATCCTTCATCACAAGTGTGTGGAGATATGGTGCTCATTTTGTGCAAGGTGATGGTGTTGTGATTATGTGATAGGATTCATGCTACTAGCATATAGCACAAGAGTGTGTATGTGTAGGTGTGTGGGTATGTGATGGTGTCCATATGGGGTAGTGTGTGTGTGTGTGTGTGGTATCTAAAGAGAAGGCCTGCTTTTATATGCCAAGAGAGTGATTAGGGAAGAGAGATTGAAAAAAAAGGAGTTATTACAAAGTAACCTCAGTTAGAGGCATTCCCTCAATGAGAGAGCTCCATGTGCCCTACTTATTTGACCAATTTCCTCCTAATCACCTTTATCATGGCGAGCTTTGTCTCCATGCCACCTTTCATAGCTTGAGTCCAAGAGCTTCCTTATAATATTTGAGAGAATATTGATAAAATAGGAGAAAATACAACAATAATGGAGGGAAACCTATAAGAAATTGTGTGTGTGGAGTTGAATAATCACGACTTCTTCCCATGTGGACAGATAGGCTCCACCATTTTGGCCATATCTCCCAAACTGTAGCTCCAAAATTATTTAAAAAAATAGGGGCCAAAAGATCATCTCAACGCCTACAACTTTTCTGTCGAAAACGTTTTCCAATTTGAAATGGAAAAAATAGAGAAAAATACCACAAAAAATATGTGTCTGTCTTTTCCTTTCCAAAAGTCTTTGAGGTGGTCTCCTCTTGACTTCATGTGCAAGCTTTGTGTCCACAAGTGAATTAGGCTTGAATTTGATAATATTTTGTTCTCCAACTCCATAATGCATAAGATTCTCTTCACTCACTATTGACTTTTACTCTTCACCTGTAGTGACCGTAAGGTTGGTTGCAAGGAACCCCGCTCTATCTTTTTCTTTGCAGGTAAGGCCACTGGTTAAACCTTCTTTTCCACAATCTTGTATTTTGTCTCCACACACACTTCGGGTGCTTGGTAGCTTTCTATAAAAGCCTTGATCATCTTATACATATCCAAAGTACAAACTTCAAAAACCTGTAGTTTCTCCTAGTCACTAGACATCATTTTGGATTTAAGCTCACCCATTGTATCTATAAATGAAAGTAGTTCAAAGACACCTATAATGTATTCACTATCCTTTAGCAACCTAATACTCTTAAAGCTTGCTTGTGTATTATGTACATACTGCTGAGCACTTCTCTTCATTCATTCAAGTTTCATGCAGCATATTGATTTATTCCTTATCTACCCATGAAATGCATAGCTAGATCATGTGAGAGCCCGGTATTCTTTGTACCACTGTATTCTTGCTTTATAATGGTACATGGCAAAAACCCCTCATTTCCTTGTGGTTTATTAATTCCTTGGTTGCCTTTGGAAGAGGATTCTCACGTAGGCTATCACAATTTCTTTCATGGTTTACACACACAGTAAGAAATTGGACAGCTTTCTTACTGTTTTTACTTTTTATCCTTGCGTAAGCCCATCCATCATCCATCACCTTTGTCTCCATCCGTACACTTGTGATGAATGGTTGCCCTAAGATGAGTGGGTAGGTTGAAATATCTTGCCAAATAAATTTTGCTCATGCTTTACATCTCTATAGTCACTTTGACATTAGGGCAAGCTCCATATAGATCCCCTGAGGAATTGTTTGTGGCTCTTATCATCCATCCATGATTTGTGTCAATTGGCCACTTCCCCTTCATATAGAGACTTTTGGACGTGAGTGTGATTCCAGAGCCATGATGATCAATCAAGGCTACATAGGGCTCATCTATATCTCCCACCTTGACCAAGGTTTCTGTGGTGGATCTTTCCCAATGGCTCCTTGCATAATGACTCCTATATATAGCATCATCATCCTCAACATCCAAAATGAATGTGTTTTGCACTTTCAGCAGAATGGTAGCACCCTGCCATGCTTTCATCATGGTCATTGTTGTATACTTGTATTCCTTGTGCCTTTGAAATATCCCCTTCACCCAATGCGTGTCTCTTCCTCTTGATTATATCTATGATTTCTTCATGGAACTCTCACTTTGTAATCGCAAGTACCTCTCCCAATGTAAATTGAACTTAATTATTCAAAATTCTTTCTTCCAATACCTTCTTCACATTTGTAGCAGAGCCACTATATCTGATGCAATTTATATCTAGGAATCTTTGCTTTTCTCTTTGTTTGTTTCCTCTCCGGTGATGTATCCTTCATGGGTATTTTTGGTAGTGAAACCTGTTGTGGTGAAGCTTCCATTAAAGGAACAATATCTCTATTTCTTCCACTTATGGTAGCTCTTTTTGAGGTTCCTTCATCTCCATTTTCACATTTGCACTTTTCTTCTATGACAGCTTCATGATTTTGACATTTTTCAATATATGCATGAACTGACAAAGCATCCACTGGATAATTCCACCCTGTTGTTTCATGAATACAATCTCGAGCTTTATGTAGATTTTTTTGTAGTTACCTTCCCCTTTATAGCAAACTCCATAGCATATGGAAGTAACTCATCTGATACGTGCTCATCATTGCTTACATTCTTACTTGACACATGTTCAATTTTCATCCTAGAGGAAACTGCCTCAACCGTGGCTTGTAACCATGTCTTCAACTAGCTTTTGCATTCCACTTTTTCCAAAGTTGGTCCCCAAAAGCATACCTATTTTTGTGAGATGAATCTTTCCATCCTTGAAAAACACAAGGTCTTTGATCAAAGCATCCTTAAAGCTGTCACAATCTCTCCTGGTATGATAAATGCTATCACACCATATACACCTATTTACAAAGCCTTGCTTGTTTGATGTTCTTTGCCCCGATGGTTGCCTCAGGGGGGTCACTACAATAGAAAAATTCCTATCATGTGGGTTAAACATTAGGGATTATTTTATTCTTTTTTTTTTACATTTTTACGAACAAAAGTGTGTTTAAAACTTCAAAAAAGTTTACAAATTGAATAGAAAAGATGCCTTTCATTGGTGAGAAATTCACAGTCAAGGGGTTTTATAAATATTGCTCGAGCGCACGCGTATATATGTTTTACATAAAGTGAACCCCCCTGAGATGGTTGCTCTAACCCCTTTTCTTCTAGCCTTGCCAGTTTCAACTTCATCTCTCTCATGCCCTTTACCAACTCATATAGTGTGGATTCTTCCATTTTTGGACCTGTGTTAATTGGCTTTGATGGTCTTTCTGGTATGATAAAGAGAGAAGTACCTTTAGACACCACCATTTTGTCTTGTTAACGTTGTCTCTTGGCAAGTAGTGAGACTGCATCTTTGACTTCTTTCCATTCTCTCTTCAATCCTTGCTCTATACTCTTGTCTTGTAAGAGTAGTTCAACGTTCAAGGTTCTCTTGAACCTCTAGCCCTACAACTTGCACAAATAGTTCTTCCTTTTCTCAATCCAAGGTATGTCTTTTTGTTGATGATAATTGGGCATAGTGATGCTCAAACTCCCATAATAATTTGGTGATGGAAGTCCCTTCTTTTGGCTTTGCAACCCCTCTAGGAATTTCCTTTTTGTAACCCTCTCATCATCCTCCATGAAGTATTCATCCTTAAGAGCAACCTTAAAAGCTTCCCAATCTTCACCATGCTCAGCCCTCACAGTCTTCACATGATCTCAGGTCTCTCGCACCACAACAAGCTCAAAACTTCTCATCGTTTTGATTCCTAGCACCCTGTTCAATTCTATCTCCTTTTCATAGTGAAGGAGATACTTTGTAATATTTCTTCCATCAAACTGATCAATCTTGTTGACAAATGAGTGAAGATCTTTTGTGGTTGAGATTTCCCTCCTTTCTGCAGCTTGTTGCTAGTGCATGAACATGGAAAACTATTGAAACATTTTCATTGTCCTAGCATCAAATTGAATACCTTGATAGCCTTGTTGATCCGCCATGGCTAAAGCCTTGAAATGCCTTCGCAAACCCTCACCCTAGTTTTTTTGTGCCTAGTTCACCAAAAGAATGTCAAAAAGTGGGCGTTCTTGCCAAGAAAGCGTGGGGCTTTTGGTTGTGAGAGTTTGAAAGAAGTTTTAGGATACTTTGACACGTTGCAAATTAATAGTTAAAGATAAAAGCTTTGAGTGTAGTCACAAGAGCTTAGCTCTCTTGTACACACATATATACAAAATCCCTTACTTAAAGCAAGACAAAAATAAAGACATCAAAGCTCAATTTATATCTAATCATACATCGGATACAAGGTGCTAATGATCCCTTAATGATAGATAATCTTTGTGGCCCAAACATGCTATGAATTGTCCGTTGGAATTGTAGTTTAGTACTCGCCATGGTATATATATTTTGCCTAGCAATTGGGATAAGTTGTGTATATAAATCTTCTTGGTTCATAGAAAAATCAAGTGGAGGCTTGATTCTTAGAGAAAAAATTATTTTCCATAGTTGTTTGAGTTCAGTAAGAAACACTAAAAATTTTCAAAAGTGATCTAACGTAGGTAAACAAAACGAGGGACCTTTATGTACTAGGCACAAATAAATATAAGGATTGGAATAGAAAAGAAGAAAAATTACAGTATATGGCTCTTGCACAACCTTAAGTGTGAAATAAGTGTTGGAATTATGGTTCAGAGAAACGCACACAGCTTGGAGAAGATGAAGGAAGCTCAAGGCACACAATAGAGAGTTAGTGTGCAATGGAAAAATAGATAGCCCTAGAGTGATGGGCGTATATACAATGCTCGGGGGAAAAAAACTCCTAAAGAGGGAAAAAATGCCCCGATGGTCCTAGTGTGTTCACACACATCACTACCACATGTATATGGTAACAAATCTCCCCTGGAGTGATGCGGTGAACGAGAGCTGGCACATGAGTAAAGGGAAGTGCCATGCCCTAAGGAAATGATCAATCCACAAAGGGGAGTAAGCCCAAAGCTTTGCAGAAAGCTTCAAGCTTCTCACGAGACAATGCCTTTGTGAAAAGATCTGCAAGGTTGTCCTGTGTTGGCACATAAGCCAAGCTGATCTCTCCTGTTGAGAGCCTCTCCCTAACATAGTGGTAATGCACCTCAATGTGCTTTGTGCGAGCATGAAAAACTGGGTTTCTCGCAACTGCCAATGCGCTCTGACTGTCAGTGTATATAGTGTTGGCAGTGTCCTGTCCAACACCCAAATCAGCCATAAGGTGTCTGAGCCATACACACTCAATCGTAGCTGTGAAGACTGCCCTGTACTCAGCCTCACAACTCAAAGTGGCAACAGTAGGTTGCTTCTTGCTCAACCATGATATACATGAACTGCCAAGCATGAAACAAAAACCACTTATGGACAATCTCGTGTCAAAACAACCAGCCGAATCTGAGTCCGAAAAAGCATGTAAGTCTGGCGGCAATGATCCCCCCTTGGGATAAAACAAGCCAAGATGTAAAGTGCCACTAAGGTAGCGGAAAATCCTCTTGACAGCCTGCCAATGCTTAGACCTTGGGCTATGCATAAATCTTAGTGACCTGTGAGACTACAAACTTAATATATGGCCTCCTGTTGCATACATAAATGAGGCAGCCAACAACAGTTTGGTAAAAAGTGACATCAGTAGGATCTCCAGCATCATGTAGACTCAACTTCAAACTTGTGTCCATGGGAGTGGCAATAGGTTTGCAATCCTCAAGTCCAAACTTACATAGCAATGTCTCTATGTAACTTTTCTGACACAAGGCAATACCACCATCACACTGCTTAAACTGTATACCCAAGTAATGATGCAACAGCCCCAAATCTTTCATCTTGAAAGTAGCATTCAAATCAACCTTAAATTCAAAAATATGTCTCTCATTTGGTCCAGTGATCAGCAAATCATCAACATAAAGAACAACAATGAGAAGTACATCACCCTCACGCTTTACATACAATGTGCTTTCTGTTGGACTCTTACGAAAGCCTTGTTTGACCAAATGATTGTTAGCTTTCTCATACCAAGCACGAGGAGATTGCTTCAACCCATACAAAGCCTTGTTACATTTGCACACTTTGTCCTCTTGTCCTTTTATGACAAAACTGAGAGGCTGCGTTACATAAACTTCCTCAAATATGTCACCATTCAAAAAAGCAGTAACAATGTCTGATTGATGTACATCCCAACCAAAATGAGCTGCCAATGCACATAGAAAATACACAGTAGTCATACGCCAAGTGGGAGCAAAAGTCTCTTCATAATCTATGCCTTTTTGTTGTGCATAACCCTTTGCAACAAGTCGAGCCTTATGGCGATAATCTCACCATCCGACTTGCGTTTCAACTTGTAAAACCACCTCGTACCAATGGCCTTTTTGCCAGGAGGCAAATCACATAAAGTCCATGTGTCATTTTCTATGAGTGCATCATATTCTGATTGCATGGCAGCAATCCAATTTTTTTAATTCTGTGCTTCATCAAAAGACAGAGGCTCCTTAACATCATGTAAGCTAGACATAGCCAAAGCATAACAATCTGATGCATAAGATGCATGGCGAGAGCCTGAACGAGTACGACTAGACAAAGGTGCATCCAATTTACTGTCACGCAAAGTGTGTACCAGCCATTTTGGCATACCTCTAGCCTGCTCATTTTCAGCCCTTTCCTCATCAAGTACATCATGTACATCTGCATCAGTAATAGGCTGATCTAGAACATTTTGAAAAACACCCATAGGCTGTACATTTTCCTCATTGGAACTAAGATTCGTATTTCCGCCACTGAAAAGAGGCAACAAAGTGTCATAAATGTCCCGTGAGCTTACATTACTGTCTCTAGTACATGACAGCAAGGGCTGAACAGAATCTTCCGCAAACACTACATCCCGAGAAACCAGAATACGTTTTGTTTGCGGATGATACAACCTGTAACCTTTGCTTTCAGCACTATAACCAACAAAAATACATTTGACAGCCTTATCATCCAATTTTCTGCGTTGCACTTGTGGCACCAAAGCATATGCCAAACATCCAAAAACACGCATGTGCTCAATAGAAGGCTTTCTATCACGCCATGCTTCATATGGAGTAATAGACTGCAAAGCTTTCGCAGGACACCTGTTAAGTACATAAGTGGCACACATGAAGGCCTCAAGCCAAACAGAATGCGGCAAAGCTTGACTTTTGACCATACATCGTGCCATTTTCGTCAGTGACGTGTTTTTCCTCTCAGCAACACCATTTTGCTGAGGTGTATAAGGAACTGTACATTGGTGTTTTATCCCACGACTAGCCAGAAATGCGTTAAATTCATGAGACATATACTCCCCCGCTCGATCAAAACGGAGGGTGCCCATAGTATATTTCGAGACATTTTCAGCCATAGCCAGAAATTGTTTGAAGAACATAAAAACTTCGCTTTAAGCGGAAATACCCATGCATGCCTGGAGTAATCATCAATGAAAGTCACGAAGTGCAGGTAATTGCCCAAGGACGGAGTTTGCATGGGCCCACAAACATCACTATGCACAAGCTGCAACCTGCATGTGGCCCGAATTGAACCATCCTTTGGAAATCTAGAACGCTGTATTTTACCCAAAATACAGCCTTCACAAACATGTTTGACATGTGCTTCAAGAGGCGGCAAAGAAGCAACCATATCAGATTTCTGCAAACGCAGCAAACTAGCAAAATTCAGATGACCAAAACGTGCATGCCAAAGTTTTGCATCTGAAATAGCCCTTGAATCTGCAATAGCATTTGCAAAATTTTGTCCACACTTTTCATACAAAGTGAGCTTATACAGCCCATGGCACAAAAGGCCAGATGCAACAATTTCATCACCAAAACTGAGATCATGAACTGTACATCTGTCATCCACAAATTTGACTACAAGTCCAAGTCTAGCAAGTGCGGATACAGACAAGAGATTCTTCTTTATCCCAGGTACATTAAGTGCATCAACAAGTGTGAAAGAACTGCCATTAGCAACAGTAAGCACAATCTTTCCAACTCCCCGAACTGGATAAGAGGCATTATTGGCACAAGTGACTTAATTCCCATGAGGGACAGACTCGAGAGAGGTAAACAATTCACGATGTGAGGTAATGTGCTTTGTAGCACCACTGGCGAAATACCACACATGTGAATCTACATCAACTGACAAGCATGCATCATGGACAACAGGATTATAAGTGCACTCTGCGCTAAAAGCCCATCTGCATCAACATCAGCATCACAGTCTCCTTTCAGAGAAGACTCAACAATGGCTGCATTTGTAGTGGAACCAACATTTGCAGTGGAACCACCCTCTTTCTTCTTAGCCTCTTTGGCCTTCAACTTAGGACACGACTTGATCAAGTGATCATTAGCCTTGCAATAATGGCAACGCATCTTCTTTTTTCCCTTATCACCAGAATTGCCAGACGAAGTGCTGCCAGCAAAAGCATTAGGAACAGAAGTTTTGCCACTCACAGTAGAACCATAAGAAGTGGTTGCATTGCTGTTACCAACCTTTCTTTGAGAAGCAATATAAGCCTGTTCAACTGCACGCTGTCTAGTCCTGTTTTTTCCTGGAAAGAAACTCTTGCAACAGCAATGTGCATAATGCATCAAACTTGACAACTTCTGCATTTCCTTGGGTCATAAGTCTCCAAGTACTAGCAAAAGTCTGGTAAAAATTTGGTAAGGCATCAAGAATAGTTTGCACAAGGGAACTATCTGAAATGACTTCACCTACAGAAATAAGCTGCTCATTGATATCCTTGACACTAGCAAGGAAAGTGTCCATGTCATCTTCCTCATGCATAATCTTTGACTCCAGCTCTTTACGCAGCAAAGCAATTTTAGCCTCATTGCGACTTGCATAAAGACCAGCCAAAATATCCCAAGCCTGTTTTGCAGATTTTGTTGAACGGATGTGAGGAACAATGGTGCGCTTCACAGACAACACAATCAATGCATGAGCCTGCGCATCCTTTACATCCCAACGAGCTTGTTCTGCTGTAGGCAAAACAACTCTAACAACAGCAATCCTTGCAACAAGACCTGCAACATCCTCAATATCGCCTACATCCTTAGAACCAGGACATACATCAATGCCCTGCACAATGTTCCAGACGCCCTTTGACACAAGAACATGTTGCATCATATAAGCCCACATAGGGTAGTTGTCCCCATACAACCTATCCTCAACAGCAAACATCTTGAACACATCTGTGTTGTTGTTGTCAGCCATGGTAAATGTTGCACCTGATGTAAAGACTACCCGAAAATAGGAGAAACGGAGCGGGAACAACACGTGCTATATAGCACAAACCATAAAAGACTATAAGGCACCTGTTATGTAGAAAATGGCACTTACGGAAATTCTGCACAAAATGACGAAATTGCCTGTGCAGACCTGCCTGTAGTGGAAACGGAGGCCAAAATGAGCCCAAATCGAAAATCTGAGTAGACCAAGCTCTACTAGCTTTCCCAAAGTATTTGTCAAGCTACGAAGGCTCGCCAAACCTCACTGAAATCCGAGAAAGTGAGAAGGCGTGTACTGAAGCAGCTGGCGACTAAGCCCGGGAGGATGCAACCTGCTCTGATACCAATTGTTGGAATTAGGGTTGCAGAGAAACGCACACAACTTGGAGAAGACGAAGGAAGCTCAAGGCACACAATAGAGAGTGTTTAACTTATTGTGCAATGGAAAAATAGATATCCCTAGAGCGATGGGCGTATATACAATGCTCGGGGAAAAAAACCTCCTAAAGAGGGAAAAAATGCCCCGACGGTCCTAGTGTGTTCACACACATCACTACCACATGTATATGGTAACAATAAGGAGTGTGGCACACCTTTAACTACTCAGTTTGCGCAAGCTTGATGCCGTTCCAATGAGGGATTAAGAAGAGATTCCCTTATACAAATGTCTTTGATGGTCAATAATATGGATTTGAAGTTAGATTAGATTAGATTTAGGTTTATTTTGAGTACACCGAAGGATTATACTGCTACGTGTTTGAGAGTGGCCGGTGTCTCGGCCACTGCATTAGAGATGCGTAGGAGTGACTTGAACACTGCGTCGAGGTCACCTAGAGGCCTGGATGATGAGCATTCATCGGACAGGGTTGCTATAGTTTACGGGAGGGACATGCCAAAGTGATACGCCTACCTCATCAATCGTATGTCCGATGAGACCATTATGATCCCTACGGGGAAGCAAGTGATGGGCCGCATACAACAGTTGTGTAAACAGGTTTTTTGACACATTGTAGTCTGTTATGGTCTCTTGGAGGGATCAAGATAAAGCCTCTAAGGATTATCTTATTGCAACTTTGCATCGAGGATAATCCCGTCTTGATGCAAACTCTTACTGCGTCACTTTGCTGCCACGGCCTGTCTGGATTGGTCGTCCTCTCCTCCTTGATACCAGAGACGATGCTTGGATGAGGAGACGCATGTGCGACTACATGAGGAGAAGAGTGGAGGGGTATCAGGGAGGAGAGGACGACCAATCTAGATAGGCGATGGCAGCAAAGTGACGCAGCAAGAGTTTGCATCAAGACGGGATTATCCCATCACCTGGGGAGTGGGGGCTGGGCGAGCTTCGAGGAGGATTTTGTCCCATCACCTGCGTCATGGATCGACGGGGTGGAGAGGTGAGAGTATTAAACTCTTGCATTGAAGTATTTGTATATGTGAGGCCCATTCACATCTACACAGCTAGTAGCCCCATTGGTATGTCTTTTACCCTTCAATGGAGCGAATCACCACATGTTAAATTAGGTTAGATTTAAGATAAGATTTTGGATTGAGTTTTTATATTAGAGTCTACCTTCAAGATTACGGTAAAAAAATTAGAGTTAGACGAACGGTAAAAAGATCTACTATGAAAAGATGTTAAGATGCTGTGAAATGCTACAGCTAGAGAAGAGGCAAAGGGGTTTTGTTCACTACATGCAGTATCATGTAGACGTGGGTGTGTAGATTTCTTGTACCCACAAATATAGGCATTGACCAATAAAGACGAGATTATAACCCGGTGGTTCTGATCTCCGTGCACCTCTAGACCGAGGTGTGCGGGGATTGGACATGACTAGAGAATGTGAGGTAGTTTACAGTGTGAATAAAGAGAGAGAGAGAGAGAGAGAGAGAGAGAGAGAGAGAGAGAGAGAGAGAGAGAGAGAGAGAGAGAGAGAGAGAGAGAGAGAGAGAGAGAGAGAGAGAGAGAGAGAGAGAGAGAGAGAGAGAGATAAGACGAAGAATGCCAATAGATATTAAATTTGTTGTCCAGGTTATAAGATTTTTACCCTCATTATGAGTAGTGACGAGGATGTGGGGACATCCAACCGAAACACCTATCTCTCAACGAGGATCTTATGTCCTTGTAATCATTGCAAGCATGCTGTGCGACGGACAAGACGCGTTTCTTTGCAGCACGTTCGCGAATTTGGCGAGTTCGATCCATCTATTATAGATCGAGTTGTTGCCAATTATAACTCGTCGGACTCTGACGCTGGCCAACAGCATCAATCTTGCAACCAATAGACGTTTTCGCAGGCGCTTTGGTCAAGCAGCATATGTGAGGCCACAAGATGTAGCCTCTGACAGCTCGTGGGATGATCATGCAGACCACATTCCCAACGAGGCAATGTTTGAGCCCGAGATTGATGAAATGATTGAGACGACATGGATTCAGAAAGGCTTATCTATGATGATATGAAAAGTAAAGCCGATACGCCATTGTATAATGGAGCACGTGTGTATAGATTGAAAGCACTCCTGATTCTTCTCAACATGCAGACAAAGTTTGGATGGAGTGACACTAGCGTCATAGCGCTTTTCAGGTGATCTATTGCAATTAGTTTACTTTAATAAAACTCTAGATGTATAATGATCTGATAGATTTTTACACAATTGTACCGTATTTTTATGTTGTGTAGATTGCTCAAAGAGCACATACTACCAGTTGATAATGTGATGCCAGATTCCCGAGAGGAAGCAAGAAAGATTTTGCAAAACTTGGGGATGGATTACAATTCGATCCACGCTTGTCCTAATGACTGCATTCTTTTCAGAGGGGAATACATAGACATGGAGAAGTGTCCAAAATGTGATTCCGAGAGATATCGAGTAGATCTCCATGGAACAAAAATTCCGCAAAAGGTTTTGCGACATTTTCCTCTGCTTCCTCGCATCAAGCATTTCTTCGAATGTAAGTCCATGGCCGCCCTAGCATCATGGCATGAGGAGAATAAATCTTCGGATGGTGTGCTACGGATTCCTGTAGATTGCGCAGGCTAGAAACATATAGATGGAACATGGTCGGATTTTTCCAGGGAAGCTCGAAATTTGTGCTTAGGCTTGGCTATGGATGGCGTAAATCCATTTGGTCAAAGATCAACATCTTACAGTGAATGGCCCGTTGTCATCGTCAACTACAACATTCCCCCGTGGTTGATTACGAAGAAGGGGCACCTATGGCTAAGCTTGATTGTGCCGGTGCGATATAAAGTGAAGAATATGGATGTGTATCTTCGTCCACTATTGGAAGAGCTACAACAATTGTGGATTGGCATAGAAGTGGTGGATATGAGCCGACACACAGGTCGACGGAATGCTTTGATCAGAGGCATTCTAATGTGGACCATGCATGACTATCCCGGACTAACAGAATGCTTAGGTGATCTATTTACACTCCTCACTCAGACACTGTAAATTTTGGTTTTTCTCAAGCTGATCTATTATCATGTGTATACATGCAAGGCTTCAAACAAGTGGATACAGATCATGTGTCACATGTGGACCTAGACTGAATGCACGTTGGGCGCCCTCATTGAAGAAGCAAATCTACGAAGGTCATCAAGCGTATCTTCCAGAGAATCATGTGTTACGCGACAGCTTTTTGGGAAGAGATCCACCGAGGATGTCTGCACAAGCATGGTTAGAGCAGAAGGAGATGTGTGATGACGGATTGCCCCCAGGGATGAAGAGACTATCTCTATGGTACGAGTTACCATACTGGCCCCGACTCATGATCAATCACTTGATTGATCCAATGCACATATTCAAGAATGTGGGTAATCTACTATGGGACCATCTGATCGGCAAGAGAGATACTTTGGGAGCCAGCGTTGACCTTAGAAATGTGGATCGTATGGAGCAATATTGGCCGCAAACAGCGTCTGATGGATCGCTAAAACTCCCTAAAGCACCATGGATTTTCACAGGAGCCTAAGAACGCAAAGTAAAAGAGACCATTCGATCTTTGCGGACCCCCACTGGCGTAATGCACTCGCTCCGAACGCGTTTTACTAAAGAAGGAAAGCTTACCGGTTTGAAGTCACATGACTAGCATAAAATGTGTTAGGGATGTTCATAGTGGAATATATCATAGTGGGAATTGTGTAACAAATTCATGTGTGGAATTTAATATCATTGTTGCACGTGTTTTGCAGTTTATTTTACCAATTGCCATTGAGGGATGTTTGTCTCTCGACGTCCGTAACACAATCTACAAACTTGCGAAGTTGGTGCAATGGATCTCACAAAAGGAGATCAATGTAGACTCCATACCATTCGCCAAAGTAAACGCTGCGGAGGTTGTGTGCATGTTTGAGAAACATTTTTCTACTACCATGCTAACCATTCAGGTGCATCTTCTTGTTCACATAGTTGATGAGGTGGAAATAGCTGGCACAGTACATTCCAGACGGATGCTCTTTTTAGAACGTTTCATGAAAATGCTCAAGGGATATGTGCGTCAGAAGGCACGTCCGAGGGGTAGCATGGCAGAAGGTTGGCTCGTATCAGAGTCCCTAGTGTACATTGGAGAGTGGCTAGACGGATTTGATAAAGCCCGGGACACACTATGGCGAACCATAGATGATGCGCGCATATCTGGGATTGTCATGTGCAATCTCGGTGTTGAGAAGAAGAAGATGGAAGATCTAGAGGCTAAAATCAACTGATTTTGCATGCTTCACAATCTAGTGATGCAAAAGTGGATTTCACAATATGAGGATGCAAAGCAAGAGCGACAAAGGGCAGGAATCGAGTGGAGATGGGGAAGACGACCACCGATGCACTTTTCGACGGGTTTGGAGAGCCTACCAACATTCATGAGCTTAAGATGGTTGCACAACCAATTGAAAAGCGCACAACAGTGCGGTGAAGAAGTGACTGAGGAAGAGTGGGAGTACTCTCCGGGTTGCGCGACCAAGGTAAGTTTGCAATGTACGACTAGTGACTTTCTAGATGTTTGAACGGCCACTCATAATCTTTGTTGGTTGTAGTATAAGTCATACACAGCAGCATGGTGTAAAGGTTGACATTTTAGGGTGGAACGGATCGACAAAAAGCGTTTTACTCAAGATTGTGGAATCATGGCAAAATTTGAATAGTCTAGTCGACGACGGTCCTCTGATGCAGATCCTGTGGTGGCGGAACCCCGGGGCAGTCACTTTTTAGAATGTGTATGATATCACGTGAGCTAACCGGAGAGGATTATTAAAAGACCAAAATGTATAAAAATGTATACATACAGAGGGGGGTGGGGGTTTTTTAAATAGGCTCACAGTGTAAGTATAGGATGTATATTGGGGTATTATTAATTACCTCATGAACGCACGTGATATAGGGGTCTTTTGATAAGTGACTGTTGGAATTAGGGATGCAGAGAAACACACACAGCTTGGAGAAGACGAAGGAAGCTCAAGGAACACAATAGAGAGTGTGTTACTTAGTGTGCAATGGAAAGATAGATAGCCCTAGAGTGATGGGAATATATACAATGCACGGGGGAAAAAACCTCCTAAAGAGGGAAAAAATGCCCCGGCGGTCCTAGTGTGTTCACACACATCACTACCACATGTATATGGTAACAAATCCCCCCTGGAGTGATGCGGTGAACGAGAGCTGGCACATGAGTAAAGGGAAGTGCCATGCCTTGAGGACAGGATCAGTCCACAAAGGGGAGTAAGCCCAAAGCTTTGTGGAAAGCTTCAAGCTTCTCACGAGACAATGCCTTTGTGAAAAGATCTGCAAGGTTGTCCTGTGTTTGGCACATAAGCCAAGCTGATCTCTCCTGCTGAGAGCCTCTCCCTGACATAGTGGTAATGCACCTCAATGTGCTTTGTGCGAGCATGAAAAACTGGGTTCCTCGCAACTGCCAATGCGCTTTGATTGTCAGTGTAGATAGTGTTGGCAGTGTCCTGTCCAACACCCAAATCAGTCATAAGGCGTCTGAGCCATACACACTTAACCGTAGCTGTGAAGACTGCCCTGTACTCAGCCTCACAACTCGAAGTGGCCACAGTAGGTTACTTCTTGCTCAACCATGATATACATGAACTGCCAAGCATGAAACAAAAACCACTTGTGGACACTCTCGTGTCAAAACAACCAGCCGAATTTGAGTCCGAAAAAGCATGTAAGTCTGGCGGCAATGATCCCCCCTTGGGATAAAACAAGCCAAGATGTAAAGTGCCACTAAGGTAGCAGAAAATCCTCTTGACAGCCTGCCAATGCTTAGACCCTGGGCTATGCATAAATCTGCTGACCTGTGAGACTGCAAACTGAATATCCAGCCTCGTGTTGCATACATAAATGAGGCAGCCAACAGCAGTTTGGTAAAGAGTGACATCAGCAGGATCGCCATCATCATGTAGACTCAACTTCAAACCTGTTTCCATGGGCGTGGCAATAGGTTTGCAATCCTCAAGTCCAAACTTACATAGCAATGTCTCTATGTAACTTTTCTGACACAAGGCAATACCACCATCACACTGCTTAAACTGTATACGCAAGTAATGATGCAACAGCCCCAAATCTTTCATCTTGAAAGTAGCATTCAAACCAGCCTTAAATTCAACAATATGTCTCTCATTTGGTCCAGTGATCAGCAAATCATCAACATAAAGAACCACGATGAGAAATACATCATCCTCACGCTTTACATACAATGTGCTTTCTGTTGGACTATTACGAAAGCCTTGATTGACCAAATGAGTGTCAGCTTTCTCATACCAAGCACGAGGAGATTGCTTCAACCCATACAAAGCCTTGTTACATTTGCACACTTTGTCCTCTTGTCCTTTTATGACAAAACCGCGAGGCTGCGTTACATAATCTTCCGCAAATATGTCACCATTCAAGAAAACAGTAACAATGTCTGATTGATGTACATCCCAACCAAAATGAGCTGCCAATGCACATAAAAAACGTACAGTAGTCATACGCCAAGTGGGAGCAAAAGTCTCTTCATAATCTATGCCTTTTTGCTGTGCACAACGCTTTGCAACAAGTCGAGCCTTATGGCGATCTATCTCACCATCCGGTTTGCGTTTCAACTTGTAAACCCACTTCGTACCAATGGCCTTTTTGCCAGGAGGAAATTCAAATAAAGTCCATGTGTCATTTTCTATGAGTGCATCATATTCTGATTGCATGGCAGCCATCCAATTTTTTTAATTCTGTGCTTCATCAAAAGTCAGAGGCTCCTTAACATCATGTAAACTAGACACAACCAAAGCATAACAATCTGATGCATAAGATGCATGGCGAGAGCGTGAACGAGTACGACTAGACAAAGGTGCATCCAATTTACTGTCACGCAAAGTGTGCACCAGCCATTTTGGCATACCTCTAGCCTGCTCATTTTCAGCCCTTTCCTCATCAAGTACATCATGTACATCTGCATCAGTAATAGGCTGATCTAAAACATTTTTAGAAACCCCCATAGGCTGTACATTTGCCTAATTGGAACTTACATTCGTATTTCCACCACTAAAAAGAGGCAACAAAGTGTCATAAATGTCCGGTGAGCTTACATTACTATCTCTAGTACATGACAGCAAGGGCTGAACAGAATCTTCCACAAACACTACATCCCGAGAAACCAGGATACGTTTTCTTTGCGGATGATACAACCTGTAACCTTTGCTTTCAGCACTATAACCAACAAAAATACATTTGACAGCCTTATCATCCAATTTTCTGCGCTGCACTTGTGGCACCAAAGCATATGCCAAACAGCCAAAAACATGCATGTGCTCAATAGAAGGCTTTCTATCATGCCATGCTTCATATGGAGTAATAGACTGCAAAGCTTTCGTAGGACACCTGTTAAGTACATAAGTGGCACACATGATGGCCTCAAGCCAAAAAGAATGCGGTAAAGCTTGAATTTTGACCATACATCGTGCCATTTTCATCAGTGACCTGTTTTTCCTCTCAGCAACACCATTTTGCTGAGGTGTATCAGGCACTGTACATTGGTGTTTTATCCCACGACTAGCCAGAAATACATTAAATTCATGAGACATATACTCCCCCCCTCGATCGGAACGGAGGGTGCCCATAGTACATTTCGAGACATTTTCAGCCATAGGCAGAAATTGTTTGAAGCACATAAAAACTTCGGACATCGCTTTAAGTGGAAATACCCATGCATGCCTGGAGTAATCATCAATGAAAGTCACGAAGTATAGGTAATTGCCCAAGGACGGAGTTTGCATGGGCCCACAAACATCACTATGCACAAACTGCAACCTGCATGTGGCCCGAACTGAACCATCCTTTCAAAATTTAGAACGCTGCATCTTACCCAAAATACAGCCTTCACAAACATGTTTGACCGGTGCTTCAAGAGGTGGTAAAGAAGCAACCATATCAGATTTTTGCAAACGCAGCAAACTGGCAAAATTCAGATGACCAAAACGTGCATGCCAAAGTTTTGCATCTGAAATAGCCCTTGAATCTACAATAGCATTTGCAAAACTTTGTCCACACTTGTCATACAAAGTGAGCTTATACAGCCCACGGCACAAAAGCCCAGATGCAACAATTTCATCACCAAAACTGAGATCATGAACTGTACATCTGTCATCCACAAATTTGACTACAGGTCCAAGTGTAGCAAGTGCGGATACAGATAAGAGATTTTTCTTGATCCCAGGTACATAAATTGCATCAACAAGTGTGAAGGAACTGCCATTAGTAGCAATGAGCACAATCTTTCCAACTCCTTGAACTGGATAAGAGGCGTTGTTGGCACAAGTGACTGAATTCCCATGAGGGACAGACTCGGGAGAGGTAAACAATTCACGATGTGAGGTAATGTGCTTTGTAGCACCACTGTCGAAATACCACACATGTGAATCTGCAGCAACTGACAAGCATGCATCATGGACAGCAGGATTATAAGTGTACTCTGCGCTAAAAGCCCATTCTTCATCAACATCAGCAACACAGTCTCCTTTCACAGAAGACTCAACAATGGCTGCAGTTGTAGTGGAACCAACATTTGCAGTGGAACCACCCTCTTTCTTCTTAGCCTCTTTGGCCTTCAACTTAGGACACGACTTGATCAAGTGATCATTGGCTTTACAATAATGGCAACGCATCTTCTTTTTGCCATTATCACCAGAATTGTCAGACAAAGTACTGCCAGCATAAGCATTAGGAACATAATTTTTGCCACTCGTAACAGAACCATAAGAAGTGGCTGCATTACTATTACCACCCTTTCTTTGAGAAACAATAAAGGCCTGTTTAACTGCACGCTGTCTAGTCCTGTTTTTTCTGGACAGTGACTCTTGCAACAGCAATATGCATAATGCATCAAACTTGACAACTTCTGCATTTCCTTGGGTCATGAGTCTCCAAGTACTAGCAAAAGTCTGGTAGGAATCTGGTAAGGCATCAAGAACAGTCTGCATAAGGGAACTGTCTGAAATGACTTCACCTGTAGAAATAAGCTGCTCATTGATATCCTTGACACTAGCAAGGAAAGTGTCCATATCATCTTCCTCATGCATAATCTTCGACTCCAGCTCTTTACGCAGCAAAGAAATTTTAGCCTCATTGCGGCCTGCATAAAGACCTGCTAGAATATCCCAAGCCTATTTTGCAGATTTTGCTGAACGAATGTGAGGAACAATGGTGCGCTTCACAGACAACGCAATCAATGCATGAGCCTGCGCATCCTTTACATCCCAAAGAGCTTGTTCTGCCGTAGGCAAAACAACTCTAGCAGCTGTAATCGTTGCAGCAAGACCTGCAACATCCTCAACATCGCCTACATCCTCAGAACCAGGACGTACATCAATGCCCTGCACAATGTTCCACACACCTTTTGACACAAGAACATGTTGCATCATATAAGCCCACATAGGGTAGTTGTCCCCATCCAACCTGTCCTCAGCAGCAAACATCTTGAACACATCTGTGTTGTTGTTGACAGCCATGGTAAATGCTGCACCTGATGTGAAAAGTACCCGAAAATAGGAGAAATGGAGCGGGAACAACTTGTGCTATATAGCAAAAACCGTAGAAGACTATAAGGCACCTGTTATGCAGAAAACGACACTGACAAAAATTCTGCACAAAATGACGAAATAGCCTATGCAGTACTGCCTGTAGTGGAAACGAAGGCCAAAATGAGCCCAAATCAAAATTCTGAGCAGACCAAGGTCTTCGAGCTTTCCCAAAATATTTGTCGACCTGTGAACGCTCGCCAAAGCTCACTGAAATCGGAGAAAGTGAGCAGGCGTGTGGTGGAGCAGCTGGTGACTAAGCCCGGGAGGACGTGACCTGCTCTGATACCAATTGTTGGAATTAGGGTTGCAGAGAAACACACACAGCTTGGAGAAGACGAAGGAAGCTCAAGGCACACAATAGAGAGTGTGTTACTTAGTGTGCAATGGAAAGATAGATAGCCCTAGAGTGATGGGCGTATATACAATGCACGGGGGAAAAAACCTCCTAAAGAGGGAAAAAATGCCTCGACGGTCCTAGTGTGTTCACACACATCACTACCACATGTATATGGTAACAATGACTGCCCCGGGGGCGGAACTCACTTACTTCGGCACGCTACAAGAGATTTTGAGGGTCGATTATAGAGGATTTTTTGTCGACTTGTTCGACGTGCAATGGTTCAAGATAATCATGGAGGGTCGTAGCGCTACTGTGCGTAGAGGAGAGTCTATTTTTCTTGAGGTGGATTCAACTAAGAAATGGACTGACCTAAAAGACACTTTCGTACTACCCGAGCATTGTGAACAAGTAAGTATGTAAATAGTTAACATCGCATTTTAGAATTTATGTGCTTGAAAGCTCTTATGTAAGTTATGTGGCTCTAGCAGGTGATATTTCATCCTACAAAGTCTGCATCAAACTGGTGGTACGTCATAGAGGTAGCCCCTCGTAGTGCATGGACGTATGAAGGCTACCATGTGCCAATCACAGTGGCATCAATGGAGGAGATCGGAGAAGATGCTCAGTCAGAAGCCGTTGAGGTGGTGCCAGACGAACATCAAGCTGCTACTCTCTATGGGGTGCATGGAGAGGATCTACAAAATGAAACAAAGGACATCTGTTTAAACGGAGAGCTCTATATAGATATAGAAAGTTATGCTGAGCTATGCGAGGATGAGAGAGAGATCTCTTAAAGCCATAAATATTGTATTTGAATAATTTTTCTCCGTTTTGTAAAAACTCTGCCTCTCTAAGTACCTTCCATGTTGTATAACGCTCTTTTGATTTTGCACTCACATCTTGGGCAATCCATGGCCACATGCAGCTCCACCACCTGGTTTTCTGATTGCAAGATTTGATTATGTTCTCTCTCTCTCTCTCTCTCTCTCTCTCTCTCTCTCTCTCTCTCTCTCTCTCTCTCTCTCTCTCTTTCGATTGAAAATTCTGAGTTATCGACTTGCCTCTTACATCACTCAAGTTGAATAGAAGAAGAACGCGTCATTGCATCATTGTATTTATATGCGTCACTGCATCATTGCGTCATTGTATTTAATGGTCTTTGTGTCCACTCCAGGTACGTATGCTCTAGGTATGTTCTCACAAGTAGGGACGACGAGCACCTCCTCCTCTCTCTCTCTCTCTCTATCTATCTATCTACTTGTCCATGTTTTCTACTCCACTCATTCAATATTAAGTTTAAATGTTCGTGCGTTTAATGCAGGTATGAATGATGAGGAGTTTCTTTCTTCTTTGTCACCCGAGCAGAGACAGTGGTACGTGGAGCGTAATCGCTCTAGCGCACCATTGCGCGTTCGTACTCCATCCACATCTCTCTCTGTTTCGGAGCATTCAGTGCGATTGAAAGCTTCGGTGTCGACGAGACGATCTTCACACTCGTCTAGGCACCGGCGCTCTAGTGGTGGCGATGGTGGTTGTTGTGGGGATGCTGCCGCCGATGCTTCAACACCGCCTCGTGTTTGACGAAGCTCTTTACCCTCCCCTTCTTTGCCTGCCCCGACACCAGTGGCATCGCCATCCACACGAGGTTTTGCGCGGCTGACTGCCATTCCTAGCGGCTACACACCACTAGCTACTCCTCCAGGAGTCACTCCAGTGGACACTCCTCGCTTCAGGGCTCCGAATCTAGTGGAGACACCTAACGTCCGTACCCCCATTGTGACACGCCGCTAGAGACCCCTTCCGGGACACCCAGGTTCACGCGTCAGCGGCGAGAGGGCTTGCCTTTCTCCGTCGACTTCAGCGGCGGCATCATCTTGGATGATGAAGGCAAGAAGGTGATTTCGCGCATGCGTAGTCTTTGCTCTAAGGTGTTTAGATACTACATACTAAACAACTAGAGCGAAGTACCAAATGATTTAAAAGACAGAGTCATCAGCATTCTTCATGACAAGTTTCCCGTTCCAACACAGGATGAGCGCTTCAATGAAGATGTGATGAAGGTTCGAATGCGCAAATACTGCAAGCACAAGCGTTTCGAAGTGCAAAAAGCAATCAAACATGGGTGGAACAGACTAGATTGGCTGGCTAAAGAAGATTGAAAGAATGCGAAGAAAGCAGCGCGCGAGAATTCAACAAGTGGAAGAACAAAAGGAGGCAGCCAGAGCGCGAGTAGAGGCAGGGAGCTTGCACCACTTGGAGAGTGGTGGGTGGGAATCATTTCAGGCCAATTTTGTAAGTGTTTTTGCATTGCTCTCTATGTTTGATAGTTTAGGGTTTATGGGTTATTAATTCCAACATAATGGATTCTTTGCATGTTTTGACAGTGGTCAATGACAGGACGTGATCCCACACCGTACGAACGCGAGAACGCAGGCAGGAAGGGCTTAAACACCCTAATGAACATTCTGAGTTCTCGCGGCAGCATCGTTAGTATTAGGGTTTACTCTTTTCTATTTGTGGTATTGTTTTATAAACGTCACTATATGTTTATACTTACAAAAAGCCGTTTTATTGTTTTTTTTGCTGAATCCGACAGATATGCCGCTTGGACGCGATGAGATGTTTGATTAGACGATGTCAGTTTAGCCATAGCTAGATAGAATTAGTTTCTTTTTGTCATAGCTTATGTATCATGAGATGACTTTTATACGTCTTTTTGAAAACCATGTATATTTTTTCAATAATGACAATGATTTGTAACTATTACATTTGCAAAGTTTAACAATCAAGTGATTTTGCCTATGTGTACAATTGTCATTGATTTACTTTCATCAATTCACGCATGTCAGTTTTGTATCTTTATTTTGCAAACAATACGTACTATGGATGATGGAGTTAATGGTTATATTGTCTTGTGGGTGACTATTTTGGGTCTATATCTACCTTTGTATTTTTTTTCAAAGGTGAATCAATTAATGAAACATTCAATATGGTTGATGGCCATGCCACCAAATTTTTTTACTCTCGGGTGTCGCTATGAACGTCGCTATATAAGGCTCTGCAGCATCGCTATAAACGTCGCTATAGATGGCCTGCAAACGTCGCTATATAGCGATGATTTTTTCTTCCATTTGTTGATGGTGATGGTGAATATCTTCCCCTTGAAGATGTTGCGGTGAAAAATCCTCTTGATGGGGTGAGTGAACCTCTTTGCTTTCTTTCTTCTGCTTGGACTGAGTTGATTACATCTTGAAATGGTGGTGCCGGTTCTTTTTCTTCAAGAATTGTGACTAAGTGGTCATAAGAAGGTGGAAGTGCACTTAATAGTATGGCCACTTTATCATCTTCTGGTACTTCAACTTGGATGTAAGTGAGCTGTGTGACAATGCTCTTAAGCCTGTTCACTAGGCTAGCAATATCCTCCCCTTCAATCATAGTAACTTTGTAAAGCTGTCTTTTAAGACTAACTTTGCTTCTTTTGGCCCTAGCTCCAAAATTACTTTCCAGGACATGACAGGCTTCATGTGCATGCTTACATTCATCTATGAAATGCACATAGTTATCATGCAAAGAAGTGAGGATAATTCCCAATGCTTGTTCGTCTTTGGTCAAATTTTGTGCACTTGCTATGAGTGTAGATGCCCTAGTGTGCACTCCATCAGGTTCGGCTTGTTGCTCTAAGGCAGTGCTAATGACAGACCACAAACATTTTTTCATAAGGTAGCCTCTTAATTTTGTTTGCCAAGTGTGAAATCCCTCCCCATTGAATTTCTCTATTCCCTTGTCCCCCATCTGTGCCAATAGAGGGGTCTTAGCTTAGGAGACTCTCCTAGCAAGTGTCTGCCTCTTTACACGGTGCACAATTGATGATAGAAAAATTTAATTGCAAAATTTTGTGCTTGGTTGCAATAATTTTAAGGGTTCATTGTAAGAGAGAGAGAGAGAGAGAGAGAGAGAGAGAGAGAGAGAGAGAGAGAGAGAGAGAGAGAGATCCCCCTTTTTGTGAAGCTCCTCTTCACCGTCGCGTCGGTGAAGCCCCTCTTCACAAGGACGTAATGCTCCTTTGAATGCTTGGATATCTAACCAAGCTAATGTGGATTGTCCCACCGGCACTTCAAAAGAGCCCTTCCAAAGCAAACTTTAAAGCGGGTTTTCTTTCAAGCATCAAATAAACCTAAATCTAATCTAACGTAAATCTAAATCTAACCTTATCTTAAATGATAAAAATAGGAAAATGGTATAACCTTTCTATCACCCAAGTGTGGTAGATTGGTTATGCCATTTCCCTCTTCAATAACAGGTAAATAACGTAAATAAACCTAAATCTAATCTAATATAACGTAAATAAACCTAAATCTAATCTAATATAACGTAAATCTAAATCTAACGTAAATAAACCTAAATCTAATCAAACGTAAATCTAACTAAAAATAAACCTAAATCTAATCTAATTTAACTTAAATAAACCTAAATCTAATTTATGTAAGTCTACATCTAACCTAACCTTTAACGTCTTTTGGGATAGTTTCCTACGATGTTAAAACTCTCTTCTTCTCGTGTGTGTGTGTGTGACAATAAAAAGAGAAAAATGGTATAACCTTTCTATCACCCAAGTGTGGTAGATTGGTTATGCCATTTCCCCCTTGAATAACAGGTCTTGAGTTCAACTCCTCATCGGCTAGATCTTTAGGTCTCTTGAATTAGTTTCCTACGATGTTAAATTAAACTCTCTTCTTCTCGGGTGTGTGTGTGTGCACGTCAATAAAAGAAGAAAAATGGTATAACTTTTCTATCACCCAAGTGTGATAGATTGGTCATGCCATTTACCTCATGAATAACAGGTCTTGAGTTCAACTCCTGTCGACTAGATCTTTAAGGCCTCTTGGGATAGTTTCCTACGATGTTAAGACTCTCTTCTTCTTCTTCTTCTCTCTCTCTCTCTCTCTCTCTCTCTCTCTCTCTCTCTCTCTCTCTCTCTCTCTCTCTCTCTCTCTCTCTCTTTCTTTTCCTCTCTCAATGTGTGTGTGCATTCTTTGTTTATACATGTGTGTGTGTGTTTTTGGTTTATGCATGCTCTCTCTCTCTTTTACTCTCTCAATGTGTGTGTGCATTCTTTGTTTATGCATGTGTGTGTGCGTTTTTTATTTATGCATGTGCTCTCTCTCTCTCTCTCTCTCTCTCTCAAAAACACAATGTGTGTGTATGTGTGTGTGTGTGTGAGAGAGAGAGAGAGAGAGAGAGAGAGAGAGAGAGAGGGAGAGAGAAATAGGGGAAGGGAACATGAGAGTGAGGAGAGGGAAGGAGGATACCTGGCTCTCCTTCCTCTCCTCATGTGTGTGTGTGTGTGGAGAAGAAAGAGAGTGTTTGCGGGTCGCCGCGACGGACGTCCATAGCATAGCTCTCAAGCATCAACATAAATTTATCGATACAAGGGAAGCGACTCGGATGAGGCGTGGAAATTCACTAGGGTGTCAATCCTAATGAAGTGAACTGGAAGAGATGCAACTAATAACTCTACAAGCAAATCAATCGCACTAAAGCCAAGTAATTTGCCTATGTTCTTTTACACAGCTCTACAGTCATCACGCCCGTTCATCATGCAAATCATATCGGAATCGCACGAAACTTGAAGGGAAGCTACAGGGGACTATCAGGAACATATCCTATCACTGTCACAGCATTCTGGAGAGGTACAACGATCGCGATCGTTCGTCCCATAGTATGCAAAAACAGTAAATGGATGATCCTAAAGGGTCGTTTTTAGGTCCCTAAAGCCTCTCCTAGGGTCAAAACAACATAAAATACGCATATAAACACTCAAAACAGCAATTTAAGGCCTAAACGGACGCGTTTGAAACCTTCACCGAATCTTGAATGCTTACACTTGAACGAAAGAGCAAAGTAAGAGGAACACAATGCAAGAAACAAAACTGAATTTGGATTACCATAGCCACAGAAGCGATGATTACAAGTTTGAGCAAAGAGGCATCTCTCTGTGCGTAACGCAATAGTCACTTATCTTCAAAAAATGATCTCCCCTTCCCACTAACCTTAGTGTATTATATACCTAGGGCTTTCTAAAGTGGTCGGCGGCCAACTTCTCATGGACCTTTACATACATCATTGGAAAAACATCTTTGACTTAGACTTGACATAGACGATTGACATTGGCTTTTACAGGGTTTGATGTATTAAACATCGGAAAAATAATGTGACCACATCAAAACTTTGGCTGGCTGACTCAACGGCGCCTTGGCTAGGTGGGCACTTGTATGTTGTTATCACCTCCAAACACTCCTCCCTTCCTAGCTCGTGTCGTCCCTGACACGACCATTTGTAGTCTGGTCTTCTTGTTGATGAGACTCCCCCCTTCCTTGATTGAGTTATATCTCGATGTTTTGCTTGTTCAAATGGGGTGCCCATTTTCCTTTGATTGATGAACATGTGTTCTTGTGATTTGGATGTTGTGGACGAGGCATTTGTGCATGTTGTTGCACATCCTGCTTTACCTTTCCATTTGTACAGTTGGTCGATGATACCTGCTTCTTTGGATACTTTGCCTCCTTGTGCAGTTGACTTTTTATTGAAGCTCGTATCTCAAAATGTATGAGACTTTGACATGTGTGCACTGGCATCTCCAATTTGATTTTCTTTGCCACTTTGTCAATAGAGCTTTGTTGGTATCTTTGAAGATAAGAGCTGCTCTTGTCGAAGCGTGGTTGAGAACAATGTGGCCCCACTTTATCTCTTTGAAGATCGTGTAGCAAATTATTTATTGGTTTCAGTTGATGGAAGGAATATATACAATAGAATAGTGATGGGTGTTTCTAAATCAGGGTCTAGAACCTGAATGACCAAAGGGAAAAACCCAGTGGGAAAAAATGCCTTTGGTATACGCTCTTATTGGGGTTGAACACTTGGAAGTTGAGTACTTGTTCATGCAAGGTGAGTGGTTGGGAAAAATAAAGTAAGAGTGCATACTGCAAGTGCCAATTGTGGGACACTCTATACGCACACAAGAGTTCTTTCAAGAAAATCATGCGGTGTGAAAAATGAGTTGTTGGGTGCTTCAAGGAATAAATGTAGCACATGTGATATCCAAGGACATCTCAATAGCTTCCACATTTCCAAGAAGGGTTTTTGATGTTAAAGCTTCTCCACTCATTACTCACTAAGCATAGTGTGTGAGTGTCTTTTGGACTCTCTTCTTCACTTTACCAAACTTAAAATACATAGACTTGGACTCTTATGCTCACCTATACCAGCATGAGCGACACCACATAAATATGCTCAACTCCTCCACCTTGAGCAGTACCTAGAATAGCTAAGACTCTTAGACCACAGAGAATATTACTTGAAACTTTGGGACTAATGTCTTGCTCATTTAGTGGCTCAGCTGTCCGACTCTTGACCTTTATGCCATGTATCTTTAATGGCGACTTGGACTTACCTGTCCATGGCCTGAAACCCAATGCCATAAGTTCTTGAGATTAAGGCCTCTATCATTGTGTTGGTCTTTGGATGCCACCATTTTGTCGAGTAGATTGTCATATTTTGACTCCTCTTGACTTGCTTGTTGTATGTTGATACTTCTTTGTAAAATAAGTCCTTCAGCTTTAATAGGGCTTGATATAGCCTTTGGATTTAATTTCCATGAGAAGTGATTTTCGAGATGTATGGGTTCTTTGTGATTGAGTTTCCACTAGCAATTTTGGAACCCATCTTGTTTTTGGTCCTTGTGTGACCCTCTTTGGCATTTTATCTTCTTCCTTAATTTGATGGACACTAGGCTTTGGTATCCAAACCTGATGATTTCCGTTGTAAAAGCCTTGCTTTTGTAGTAGAGGACGAGGGATCCATTTTGAGGTTGTTTCTCCCTTGGTTGTGCTTAGTCCCCATCGGCTATTTGTTGTTGTTGATTGTCTTTGCGTGGGGTCCTTTGCTGCTTGGTTGGTCTTAGTGGCTCTAGGTTGAGCAACTACTTTGGGTAACCATATTTGGGTGTTACCTTCATAGAATCCTTGTGCTTCAAGTAGCTTCACTGGAATCATCCGCTGAGTCACATGTTTGTGTTGGGTATCTTCGTTGAAGTCTGATTTCGGTACCCAAAGTTTTCGCGTTGCCCGCTTGGAAGGTCTTTTTGTTTGCCTTTTGTTGGTGTTCTTTCGCTTGCCTGAGTATTTTTTATTCTGTTTTTGATAGTGCGGCTTGTTCCTTGTAGAACTCGTTGGTTCATGTGGGTAGGTCCAGGCTATTACTTTAGGCTTTTTGGCCCAAACATTAGTGTTTCCTTGGAAGTAGCCTTGTGCAGTGATCGACTCATTTGATGCTATCCACCCTGTCACCTTTTGTTGTTGTGGTTGAACCCGTGTTTCATGTATCCAAACTGGGTCTTTGATTTGGATGTGCTCTTTGGATACCAGCACCTGCTTGACATTCTTCGGCTTCTTCTGGATGATTTTTTGTGATGGAAACTTTGGTTGATAGACTTTTTGCTTTGGTTTCCATTGCATTGTTGATGGTGTGGCTCTTGATGTAGAGGCTTTGTGGGAAATTTGATGGAATCTCGTTGAAGGTAAAGTCGTCTGGAGAGGTTGATATACTTCAATGTTTACCTTTTCTTTACCTTTTTCGATGATGGTTAGCAATTTCTTCTCTGCATGGATTTGAGAAGCTTCATGGAGTCTTACCGTTGTTGTTGTTGAAGCTTTTGATTGTTGTCGAAAGAAGATGTTCCTCCAGCTTTCTGTCAGGACCAAACTCTCTTTGATATGATGGGAGTTGATTATGTGGAAAGTATCTTTATACTCCCCGGTACTCAATTTGAGTACAGCTTCTGCCACTCCAAAGCTAGGAATCGACATTTTTGAACTTGTGTAAAATGGTTCTTCTAGCTCATTGATTGGTGGCTTTCCCATCATGATCCACGTTCCATAAGTCATTAGATTCTTTGTTGCTTCTGGATCTATTGCGGCCGAACATGTAACCTTGAGCCTTGTTTGTCCGCATAAATTGAATTTGATCATCGTAGGAGATAGTCCATCTTCTTCCTTGTCCCTGTTCTTCTTTTGATCTTGCGTTTGTTGAAAATTTTTCGTTGAACTTGGAAGCTTTTCTCGTTCATCTACTTTCATTTGCACTTTTTCTGGAGTCGGCTTCTTTGAAACAACTTTTGTTGTTTCTTCAGGTATGTCAATAATGACATATTCTTGTGGTTACTCTGCTTCCTTCGTTTTCAATTTTGCCTCATACTCCAGGATGTAGCTATTTGTCTCACTTTTTCTGCTTTCACACTCACAAACTTCCATTAGCTTCCTTCAACACTTTCAACATAAAACATGAAACTAGGTCGTAGCCTTCTTCATTACAAAACTTGGTTGGAGTTAGCTCGTTTACACACACATCCAAGGTTTCCAATATTTGAGTCCATCCAAATGGCTCAAATAATTGCTCTGGAAAGGGTTCCGGTATGTAAGCTTCATCGTCCATTGATCTTTATAGGATGCAATCCTCCTTCACTGAGCTTCCACACTTCGAAGCACCACACATCCAAAGTTCTTGTTTGGTTTGTAGCCACGCAGGTATCTCTTTCCCATTGACTATAGGAGAGTCAATTTCTTCTAACGGAGTTCTATTCACATCTCTATAGCTATGGTCTTTTATGCTTATTTTTGTGGTGATCTTTTTATGTCTCAAGTAGATATAGTCATAGCCCCAATCTTGAACCATCTTAAGTTGACGCATGAAAGGTCTTCTTAAAATGATATCAAAATTGTTCCCTTTTCCAAAATCTACTATTGCAAACGTATGTTCATATTCAATTCCACAAGAAGTCACAATAATTTGCTCTAAGATACCCATAGTTTTTTCCGTGTATCTATCTGCAAGTTGCAGCTTCATTCTAGTTTTCCTAAGCGCTGGTCTACCCCATTTTTCCCAAATGTATTTTGTGGCTCTGGCTATTCTAGCCCCACTATCAAGTATAGCCAATGTTTTAACTCCTTTGTATTCCACAGGTAAGGTGGTGTTTCCTTCTTCTCCTTCGCAATATTCCCCCACCTTGTTTATTGGCACAGGTTTAGCGTTTGCACTTTCTTGTTGAGTTTTGTTTGATTGTTCATTTGAGGGTAGATCTTGAAGAGGTATCTTTAATCCCATCTTCCCCAAATTGTTGCCTACTTCATCCCATACATGTGGTCTAATCTTAAGCAGTTCAGATAGAGTAATGGTGCACTGTATTGGAGCTGACATCAACTCTTGCATACTCTTTGTACCCATCATCTTGGATATGGCTTTCCTCTGAGATGGAACCACTCTAGTCTCTGAGTCTGCCTCATGTTCTCCTATGTATGAGGGTAAGGTCTTCAAGGACTCTGGTTTGCTTTCAATTGAAACTTCCGTCCCTGCATCTCCATTTAGAGATTGAATGTCTCCCTGATAGACTTCATGCCCTGTATTGACCTCAGTTATGGGTGCAGATTGGAAGGTCGCACTTCCATCTTTTGCACTTCTAATTGCTTCCCACAATTCATTTGGCCATGGCTCATCTATCTCTGGGATAGGTGCCATAAATTGTGATCTTCACCTTGCATCATCAGTGGTGTTGGCCACTACTTGATCATCTAGTTGAATTTCTAGGTTGTTGGTTTCTTGTGCTGCAGTCTTTGCTTGCACATCCTTTTGTGATTCTAGCTCAATGTTTCTTTGAGTTAATGTTTCAACAACCTTTGCCTTAGGCATTTCAAATCCAACACTTTTTGGTTTTGTTTCTGGAGGTGGAATTGGTGCTTCAGGCTCCATCATTGCATGTGCAATTTTTACCAATTCCTTACACATTTTCAACCTCTCAGTCTCTACCTCAGCATGAGGATATTTCATCCCTCGTTGCTCTAGGGTTTGGTTGGGTTTCAATCTAGCCTCATATGCTTCCAGTGCAGCATCTAATGGCTCTAGGACTTTGTCTACCAACACAGATTCTCCGGAAGACGCCTTCCTTGGTTTCTTATCGCTCACCACCATTTTGTTTTCCCGTTCTTGTTTTAACTGCTCCTTTGTCTCTTGTAATTTTGTTTGTAGTGCAGTTTGATTTGTAATTGTTTTTGCTTTAATTCTATCTCTTTTGGCTTTCCAGGATTTTCTCCCAGTCCTCACTGACACACTAGTTGTTTCCCCTTGTTTGGGTTGTTGATCTTTCTCCTCATTAGCTTGGTCCTCAGCATTTTCTTTTGCTTGGGCTCTAGTCACTACCTTCATAGGAATTTTGGGTTCTGCCTCTGATCCACTTGGAGAAGGTAACACTCCCACAACATTCATTGTTGTTTTCCCCTATTTGTTTGGGTGTTTTGGACAATTTGGAACAATGTGTGTAATGGCACACTCCAAAAAATATCCAATTATCTCTACATGAGAACAATTCTTGGCCCAATGAAAACCTCCACACTTGTAGCATGGTGCATCTTGTTGAGTCACCGGTGGCACAATTGATGGTTGTTCTTGCTTAGCTAGAATGGTCTCTGGTCTACACTCTTGATTGGCTATGAACATCAGAGTGTCCTCATTCAACGAATAGAGTTTTCTCATAGGTTCTTGCCCTAGCCTAGGTTGTGATACCTCAGCTCTTTGTGAAGCCCTTGATACAACCCCATTTTGAAATAATGGACGATTTGGTAATGGCATTTGTTTTTCTATTTGATGTCCAAATAGTATCCCCCTCGTGTAGGTTTGATTATAGTAGCACTCACTCATCTCATGATTGGTCCATTTTTGCTCAATGGCACACCATTTTATTCGTTGTGCTACTTGCGCTGCTAGCTCATCTAGGTTGGTCATTAATTGAGACATAACCACTTGTCTTGTGTTGGTTTCACCAGATGATAAAGGAGCATTATCCATAGTGATATTTGTATCACCAATTTCCTTGCCATAGGCTTTACAATTGTCAACTAGGTATAACGCTTATCTCGTGACTTGTTCAAAGGAAGTACATCCTTTTAAGTGCAAATCTTTCTTGAGAGTTTCATTTTTCAAACCCTCTATGAAGAGAATTGATAATCTTTCATCCTGTGGTAACTCGCGTTCCAGACATCTCTCTATATATTGTTTGAAGCGTAGCGATGCTTCCTTCACTCTCTCAGCTTCTTTTTGCTTGAATGCATATATTTGGGACACTGTGTTATGCTTGATTCCCCTTTTAGAGAACTCCACAACAAATTCTTGCAACAATTGTTCAACGTTTGAGAAGGCATTTTTGTCCAACGGTTGGAACCAATTCAATGCTATCCCTTCCAAGGTTAAGCCAAATCCCTCATACTGTGTATGAAAATAAAATACTTGTTCAGCTCTTAACACTTGTTTGAACAAGGATGCATGTACGTATGGATCCCTTAACCCATCATACTTCTTCTTGACACATTTGGCCTATTGATATGGTCTCATTGGTTCTGGTTCAACCATGTATCTTAGCATGTTGGGGTCTCTCACAAAGACATCCCTGGTTCCTTCTTCTCGTCTTGGAGAAAATCCTGGTGGAATCCCCGTCGAGACATGTTTTGGAAATGTTGATGGATTTGTAAGTCTAATTGGTGGTCTCTTGGTTCCACTCAATGAGGTAGGAGCTACACTGTCGTGAATAGCTATTTTGGATGTTTGAGGTCCATTTGATCCCATAGTTTCAATGTTAGCTTCTTGCAAATCAGTCTCAAAAAACCCTGGTACGCTTACACTCGGTTGAAAGTAGTAAGCAGAGATTGGAGCACCCATGTATGTATATCTTTCTAGCTCGGTTGAAAGTAGTAAGCAGAGATTGGAGTACCCATGTATGTATATCTTTCTAACTCAATTGGGCTGATAAGTTTTTACTCTCGTCCATACTTATCTACCATTAGAACTTGCACTCCATGGTCATCTATGTATGTGAAGGCATAGAGGTTCTTGTAGTCTGTCAACTCTTCAATGATGGAATTTAAACATCTATAGAAGTTGTTTTGATCCCCAATAGGTAACCTATAAAGGCCATCATAAGTGTAATCCGTTAGAACTCTCGTGGCTTCATTGGTTTTGATGAACCTCATGTTGGGTTTGTTGATTAGAGGTTTGTCTTGATATGATTGATAAGCCTCATGGTCTTGTCTCAACCCTCTTGTTATAGGTGTTGCAGCATTTCTGGCTATTTGTGTAGGTGGCATAGCTCTGAGTTGAGTGGGAAACCCTAATGATGGATGAGTCTTCATGTTTAAGCCTCACTCCATACTCTCAAGATGATCCTTGATAAGAACACCTTGGCTTAGTCCACCCAATCCCTTTTTGCCCCTGGTTAAGTCTCTAAAAAGTCAGGAATTTGTGACTTTTTTGGTCTCTGGAAACTGGTCTTGGGTACCCTAAAAGTTTGGATTTAGGAAACCTAGAAAAATTCAGCTCTAAAACCAAAACCGTTTAATCTTCTAATTTCTTAGCGAGTGAAACTTGCAAAATGAGAGAGAGAGAGAAAAAGGAAAGGGGGTTGCTTTTGGAAACAAGGGGGGTGGGGAGGTAGTAGACACCAATTTTTTCACTTGAATTAGCTCATCAGTGGTGTAAAAATTAGGTGGAAAAGGGGGAGTATAAATAGGAGGGCATGGTTCAAAAAAATGTATAGAGCCCAGTAATCAAAGTAGGATGGTGCCAATTGAAGGAGAGTTACTCCCCAATTCTATTAGCAAGTACTCAAAAAAGAGGGGGAACTTGTAAGGGATGTACAGAAAAGGAGGCTATTAAAGAGTGTACCACAAGATATAATGGAGGGTTAGGGGGTGTAATGGGGTTACAAGGAGGAGGCTAGATGAGGTGGTAAGTATCATGGATTATTAAGAGGAGGAGTATATGAGGTGTGAGGTTTTATGGAGAACGACCTTCGGGGGGTGTGGGCAAGGGGGGGGGGGGGGGGGGGGGGGGTTGGGGTTGGGGTTGGGAAGGGAAAGGGGAATTATGTGGGACAGGGTTTTTCTGAAAGGAGAGAGCCTAGATTTGGTGCATTGAGCCAACATACGATTGGTTTTGGGAGGTGTGCCAGCTCGGGATTAGCTTTGAGAAGATTAGAGAGAGGTATGTTAATGAAGAGGGAGGGGTTAGTTTTGTGGTTTTTTTGTAGGAGGGAAGGTGTGGAGTGGTAAGAGACAAAACAAAAGCATGCTTCCAAGAGAGAGGGAGGGTAACCTTTAGCCCTAAGCCTGGCAAAGAAGAGGTTTCTGATACTGATAAAGCCCTCCAGGGAGCTCTCTTGAATGATGTACCTTTTGATTTCTTGGAGAATGAAGGAGATCTTTTGGTGTGTTGGATGCCAGGACTGCCAAGGGATATAATTGTAAGAATTAAGACTCCTTTGATGACACCTGGAATCAAGAATCCCATGGGTGGCAAAGGAGGTTCCTTTGAAGAAGTGGATATCTAAAATAACAGCCTCTTGTAAGGAGATGAGGGAAGATATCTTTATATGTTGTTGGAGAGGGTGTCCATAGTTTTGCAGCATTTGGCTGGCAAACCCGAAGCAGGGCCATCCCAAATACCAAAAGCATCATCCACGAATCTTTTAAAGTAGAGAAGGGAGGGCGAGGCGAGGAGGTTCATGCCTTCTTCTAGGGAGCAAAGAAAGAGGCATGCATAGACTACGGCAAAGTTGGAACCCAATGCCATTCCTTTGATTTGGTGCCATCACTTTCATTTAAAGGAAAGATAGTGATGGTTGAGGATAAGGGAGGCTAGGGATAGGATAAAGTGGATTTTGGGAAGGGGGAATAAGTCCTGGATGGTGTTTTTGAGAGCAAAAAGACCCTCTTGTATGGGAATGCTTGGATACAGGGATTCCACATCAAAAGTAAATAAAAAAATGTGGGGAGGAAAAGAAATGGTGGCTAGGTCCAAGATAAGGGAGTGGGAGTCTTGGAGGTGTTGGGTTTTAGATAAGAGGATGGGGTAAAGTTGTGCATGGAGCCATTTAGAAGAATTTTCTGAGATATAACCTTTGTAGGAACAGATAGGGCAACCTACAAGGGTGGGTTTGGGGATTTTAGGTAGGAGAAAGAAAGGGCATGGTTTAGGTAAGGTTTTGCCAAGAGAGGAGGAGAGGATAAAGATTTGTTCATTGTATGGTAGAAGGGGGTAACCTGATACAATGGAGACCAGGAGGGAAGAGACAAAAGGTAAGGGGGGAGAAGAAATAATGGAGTAGGTGAGTGGATCCGAGAGTTGGTGAAGTGCCTCCTTATCATACCAAGCTCTTGAGAGGATTACAGGCCCAAGATTCTTATCAGCCGGTTTGATTATGATGCTGTGGTCATTTTTTAAGGAGGATATCGCTTCAAACAAAAAGGGTTGGAAGGTAGGGGTAAGAGAGAGAAGGGGTTTAAGAAAAGAAAAAATGTGTTTGAAGGCAAGGTTAAGAGATAAAGAGGGAGAGGGGGGATTCCAAGAGGGATTGGGGATAGATAAAGAGAGAGGAGATGAGGGAGAAGCAGTTTTAAAGAAGAGTTTTAGTTGAAGTGATCTATTAAGGTTAGAGTAAGCTTCTAGGATTAGGTTAGGAGGAGGTGGAGGAGAGGGAGGAATGTAGTTTAGACCAAGCCCAAGATGTTTTATTTCGGTAGACGAGAGGGAGTGATTGGAGAGATTGTGTGAGGAGAGGTTGGTGACTTTGTGTTCAAGAGAAAAGGTAGAGAGATTTTTTAAGACTAAAATTTTGAAGAGGTAAGGGTTTGTGAGAGAAAGCCAATACTTGGAACGTTTTTTACCAAAAGGGGAGGGGAGGGTGAGGAGAGGGAAAGTACAAGGAGGAGGGGTCCAAAGATGGGAATAGAGAGGAGGTTTAGAAAAGAGAAAGTGGACCCAAGTTGTAGGGTGCTCCTTCCTTTATTCAACCTCCTCCACTGCAAGTTTTTTGAGCTCTTAGGTAGGCTAAATTTAAGGTGAATTGGTTTATTTTGAGGTGTGCGGGAGGAGCTAGGGGAAGGAGATATAAGAGGATAGTTAGGTGTTTGGAGAAGAGAGGGTAAACGGGAAGGGTTGGTAGAGGAGGGAGGGGGGAAGGGAGAGGAGGTTTTTTTAGAGGGGGAGAGTGGAGTGGTGAAAGAAGGGTGTTTGGGTTGGGAGCGGGGGAGGCATGAGAGGGAAAAGAGGGAGAGATACAAGAGGGGGAGATGGTGCGAGGGTAAGATAAAGAGGGAGAAGTTTTAGGCTTGTTAAAAGGTTGATGAGAAAAACCTTCATGGGGGAATTGGGACAAGGGAGGGGATTTGTGGAAGCCATGGTTAGAGTTCTTTATAGGAGGAGGGAGTTTGTTGTGGGAAAAGGGATGAAGAGTCTTGTTTACATGCCTCTTTGGTGGGGGGTTTTTTGAAGGTGAAGGTGAGAGAAGATTATTAATTTGGGTAGTGACCTCATGGTATACCAATTCTCCCACGGTTTCTTCCTTAGGTAAGGATTCTATCTCCTCTAGGAGAGAGACTTGGGACCTCTTTCTAGGATTGTGAGCCGCTAAGTTCAAGGAAGAGGCTAAATGGGTTTAAAGGATCTCATTTTGTAAGAGAGCATCAAATTCATTAAGGGAAGCTTTCTTCCATAAGAGTAATTGGCTTGCCCAAGCCGAAGGTAGTACTCTAGGAAAGGAGATGGGTGCAAGCTTTTTAGTGAGTTCTAAAAGCCTCTCTTCCACAGTGTCGTGGTAGTCATCAAAGCTTTTTTGGAGGTTCTTTACAAGTAAGGCTCGCGCTTGAATATAAACTTTGGTGCAATCAAGTTGGAATTGGATATTGAGGGTTTCTAGCTTAGGGCTTAAGAGCGCTTGTGCATGTGAGTCTTCCAAGGTAAGACGGGGAGGTTTCATGCAAAGACTATGTGGAGCTTTTTGGTTGGCAAGAAGGTTTTGTAGGTGGGAGAGGTGAGAAGTTGCTTTATTGAGTTTAAGGTTTAGGGCCTTAAACTCGTCCAAAGAGAGTGATACAATTTATGTAATTCCAAAGGTTTGTTAATGGCGGGAAGAATGGGAAGAGACAAAGAAGAAGAAGAAGGGGTCAAATTTGAGGCGCTCGCGGAGAGAGAGCCGAAGGAAAAGGGGAAAGTAAGGGAGGGATTGGCAAGGATACCACTTTGGAGGGAATTTGGAGAGGATGCTGCCAAATTTAGAGCATGAGGAGTTCGTCATGCCATCTTGAGGTGCAACGGTGGGGAAGCCCTTGACGGTAGAGGGGATGGAGAGTTGGTCCAAATCCTCAATAGGTAGGTTTGCGGTAAGACCCATAATTTCTTCCGGGCTAAACAAAGTTTTCTTCAAGGGTGTAGAGGCTTGCATAGGCGTGGTTAAAGTTGACAAAAGTGGGTTGATGAGGCTAGCCGCCGATACAAAGCCGGGAAAGGTACAAGCGCCATTGGGAGAGGTATTAAGGGCTTGGGTATGGGGTAGGGAATGAGGAAGAGGATTGGTTATTGGTAGGGTTGGTGGGGAAATTGGTGGGTGAAGTATCGGGAGCTCCCATTATCCCCACGATGGTGGGAATAGGGGTTGCATTAGAGGGAGAGGGTGGGGGAGGGGGAGCGGTCTCCATCTGACTAAATAAAGTCTCCGGGTGAGAACCTTGGAAAGTCGAGTTATACCGCCCGACCCAAATTTCGTAGGTCGAATGTGGAGCCGAGATTAATGAAAAAAGAAAAAAGTGGCCCCGAGTTTGTAGTGCCACCGTGCAGGTTGTTGCGTTAGGAGCCGGTGATGAGTAGCCGTGCAGGTTCTTGCGTTGGGACTAGATGATGAGAAGCCCCAAGTATATGAAACCGCTGCTAAAGATTAATATCAACGCAATGCCGGGATTTGGTGGAGAGGATACATCTTTCTGGGGGAGCTCAAAGGTTATGGCACAGTGGTTGTAGAAGGCTGCTGAATAAGAGCTACGCTCTTTGCCTACCTAGCTCCTACCGAACTGCAGACTGCAAGAGCTCCTTGAACTATGTAGAGGTTGTCCACCAGGCTGCAGTCCGAGAGTGTGCCGGGTAAGCAAGTTGTAGAAGGTTGCAGACTACGAGTGCGTCACGCAGGCAGAATGTCAACCACAGCGTGTGCGAGTGGTTGTAGAAGGTTGCAGACTACGAGTGCGCCAGGTGGACAGAATGTTGACCACAGCATGTGCGAGTGCGCCAGGTGGGCAGGTTGGTTGCAGACTGCGAGTGCTCCAGGAAAGCAGGTTGTCGACCACAGCATGTGCGAGTGCGTTAGGTAGGTAGGTTGGACATTGCAGAGAGTGTGTGCCCCAGGCAGGCAGGTTGCAGTATGCAAGTGGGCCAAGCGGTCGGATTGCAAGTTGCAGTTGCACGCCGAGGAGGAAACGAGCGTAGCCACTACAGTCGTCGAGTCGAAGAAGGCTACCACCGTCGTGGGTGTGGCAGTAGCTAGCCGCTGGTAGAGTACCAAGGCACCCCGAAAACTTCAGTGGCTACAGTAAGCGATGGGAGAGGTGGCGAACACGAGCATGGTCACAAAAGACTGAGGCTGGAGTAAGCGATGGGAGAGGTGGTGAACACGAGCATGGTCACAAAAGACTGAGGCAAGTGATGGGGGAGAAGATGCTGAGGGACAAGGGAGACGACGATCGGGGGGAAGGCGGAGATGACCAAGGGAAGATGGCGAGCGATGGGGAAAATTTGTTATATGACAAGCACTGGGGGAGAATATGCTGAGTGATAAGGGGGATGGCACTGAGTGATATAGGAGATGACAATGTGGGAGATGGCGGAGAAGACAATCGAGGGAGATGGCAGGTAAGACGCCAATGTGTATGGAGGTGGTGGATGCAGGAGTAAGCACGCAGGAAAATGGAGTTGGCGAGCTGAAGCGACCAGTGTTGGAGTGAGGAGGCGCAAGGGTGAGATGGCGAGCAAGGTAGGCTAGTGAGAACTTAAGGTAGGTTTGATCAGGTTTAGATACGCAGAAAAGGAAAAATGGGCCGTTTCCAAAAGACAGAGGGTGAAGAGTGAAGAATGAAGCGGTTAGAGCCGTAAAACTCCATTAACGCCTAGGGAAAAGGAGAATTAGCAAAGACACAAATTCCCGCCGGTGAGGAAGAAACGAAACGGAAAGAACATGGCACTGTCATTAACAAGAATCTTAGGGAAGAGGGTCACAAAAGAGGTGGGTCCCCGTCGGTAAGGGGAAAAAAAGGATAAGGAGGGAAGGAAAATATGGAAAAAAGCAAGTACTATGCTGATCATCATAGAGGTGAGGTTCCTCTAAACCAAAATAGTTTAATCTTCTAATTTCTTAGCGAGTGAAACTTGCAAAATGAGAGAGAGAGAGAAAAAGGAAAGGGGGTTGCTTTTGGAAACAAGGGGGGTGGGGAGGTAGTAGACACAAATTTTACACCAAACGCGTTTCGCTTGAATTAGCTCATTAGTGGAGTAAAACTTAGGTGGAAAAGGGGGAGTATAAATAGGAGGGCATGGTTCAAAAAACTGTATAAAGCTCAGTAATCAAAGTAGGATGGTGCCAATTGAAGGAGAGTTACTCCCCAATTCTATTAGCACGTACTCAAAAAAGAGGGGGAATTTGTAAGGGATGTACAGAAAAGGAGGCTATTAAAGAGTGTACCACAAGATATAATGGAGGGTTAGGGGGTGTAATGGGGTTACAAGGAGGAGGCTAGATGAGGTGGTAAGTATCATGGATTATTAAGAGGAGGAGTATATGAGGTGTGAGGTTTTATGGAGAACGACCTTCGGGGGGTGTGGGCAAGGGGGGGGGGGGGGGGGTTGGGGTTGGGGTTGGGAAGGGAAAGGGGAATTATGTGGGACAGGGTTTTTCTAAAAGGAGAGAGCCTAGATTTGGTGCATTGAGCCAACATGCGATTGGTTTTGGGAGGTGTGCCAGCTCGGGATTAGCTTTGAGAAGATTAGAGAGAGGCTTGTTAATAGAGAGGGAGGGGTTAAGAGTGCGGGTGAGGGGTGAGAAAGGAATTTTTACAATGGTGGGTGAAGGTTTAGTTTTGTGGTTCTTTTGTAGGAGGGAGGGTCTAGAGTGGTAAGAGACAAAACGAAAGCATGCTTCCAAGAGAGAGGGAGGGTAACCTTTAGCCCTAAGCCTGGCAAAGAAGAGGTTTCTGATACTGATAAATCCCTCCAGGGAGCTCTCTTGAATGATGTACCTTTTGATTTCTTGGAGAATGAAGGAGATCTTTTGATGTGTTGGATGCCAGGACTACCAAGGATATAATTGTAAGAATTCAGACTCCTTTGATGACACCTGGAATCAAGAATCCCATGGGTGGCAAAGGAGGTTCCTTTGAAGAAGTGGATATCTAAAATAACAGCCTCTTGTAAGGAGATGAGGGAAGATATCTTTATATGTTGTTGGAGAGGGTGTCCATAGTTTTGCAGCATTTGGCTGGCAAACCCGAAGCAGGGCCATCCCAAATACCAAAAGCATCATCCACGAATCTTTTAAAGTAGAGAAGGGAGGGCGAGGCGAGGAGGTTCATGCCTTCTTCTAGGGAGCAAAGAAAGAGGCATGCATAGACTGCGGTGGAACCCAATGCCGTTCCTTTGATTTGGTGCCATCACTTTCATTTAAAGGAAAGATAGTGATGGTTGAGGATAAGGGAGGCTAGGGATAGGATAAAGTGGATTTTGGGAAGGGGGAATAAGTCCTGGATGGTGTTTTTGAGAGCAAAAAGACCCTCTTGTATGGGAATGCTTGGATACAGGGATTCCACATCAAAAGTAAATAAAAAAATGTGGGGAGGAAAAGAAATGGTGGCTAGGTCCAAGATAAGGGAGTGGGAGTCTTGGAGGTGTTGGGTTTTAGATAAGAGGATGGGGTAAAGTTGTGCATGGAGCCATTTAGAAGAATTTTCTGAGATATAACCTTTGTAGGAACAGATAGGGCGACCAACAAGGGTGGGTTTGTGGATTTTAGGTCGGAGAAAGAAAGGGCATGGTTTAGGTAAGGTTTTGCCAAGAGAGGAGGAGAGGATAAAGATTTGTTCATTGTATGGTAGAAGGGGGTAACCTGATACAATGGAGACGAGGAGGGAAGAGACAAAAGGTAAGGGGGGAGAAGAAATAATGGAGTAGGTGAGTGGATCCGAGAGTCGGTGAAGTGCCTCCTTATCGTACCAAGCCCTTGAGAGGATTACCGGCCCAAGATTCTTATCAGCCTGTTTGATTATGATGTTGTGGTCATTTTTTAAGGAGGATATGGCTTCAAACAAAAAGGGTTGGAAGGTAGGGGTAAGAGAGAGAAGGGGTTTAAGAAAAGAAAAAATGTGTTTGAAGGCAAGGTTAAGAGATAAAGAGGGAGAGGGGGGATTCCAAGAGGGATTGGGGATAGATAAAGAGAGATGAGATGAGGGAGAATCAGTTTTAAAGAAGATTTTTAGTTGAAGTGATCTATTAAGGTTAGAGTAAGCTTCTAGGATTAGGTTAGGAGGAGAGGGAGGAATGTAGTTTAGACCAAGCCCAAGAAGTTTCTTTTCGGTAGACGAGAGGGAGCGATTGGAGAGATTGTGTGAGGAGAGGTTGGTGACTTTGTGTTCAAGAGAAAAAGTAGAGAGATTTTTTAAGACTAAAATTTTGAAGAGGTAAGGGTTTGTGAGAGGAAGCCAATACTTGGAGCATTCTTGTCAACAACCTTCAAAAAAGCTACGATGCATACCACGACATTGTAGAAGAGAGGCTCTTAGACCTCACAAAGAAGGTTGCCGCCATCTCATTTCCTAGAGTCCAACCATCGGCGTGGGCTAATCAACTCCTCTCATGGAAGCTTTCCTCTCTTCATGAGTTTGATACTCTACTTCAAAATGAGATCCTCCAAGCACATTTGGCCTCTTCCTTGAACACGGCGGCACATAGTGCTAGGAAGAGGGCGCAAGCTACCATCTTAGAGGAGACGGAGTCTCTACCCAAAGAAGAAACGGTAGGAGAATTGGTGCATCATGAGGTCACCTTTCAAATGAAGAACCTTCTCTCACCACCCCCAAAGAGGTCTCCTAAACTTAAAGCCTCCCATCATCGTGTAGTCCACAATAAAAAACCCCTCCCTTTGGCTAGAGCATCTCATTAGGAGGGCTTGATTCAACCCTTCAAAAAACCTAAACCCTCCTCCCCGGGAATCCTCTCCTCTTCCTCCACCCCTTGTAAACCACCCTTTGCTTCCTCCTCCAAAAACCTTTTTGTTTCCCCTCCCCCCTCTTCCAACCACTCTCATGTGCCTCCCCTTTTGAAAACACCTAACTACCCGTTAGGCCCTTATTTTCCCACCCCTTTCCCTCACCCTCCACCTCCCCACCCCAAGCATAGCCTCCCTAAAAAACCCGAATTGTCAAAAAACTTGCAATGGAGGAGGAAGAATTAGGTTTGGAGCACCCTTTCTCTTGGGTCCACTTGCTCTTCTCCCAATCCCCTCTCGTTCCTAACCTTTGGACCCCTCCTCCATGTAACTCCTTTTTTCTTCCCCTCTCCTCCCACAATAAAAGAAAAAGGTCTAAGTATTGGCTCCCCCTCACCAATCCACATCTCTACAAAATATTAACCTTAGGTAAGCAAACACTTTTCTCTCTTGAAAATAAAATTACTAACCTCTCCTTTCACAACTTAGCCAATCGTTCTCTCTCCTCCTCGGAGCGGAGAATTTTAGGCCTTGGTCTCAACTACATTCCCCCCTCCCCTCCTCCACCTTCTTCTTCTATCTTCGGAGCTTACTCCAACCTTGAAAGAATCTTACAACTCAAACTCTTTTTTAATAAAACACTCCCTCCTTCTCCTTCCTTTTCTCTCCCCAATCCTTCTTGAAACCCTCCTTCTCACTCCATCACCCTTGAGCATGCCTTTGAGGATACTTTCTCTCGTTTAAAACCCCTCCTTTATCAATCTTCTCCTTTCCTTCCCAAAACCTTCTTGATGGACGCCATTTCTTCCCTTAAAAATGACCATCAAATTATAATTAAACCAGTCGATAAAAACCTCGGCCCCGTCATCCTCTCCCATTCTTGGTACACGAAGGAAGCACTACACCATCTCTTAGACCCTCTCACCTACTCTCCCATCTCTTCACCGCCTTTACAGTTTGTTCTTTCCACTATTTTATCCATTGTTTCAAATTACCATCTCCTTCCTTCCAAGGAGAGAGCATTCATCCTCTCCTCCTCTCATGCTTTTCCCAAACCTTGCCCTTTTTTCCTCTTACCCAAGATTCATAAACCTATCCTTGTAGGCCACCCCACTTGTTCTTACAAGGGCTATATCTTAGAGAATTCCTCTAAATGGTTACATGTGCAACTCTTCCCCATACTCCTAGCCAAAAACAAAACATCTCAAAGACTCTCACTCTCTTGTCGTGGACTTAACCTCCATCCCTTTCTCCCCCTATATCACTCTCTTTACCTTCGATGTGGAGTCCCTTTACCCCAGCATTCCCATCCGGGAAGGGCTTCGCGCTCTAAGAAACTCTATCCATAGCCACTTTCCCTATCCTAAAGTCCACTTCATTCTTTCTCTTGCCTCTCTCATTCTTAACCACCATTACATCTCTTTCAAAGGTAAGTTCTGGCATCAGGTTAAAGGCACCGCTATGTGGTCGAATTTTGCAGTGGTGTATGCATGTTTGTTTCTCTGCTCCTTAGAAGAAGACGGGAACCTACTCTCTTCCCCTTCTCTCATGTACTTTAAGAGGTTCATAGACGATGCTTTTGGAGTTTGGGACGGCCCCCCCGCCTGCTTAGAAAAACTCCTCCTTGAGTATGGGCATCCTCTCCAAGAGTATATCAAGATCACTCCCATCATCTCCTCACAGGAAGACTTTATTTTGGACATTCACTTTTTCAAAGGAACCTCCTTCTGCTCTAAGGGGATCTTGGACACACATTGCCACCAAAAACCTCTTAACTCCTACAACTACATCCCTTGGAAATCTTGGCACCCCACCCACCAGAAAACTGCCTTTATTCTCTCGGAGCTCAAGAGATATATCATCAGGGAAAACTCGCTTGAGGGTTTCATTTCTATTCGCAACCTTTTTTTCTACCGACTGAGGGCTAAAGGGTACCCAACACCTTTTTTGAAAGCGTGCTTTCTTTATGTAACCTATGCATCCAGGCCCTCTTATCTCTTAGGAGATAACCACAAGATTGCCCCTCCTTCCATTGTCAAAATCCCCTTTTCACCCTTTGCCCGAAAACTCAATTTAGCCCACTCCATTAACCAACCTCTTTCCAACATTCTTGATAACAACTCTGAACTCCCCCCTTTTTCCAAAACAGTCATTTGTTGGCTTAATGCACCAAGTTTAGGCAACCTTCTCTCAAAAAAGAACCATACTCCCCCATCTCCTTGTTTCCCCCCCTTCTCCTAAACTTCCCCCCCCCTCCCCGAGCTTTACCTTCTCCTCCTTTATCTTTTCCTTTTTGCATCCTCTTCAATCCCTTATAGAGATACCACCTTAATAAAGAGTTTCACCGAATTCACCCCCCCCCCCCTTGGTCAAAGTCACCTTTTTGTACCCCCTTATTACACTCTTTAAAACCTCTCTCTTTCCCTCTTTTTCCCACCTCCCATTAATTTGGGTCCTAATCCCTTACTCTTTGTGCCACCTATAAGCACTCTTTAAACCTCTCTCTTTCCATCCTTTTACCACCCCACTTGAGTTAATCCCCCTCTATTGAAGAGGCTTCCTCCTCTATTTAACCGTGTACCTACTATCTTGGGAACCCCTCCTCCCTTAGGTGAAAACCTATTTAAACCCTCCTACTCCTTGTGTAAGGGTAACACCACTGAAGAGCTTAAATTGTGAAATGCGTTTGGTGTTTACCACTTGTGTAAAAGTTTTCCCTTTCCCCTCCCCATTCCGCTCTAAATTTAGTCCCCTCCCCCTCACTTTTTCTTACCTTGGCAAGTTCAGATTTCGCTCGCTAAGTGCTTTATTTAGTCATTGAATTTTTTTTTGGCTATCGAAGTGCTATTGCTTGCAAGCTTTCTTCCTAGCGATACCTGACTCAATTTGGAGTTGCTTATCAAACATTAGAGCACTTTTGGTGAACTGCTCCTGAAACAACACTCAAAACAGTCTCAGGACCAGAACACAGGAACTTTTGTGCTTGTATCTTGGCTTCCCGAAGGTATTTTTAGCTCAAACTTGAGATGGGATGTGCTCAAGTAGGTCTACAAACTTATGAAGTCAGATACCCCCACTATGTAGAGGTCTACAAACTTATGAAGTCAGATACCCCCACTATGTAGAGGTACACCGATCGCGATCGTTGACCCCATGTCACAGATTTGGAAGATTTTTGCACAGTAGATAGCCCTTGATGTCTTGATACCAAGTGTTTTTGTATTTTTGAATTTGGAGATGTTTTGACCAATGAAAACCCAAATCCCAAGTGGTTTTGCAGTTATTGGCCTGATTGTGTAACTGGGACTTTTGACCACTTTCTTTTGCTTTTTTGACCTTGCTTCTATGGGAAAATATGTTGCACTAGATGTCAGCTACCTACTCAAAAAATTTCAATCCAAAATGTCCCTGGGGTACACCGATCGCGATCGTAGTTCCAGCTCCTTTTTGGATGAAATTTTAGGAGTTGATAGACATGGGTTAGTCTATTCCCAAACCCACTTTGCATTTGGATCACAAAAACTTGAATTTTCTCAAAATTTTGGTTTGAAGGATCAGTGATCAGTGTTTGCCCTATTTGACAACCGTCTTTTGGTTTTTTGACCCTGGTTCTTTTGAGAAAGTTGTTTGTCTAGTTGTCAGCTACCTACTCACCAAGTCTCAACTCAAAATGTCACTATGGTACACCGATCGCGATCGTAGTTTTGAGCCCAAATTGGATGAAACTTGTGGATATGGTAGACAATGATGTGTACAGTCTACTCCCCAAATCTTTTTGAATTTGGACAAGAAAAAGTCATGTTTTTACCAGATCTTGGTCTGCTGCAGTGGTTTCCTGACTGTCTGCTGTTTTTGGCTATTTTGGTGATTTTTTTTTTGAATTTTGAAAACTCCTGCTATCTTATATAACCTAGGTGTATGTGTGGGTAAAGTTTGGTCAAAATTTGGCAATGAGGTACACCGATCGCAATCGTAGTTTGGAGACCAAATTGGATGAAACTTCACCAGCTTGTTCACTAGGCTATTTTAAGACTACCTGCCAAATCTTTTTGAATTTGGACTCAAAAAAGTCAAGTTTCTACCATTTCTTGGTTGGAAGTGCTTGTTTTCCCAATTTTATCAGTTTGACTTGATTTTGGTGTTTGTTTTGGGAAATGAAAGCTATTTGGGATTGTCCTATGTACAGGCTATCCCTCTGTATGCTTTCTTCTCAGTTTTGATGTGTTTTGGTCTACTGAAAGTCAATTTCTATGCCAGTTTAGCAGTTTTTTACTCGGATCTGTATTCAGTGGTTTTGACCTGTTTTTTGTGGTTTTTGCCCCTAGGTCCTTTAGACTTTTATTTTTGTATACACCTAAGGATCCCACAAATGAAATCTGGTCAAAATCTGGGACTAAGGTACACCGATCGCGATCGTAGTTTGGAGCCCAAATTAGACCAAAATTGGCATGCTTGTAGACACTTGTTTTAAGGCTATCCCCAAAGTCTTTTTGCATTTGGATCACCAAAAGTCAAGATTTTACAGTTTTTGGGTCATTCAGGCTAGTTTTACCCAAGTGGCCTGATTTTCTTGATTTTTGATGTTTTTGGGTGTGGTTGCTTTATACAAACTTGTTAAGAATCTTATCAGGAAGGCACATGTCAAATCTTGTCCAATTCTGACACTGAGGTACACCGATCGCGATCGTAGTACCAAGGCCAAATTTGATGAAATTTTGTCTGCTCCCTCTGACAAGTGTTTCCCAGTGTTTGGTGCTACCACTTTGTGATTTGAATCAATTTCAGCTCTGTTTGGTCAGATTTTCTAATTTCAGAGTCTTATGGCCCTTTTGCCAAAGTTATGGTTTTTCTGTTTTTTTGGCTTTGACATTTTTTCCAAATCTGACTAGAATGTGATTTACTTATCCTAATCCTAAGTACAGAAACGAAAGAACATAAATAAATGAATCAAACAAAACAAACAGGATAAAAAACGGATGATGGATCAGTACTCAATCAATACAAAGAAATTTGAAGAGAAAAAATACTTAAAGCAACCTCACTCACAACTCCTTATATCTCTCAAGAGTAGATCTAGCGAATCCACCGACCCTAGACTCCACTTAGCACTAAACCCCTGTCTAGATGCTTCCTTGAAATGTAAAAATGGAATGGAAATTATCTTTTGGAACAATAAGAAAACTCTGAATACGCACTCGGTCACTCATCACCTAAAATTCATTCCTCGGCAGCGGTGCCAATATTTGCGGGTCGTCGCGATGGACGTGCATAGCATAGCTCTCAAGCATCAACATAAATTTATCGATACAGGGGAAGCGACTCGGATGAGGCATGGAAACTCACTAGGGTGTCAATCCTAATGAAGTAAACTCGAAGAGATGCAACTACTAACTCTACAAGCAAATCAATCGCACTAAAGCCAAGTAATCTGCCTATGTCCTTCTACACAGCTCTATAGTCATCACGCCCGTTCACCATGCAAATCATATCGGAATCGCACGAAACTTGAAGGGAAGCTACAGGGGACTATCAGGAACATATCCTATCACTGTCACAGCATTCTGGAGAGGTACAACGATCGCGATCGTTTGTCCCACAGTACGCAAAAACAGTAAACGGATGATCCTAAAGGGTCGTTTTTAGGTCCCTAAAGCCTCTCCTAGGGTCAAAACAACATAAAATACGTCTATAAACACTCAAAACAACGATTTAAGGCCTAAACAGACGCGTTTTAAACCTTCACCGAATCTTGAATGCTTACACTTGAATGAAAGAGCAGAGTAAGAGGAACACAATGCAAGAAACAAAACTGAATTTGGATTACCATAGCCACAGAAGCGATGATTACAAGTTTGAGCAAAGAGGCATCTCTCTGTGCGTAACGCAATAGTCACTTATCTTCAAAAAAATGATCTCCCCTTCCCACTAACCTTAGTGTATTATATACTTAGGGCTTTCTAAAGTGGCTAGCGGCCAACTTCTCATGGACCTTTACATACATCATTGGAAAAATTACATCTTTGACTTGAACTTGACATAGACGATTGACATTGGCTTTTACAGGGTTTGATGTATTAAACATCGAAAAAATAATGTGACCACATCAAAACTTTGGCCAACTGACTCAACGGCGCCTTAGCTAGGTGGGCACTTGTATGTTGTTATCACCTCCAAACAGAGAGAGAGACGGAGAGTGTGCATTACCTTGCTTGCTTGAGCGCGCGTCGAAAACTCAGATCTGAGATCTGAGTTTTCAGACGCTCTCGGCTTTTTTTTTTACCCTTCACGGAGTCGCTATAGGTGTCGCTATGAGCGTCGCTAAGTTACAAGTAACTTAGCGACGCTCATAGCGATGCCTATAGAGATGCCGTGGTTTTTCACATTTGAGCATCGCACTACGAGCGTCGCTAGTATTAAGTGACTCTTGTAGTGTCTAGGGATCAGCCAATAGGCTTTGGACACTCCTTGAGGGGCACCTAGCTAGGGCCTTGACATGTGTCCTAATCGCCTCTTTAGCAAGGGGTGCCCTTTGGGAGAGAGAGAGGTCATCCAACCACCCCCCCTACTTGCATGGCTCCCCCCCCCCCCCCCCCCCCCCCCCTCCTTGTAGGGATCTTGTTGACTTTTGTGACATCTCAAGCCCTTCAACCTTGGGCCCGGTTCTCACCACAAGCTTGGCCTTTAAGCCCCTCAAGCTTGGGCTGGGTTCCCACCTCAAGTACACCCCTAGCATCTCAATCATCTTAGTAGTGAAGAACCTCAAGCATCTTAGTCATCAAGCACGACAAGCACCTCAAACTTAGGCTGGGTTCCCATCTCAAGCACAATCCTAGCTTGCCTAGGGTCAAAGGACTTTTAACACTAACTATTGGAGGTCTTTAATGAATCTAACCTTAAGGTCTTTCAACTCCATAAGCTATCTTTTCTCTTTGACAAATCATCTCTCATTTGGACCCCTTTACCATTGGCCCCGTGTTGAGATAGACCCGTAAGCACATGTCTATTTTATAACCCTTGTTCCTGTCTATTCTCTCACAATAAATGATCAACTTAATATGAGAAAATCATTTGGATTGGTTAGATATTAGATTTTATGACATTACCTCTCTCTTAAAATCATAGTCATCCCCGACTATGAGGTAGAAGAGATAAAGCCTCAGTCATTAGTTAATGTTTCTTAGCGGGTAGAGGATCTCTTTTTACCCTACGACATCTTTCCAAGATGGATGACTATTTGGTGCTTGGGAGACATAGATGTCGCAAGCATGTCTGCTCTTTACTCCATTTCATTCTCCCAAAGTAGAGTGACAAATTCTACTTGGTGTATGAGTCAATGGTTTGGCAACTTGAGTTGATAAGCCATCTCATGGATTGGATTCAAAATTTGGAAAGGACCATAGTATTTTTTTGCTATTTTAGCATTATACTTTTGATGGCCTGTAGGACTTTTGCCCCTCATGTGCCTCAATAGAGCCTTGGGAAACTTAAGTAAGACCCAATCATTTTCTTTAAACGTTAAGACCCTTCTGTGCTTGTTAGTAGTAGCTTTTTGCCTTTGTTGAGAGATGGATATAGCCTCCTTTAATATTTTGAAAAGATTCTTGTAGGTCATGGCTATACTCATCGGTAACGAAGATCTCTCCATGTATTTTAAGTAGCAAGGGACTTTTAGGTTTTTCCTCAAGATTTTAGAACGTGCTTTTTCAGTAGCAATATGGACAGTATTATTGTACACATACTCTACAAGAGGTAAGTACTTTTCCCATTGTGAGTGTTGATCTACTTTTGTTACATAAGTCTCTAATAGATCAAGTATCGTAAGATTGGCTATCTCACTTTGGCCATCCGTGTGTGGGTGATAGGCCAAAGAGAAATTCAATCTTGTACCTAGATTTTCAAAGAGACCTTTCCAAAGATTCTTGGTCATTCTAGGATCTCTATCCGACATGATGGATGTTGGCAACCCATGGTGTTTGAAAATCTGGGATATGAAGAGATTTTCCATTTGGTGTGCCTTATTATTCTTTTTGATAGGAATGAAGTGTGCTTGCTTGCTAAACTTGATGACTATTGTCCATATTCCCATGGATAGACTTGGGTAATCCAAAGATAGAATCCATGGATATACGCTCTCATGGTGAATTAGGGATTGGCAATGGTTGGAGTAATCTAGGTTGCTTCCCTCTATCATACTTAGTCTTCTGGCATACCACACATTTTGAAACATACTCTTGTATGTCCACTTTCATGGTAGGCCAATAAAAATACGTCTCTACTCCTCGGAGAGTAGGTTGAATACCTCTATGTCCTGCATAGGGAGGAGGGATTCATACATGACTTTGTCACGAAGGGAGTGGGTAACACATAGCCTATTTCCATGGAGAAGATAACCATCCTGCAACGTGAATGGTTCCTCTTTCCTCCCCAAAGCAAGGGTTGAAATTATGTCTTTAAAGCCAGGCTCAGTAGCATATTCATCTATCATAGAAAATAGATCATTGTGAGTTGTTATAGATGCTGCATTAACTTTTGGTCGTCGTAAAAGTGCATCGGCCACTTGATTGTGCTTACTAGCAATGTGAGAAATATGAAAATAAAATTACGAAAGAAAATGTTTCCACCTCATTTGTTTGTCGAAAAGCTTGGTTTGCGTCTTAAAGTACTTGTGGTGGTCTATTCATAAAATAAATGGAGTCCCCAATAGATAGTGCATCCATGTATCTAGAGCATGTAGAAAAACTAAAAACTCTTTCTCATGCATGCTCTCATATGCTATGACATGTGTTAATTGAGTCAAGGTCAGTTAACAGAAGCTGCTAAAGACCGAAGACGTACGAATACACATCCAAGATCAACATGAAGAAGCAGTAAAGATTGGAGTTACACATTTTTTACGTTTTCCCAAAATAGTCACATATTGTAAATTCCCGATTTATTTCAAGCCATTGTAATATTGTTAATGTGTTACGGGCTCAATGGGAGTTCCAAGCTGTAAAGAACAGGTCAATGAGTGTGCCTAGGTAGCAGTAAATGGTGGAGCCCTAAAGGCCTTGGGCGCCCGGATATTGTATATTTTTACCCTAGGTACATAACGCAGTGTGTAAAAGAAATTAGGCTTCTCAAGCTCATTCGTTGAGAGCACTCTTTGGTGAGAGCTCTTGAGGTGTGTGGCTATGGAGTCCTTGACCTTCTCCTTGCTCATGAGACTTGATTAATACTAATCAATGATTCATTGTCTTTCACTATGACTTTCTCATGCTTTTTATGATTGCCTATGATGCTTAGATTAGCTAGATCGCAACTAATTAGTGGTTATCCATCTCTAATCTTCTGTGATTTTTCTCTTTTAATTGTGTGTGCATGTAGATTTTATTGGAGTGTGGTGCTCAATAGATTTATGTGTGTGTGCTTGTGATTAGTGTGTTGCATGATAGGATTAGTGTTGGCATATTGCAATCGTTAGTGTGTGTGATTGGGTTGATTGGAGGTGAAGAGAAGTGGATGTGGAGATTGCCCTTCATTGTGGTTTAGCTCCTTCATAGGCTGAGAATCTCACCTCATGGAGTCAACCATTCGTGTTGCCATGATTAGCTCACTAATCGTGTGAGTGTTTCCATGCCCTAGCCGGGTAGCTCATCCCTCCGGATTGATAATTTTTGTGTCATTGGAGCTATGCAACGATGGGACTCCCCAACATTTGGAGCCGCTGCCGGGGATGATGGCCTATGCTAGTGTAATTGTGGCATAATCGAATGTGTTTCCTCACTAATTTCATTACTAACTTCACTTGTGTGTTTATGGTTTTGTGGATTTTGGATGTGTGTGCATGAACCAATGTGTTCAATTTCTTCTAATTTGTCATCGTATCTTGCCAATTGTGTGTTTACACACTCTAATTCCACACTAACCCCTTGCTAATTTCACTAATTTTTCTAACCTACACACTAACTTGCTTCTACAAATAGAAGCTTTCATACGTTCAATCGATCTTCAAGGAAAGGTAATCAAGGTGGTATTCTCAACCTCCATAGAATCTAAAGATGTGTAGAATTGTGTAGAGATCCCACCATGATGCAATGTAATGTTGATGCTATGTTGGATTGAAATTTTTTTGAAATGCCGAAATTTTTAAGATTTGGTGGCGTATCAATTTGACAAGTTTCAATTGTTAATTGGTGAATGTGCGTTGCTAATTGTGTGCTTAATTGAGTTAATTGCATGCTTGAATGGCCAATTGCAAGTGTGTGTGCACTAAAATCAAGTGTGTGTGCATTTTAATTGAGTGTGTGTATGCCTAATTTTAGGTGTGTGTACACTATTTTTCCCTTGATTGTGCACCTAAAAATCAATGTGTACTTAATGATTTTTCGATTGTGATGATTGATTTGTGTTGTGGTCATGTCCTACTAATGATTTGTGAAATCACATTGCAATTTTGAAAAGTTTAACCCTTTTGTGTGCGCACCTAAAGATTGGTAAAAACTTCAATTTTATTAGCACGTGTGTGTACCTAAAAAGTTTTTTATTTGCATAATTGATTCAATTTTCGATTGCATATTTGATGTGTGTAATGGTTAATTACTGCGCTTTTGTGCTCAAAACAAGGATTTACACACTTCAATTGCGTCAAATTTTTACCTAATTTTGTCGGTTTAATTACCTAGTCTTGATCTTATCGATGAAATTATTTGGCAAATGAATTGATTTGATTTGTGTGATTTTATTTGGTTGCACTATTTCCCTATGTGTGGAGAATTTTTAGAAATTTTTTGGATATTTTTTGTCATTTTTTGGTAATTTTTGTTAATTTTTGCATTAATACTTGCTTTATTCCATAAAAATTTCATATTTTGGGATCGTTACGAGTTGTTTTGAATGTTTGTTTTGGGCTTGATTTCGAGCGCAATAAGGCCTTCATTCGCCTAATTTCGAGCGTTTTACTATTTCTAGGGGTCGGGTTGTCGATTTTGTCGAATTTGGCTTTTTCTGTAAAAACTGTATTTTTTGGTGTGCTTTTGCGCGTCGGAAGTGTTTGGTTATTAATGACGATGATTCTCTAAGGTTTCTAGAAATTTTTTGGATTTTTAAAGCAATTTTTTGGTTTTTCGGGTGAATTTTAGCATTTTCAACTAATTTTTGGCCTATTTTTGGCATTTGTGGACGTTTGAAAATTAAAAAATTCATAAAAAGCCAGGTTCGAGTTGCGACGTCGTGGCTTGCGGCACAGAAAAATTCTTCGTGGGATAGATCTTTACAGTCTCTTGGGACAGTTTCCTACGACGTTAAAAAAATCTATTTCTTTTTCTTCTGCCGTCCGCTCTCGTCTCATTCCATGTGAACCTAGCCCACATCCACTCTCTCTCTCTCTCTCTCTAAATTTCTCTCTCTTCCCACCCTCTCTCTCCCAGCGTCACCTCTCTCTCCTCCTCCCTTATCGTTTTCCACACACACCCACCCTCCCCCTACTCTCTCCCTCTTTGTCTCTCTCTCCAGCGATTTGGCTCGCTCTGCCAGCTGCCCCGCACGCTCTACCAGCCATGCACTGATACGCACACACACTCCCGTGGTCATCTCTCTGTAGCCTCTCTCTCTCGCAATCAACGGTGCCTGCGGTCAACTCCTGCCCACGAGCGTTGTCAGGCCTCTAAGTCACGCGCGTCCTTTTCTCTCCCTTAACTCTCTCGCCTGTGGCCCCTGCCCGCTGACGGCTGCTTGACCCACTGTCTCGCCATGTCGACTCTCCCTCTTCTATTGTTTGCTCCACGGCGTGCTGTTGCACGCAAGGCCGAGGCCCACAATTCAACGTGCTCGGTCACCACCCCACGCAGGTAATTTTTTATTATTAGTATTGTTTTAATTTTTTGTATTATTTTATTTCATTTATTTTAGATCATTAAAAAATCAATTAATTAAAAAAAAACAAACAAATAAAAAATCTCATAAAAATTTTATTAAAAAATTCACAAAAAATTTCTTAAAAATAAAAACCTTCCCAAAAAAATCATAAAAATACTAATTTTTTTTAAAAAAATCAAAATTTCACAAAAAAATTAAGAAAAATAAAAAGAAACTCCTTGAAAGTACCAGAAAAAGCGAGAAAGAGCCCGAAAAAAGGTAGAATTAGCAAAAAGCACCGCCGGAAAAAATCACACACGAGCAAATCAAAAGCCAAAAAAGCAAAGCTGGGGTAGCACACCGCACAAAGTGAACCAAATCAGTAGAAGAACAACTAAAACCGACCAACTTGAAACTGTGAGCAGTAGAAACAAATTTCGTACTCAGGTTTGGAAAGTGCAGCCACAATTCAGCCAATAAGTTAGAAGTGAACGTGCACACTATAAATTGGCTAGTGCAAGCAATTGCATTGAAAATCGAGCTTCTAATCGGACGAACAGGGACACAAATTACATGGGATTGCAGATTAGGCTAGTACAAGCAGCAAAAATTCTGCTAATCAATACCAAAATCTGCTAGGAAACAGTTTTTATAGAACAAGTCAACATGGACTCAAGTTGAGCCGAGAGTTCAAGTACTGTAGAGCAAGCTAGTAGCAGTGGCAACACATGCACAACTGCAACAGAGCATATTTTACAGCTACATGGATACAATGGAGATAAAGTCTTCTATACAGATTCAGAAGGCCATAGATACTTGATGAGCAGTAAAAGCAACACAAGAGGAGCCAAGATCCTATTGATCAGAGTAAAGCCATATTTAGAGAACTTCTAGATGATCACAGACTTCAGTGGAGCCAGGTATTGCAAGCTCAAAGATGAAGTTCAGAAGGTCTACCCAAGTGTTTATCTAGAAATCTGCACAAGCCAGCAAAACATATAATTGGTACATATGCAATCAGGATCATTGTACATGGATTACAATGGTCAGATCTATAGTCGAGAACCAGAATTCCAAGATCCAACAAATCAACCAATACAAGCCAGTCTAATTGGGGAACCAAACCAAAAACGGTACAAAGGTCTAGATGGAGCAGTCTATAGCTTGATCCTTAGTGTTCTAAAAGAAGATGCCAACAACTTGGTCAGCATAGAAGCAGAAACTCCTCAGCAAGAGCTTGACATGACATAACCAAATGAAATACCACGATTCATGGCGTATTGCTTAGATTGTGGACGAAAGGGTGGACATTTTTTTGAAGATTGTCCAAGAAATCCAGACAATAGAGACACATCAATTGCCAAGCAAGGTACAAAGAAAATTGGAAATGAGAATCTCGATGTAAGTGCATCTAACTCGTCACTTTTTAATGCAATCAGATGTTTCTGCATTACTATTAGAAGCACTAGTAAAAACACTGCAAGTTCAAAATCAGAATAAAGATCCACAAGCACCTGAAAAGCTTAAAATTGATTCTTTGAACAACAAATTTTTGCATGAATTTGGTCAAGATGTCCAGATATCACCGAAGGTTGAAAAAACTGTTAAGTTTGCAAATGATTATGCATCCACTACCACAAGTGTGCAATCATTCACGAGTCTAAGGGACACATCAAACAGAATGATGTTAGCTTTGTATGGTACACATAATTCATATACACACTATGTAGACCAAAAAGGGCAATTGTACAAAAAGGATCAACCAGTGTTTGAACGGCCCACATACCAGCTCATAGAAGTGCGGCCAACGATTGATCAGAAAGGATGGTTTATTTCAAAGGAAAGTATTTATTATAGCTCATCCCCTCTAGAGCTGAAGGACATTACCCGAGTGAACCTAGAAATCTGTTCAGAGCCAAGCTCTCCTCCATGGGAAATCAAGCTTCGATATTGTAACCCAACGAGCAAATACTTTGACCAAAAAAATCATAGATATAGATGAGAGTCTAGCATCTATGATGTCTTGGGTCCTGAAACCATATAAGCTCATATCAATATCAGAGCAAAGATAATGCTATCTACAGCTTAACTTGGGGAATAATTTCATCAATCAAAACTTCGAAAGAACCCAACTCAAACCTCTAAGGAGATACCCAGAAAAGCAAAGGTATATCAGTCAAAGTACTCAAGAAAGCAAAAACAAATCAAGCAAGTGTTTGTTCCAAGCAGTTTAATCAAAGTCATTGATCCGGTTTGGATTAAAGACAGGAAATCAATACAAAAGACAAACACATGGGATGGATAGCATCACAATGGAGCCTAAAAGTACAGGAGTACTATCAAGGTAATAGACACATATGGGTACCAAAACCGTAGGTTAGAGTATATGAAGTAACTTCAAGTCCCTCCGAGGAAAGAAGGCCCACAAGGTATCAACTTCGACAATATCCTAGGATACCTAAGAAGCAGAAAAACATCTAAAGATGCTAAAGTCAACCACAAATATCAAGAGGATACAGAACAAAGACAGATCTTAAAGAATGTTCCTCTTGGACAATCCTCTTGGACAAGGATTCTACACAAGTTATACAAAGATTTGGCTACCATTGAACCACAAGTCAGCTACAACTACATCAGACCTGCATGAAGATAGCAAGAAATCAACAAGACCTAGAGCTCAACAAAGTCAACAATGGAGATACAAAGGTCATCAAGAGATTTGGAGTCCTAAGTCTTCCAATAAACGCAGTCAAAAGCCAGATGTTGACAGCCAACAGAGGCCTACAACAACATCAAAGACTACTATCAAAACAGGCTTAATTGGAGAATCAAACAAATACTGGAGTCTTCACAGTCAAAGAAGGACCACCCAACCAACGTGAATACAGATTCAAAGAAGATAAAACAGGTATGACAAAAGAAACCTTCAATGCCAACTTGGTCCTTCACTAATTCTCCTTTTGAGGATTCAAGCTTACTTTTACCTGAAGAAATGTTTGTAGTAGGCACAAGAATGTTAAAAGTCAAGTTGCCAGAGTGCCAAAAACACTCTTTGGCATAGTCAGAGTCAGTGGGCTGCTGAGCCATAAAATAAGCAAAGCATTAGTTCCAAAGCTTCAAATCATATTAAACTCTGTGCTAAGAGTCATAGTTATTAGGCTTACGCTCAAGCTAGAAGAATTGAGCATATCTAAGTCATGTTGCTTGTACTGGATGAGATGAACATGAGAGTCGAAGTTTATGAACTTACAATTGGTGGAGTGTCATAGAGTCCAACACTCAAGCACAATGCACAGTAAGATAAGAGCACATATCCTCCTCAACAAAAACCATTATTAAAGGGGTGCCAGCTTGCAAAGCCATGTCATATGCTTTTATAGCTACACCATCTTTCTGAAGAACCCCTCAAAATATTTATTCATAGCATATTGTTTTCTGTGCATATCTGTGTATGCATATATAGGATGTCCCATCATTGGACATATGCATTAGACACTCTTTTTACTTCCACCTATGCACCTTGAGTGGACTACAACAGGCAAACCAATGTCATTTTAACCGACAAGTCATGCAATGAAGTCAATATGGGGCGAATAGGATGCTTGGGGATTGCCCAACGCTCCCCATCACTTGGTATTGACCTTAATGTTAAAGTCATTACATGCAGCAGTGGAGTCAGAACCGAGCGACAATAGGCTTGGTGACTTCCCAACGCTTCCTATCGCTTAGTGTTGACCTTGGTGTTAAATCCATTACAAGTGACATCAAAAACCTTGGGGCATGATAATCGACAACAAAAAGACAAAATTCAGTGAAGTCAATAGTAAGCGAATAGGAATCTTGGGGATTGCCCAATGCTCCCTATCGCTTGGTGCTGACCTTGGTGTAGCCAACAATGAAGACAATGGTGATGTGATTACAAAAATACAGTTGAGTCACTATTGGGCAAATAGAAAGCTTGGGGACTGCCCAACGCTCCATATCACTTGGTGTTGACCTTGATCTTAATGTCATTACATACGATGGTTCAACCGATACGGGGCGAATAGGATGCTTGGGGACTACCCAACATTCCATATTGCTTGGCACTGATCTTGGGGTTAAAATCATTACATGCGATAGTGGAGTTAACACCAAGCGAATAGGAGACTTGGTGACTGCCCAACACTCCCCATCGCTTGGTGCTGACCTTGGCAAATTGGCATCTTGCCCAGTAAACTTCCACATATATCACATTTTTTAATTCCATATCTATGAGTGAATAATCCCTTTAATACTTTATTAATATTTCCCATTCTAACAAGTACTCCAATAATGCGCGTATCCCAAAGACACTTTTTTTCCACTGGGTTTTTTTCGCTTTGGTCATCCAGGTATTAGACCCTAATTTAGAACCTCATCATTCTACTTCCCTTGTACATACTTTTCATAAATAAGTAGTAGCCTCATCATTATGCTATTACAACGGACAAATGCAACATCATCTCTCACATCAAACATGTTCGGACCAATGAAGATGTTGCACCAAATTGAACCTCATCAACAAATCCAACGAGTAATTAAGACGATTAGCCCATCAACAACCAATCAGAACCTTCCACAGCCTCCGCGGACGCTTTTCAACAGTGCCTGAGGAAGGGCACTAAAATCGGAAGGGGGGAATGTTAACTGAGTCAACGTCAGTTAACAGAAGCTGCTAAAGAGCAAAGACGTACGAATGCCCATCAAAGATCAACATGAAGAAGCAGTAAAGATTGGAGTTACACATTTCTCACGTTTTTCCAAAATGGTCACATATTGTAAATTCCCGATTTTTTTCAAGCCATTGTAATATTGTTATGTGTTATGGGCTCAATGGGAGTTCCAACTTGTAAAAAACCGGTCAATTAGTGTGCCTAGGTAGCAAATTCAGTAAGTGGTGGAGCCTTAAAGGCCTTGGACACTCGAACATTGCATATTTTTACCCTAGGTATATAAGACAGTGTGTAAAAGAAATTAGGGTTCTCAAACTCATTTGTTGAGAGCACTCTTTGGTGAGAGCTCTTGAGGTGTGTGGCTATGGAGTTCTTGAGCTTCTCCTTGATCATGAGACTTGATTAACACTAATCAATGATTCATTCTCTTTCACGATGCCTCTCTCACGCTTCTTATGATTGCCTATGATGCTTAAATTAGCTAGATCGTAACTAGTTAGTGGTTAATCCCTCTCTAATCTTGTGTGATTGCCCTCTTTTGCTTGTGTGTGCATGTAGGTTTTATTGGAGTGTGGTGCTTGATAGATCTATGTGTGTGTGCTTGTGATTAATGTCTTACATGATAGGATTAGTGCTGTGTGCGTCTTGCAATCGTTAGTGTGTGTGATTGGGTTGATTGGAGGTGAAGAGAAGTGGAGATTGCCCTTCATTGTGGTTTAGCTCCTCCATAGGCCAAGAAGCTCACCTCATAGAGTGAACCATTTGTATTGCCATGATTAGCTCACTAATCGTGTGAGTGTTTACATGCCCTAGCTGGGTAGCTCATTCCTCCCGATTGATAATTTTGTTGGTCATTGGAGCTATGCAATGATGGGACCCCCAACAACATGCCCTTCTTGAAGCAAGACTGCTCTAAGGAAATCACCACAAGCATCACATTGAACCTCAAATGGATTTGAGAGATTTGGAAGCATAAGGAATGGTTGGGAGGTAAGCTTCTCTTTGAGCTTGTAAAAAGCATTTTTCTCCTTAGCAGTCCATGAATACTTAACGTTCTTCTTTGTTAAGTCATGTAATGGTCCTACTATTTGAGACAAATTTTCTATGAAGCGTCCATAGTATGCACACATACCAATAATGGGTCTTAGCTCATATAGATTCCTTGGATTAGGCCATGCTTTTATTACCTCTAATTTTGATGGATCCATACGGATACCATCTTGAGAGATAATATGACCTAAGTATTGAATCTCTTGAAGGAAGAATTCGATTTTTTTTTTTATTGATAAAAAGCTTATTCTCCCTCAATGCTTGAAAAATCACTTGGAGATGTTGCTTGTGTTCCTCCAAGGACTTGGAGTAGATGATGATATCATCACAAAGAACACTCCAGTGAATTTACGGTAGGGTCTAAAAATTTTCTCCATTAAACAATTGAATGTGGCTGGTAAATTATTCAATCCAAAAGGTATGACTAGATATTCATAAAGACCAAACGTTGTACGAAACGCGGTCTTTAAGATATCTTTGTCCACTATCCCTATTTGATGATAGCCACTTTTAAGATCAATCCTATTGAAGTAGGTAGAGCCTTATATCTTATCAAACAGACCTTCTACCTGAGGTACACGAAATTTGTTTTTGATAGTGGTATGGTTTAGTGCTCTCCACACACATACGGTATGTACCATCTTTCTTTTGCACTAAAAGGACTAGAGAACAAAAGGGAGAGGAGCTAGGCCTCACCATCCCTTTGTTTAACAATTCTTGTACTTGCCTCATGATCTCCTCTTGTTAAGCTTGAGAAACTCAATAAGGTGGCTTATTAGGCGGTGAACTTCCTGGTAGGAGCTCAATTTGATGGTCATCATCCCCTCATTTTGGAGGTAAGTCCATAGGGATGGCATCGATGAATACATCTTGGAATCCTTTTGGAAAATTAGACAAGTCTAACTCTTCCTGATTCCTACCATTTACATTTGATGAAACATTAGGATCTTTTAGGGACTCTTTGACAAAAATCATGTACGCAAAATCTGAGCTCTTCATTGATTTATCAAAAGCAGGAGGATTTACAAGTGGTATAGTATGACCAGACTTACTAGCATCTATATACATGTTCTTTTCCTTGTAGGTAAAGTAGATTCTCCTTTCAAGGAACTTCACGTTGGTAGCCATGCGATTGAACCATGGTGCCCCTAGGAAAGCATACTCATGTTGGAGAGGAGAGATGAAAAAGTCTTCTTTGTCAATGTAGCTTTGGACATGAAGCCTCAATTTCCCAATTAAGGGAGTAACGGATGCTTTCTGTCCCTTGAAAGCTGTGTCGGCCATTACAATATCTCCCATCTCAAAAGCTTGGATGCCCAACTTGGTGGCCAACTCCATTGATATGAAGTTGTGAGCAGAGCCAACGTCAAATAAAATGAAGGAATCATGCTCCCTTACCTTTCCCCAAGCATAGGAGAGAGGCGATCCTTTGCAATGAACATCCTCTTTTGGAACTTCGATGGTGGAAGCTCTAGAAGTCTCATTGCAAGAATTTCTCTTGGGGCAAGAGTGATAGCCATGTCCTTGCTCCCCACACTTAAAAAATTTGTGGTCCTTGCAAAAAGACTCAAGCTCTTCAGGAGACAGCTTATTTTCACTTTTGTAAACTCCCTTCTCCTTGGACCGATTGTTGTTGTTGTTGTTGTTGGAATTGCCTTGGGAAGAATTTTGGGCATTGGTTTTTCCCTTTGCATCACTCTTGTCTTTGTTTTCCATGGGCTTGACATTCAGTCCCTTGTTGGAAATTGATGCGTGAAGCAACCATAGTGTGGTGGATTACTTTGATGATAGAACCAGGCCGTTGGGAGTTGATGTACTCGGCCATTCTTCAGGTATCCCACACAAAATTGTTTCTTTTGCTCGACAAAGTCTATCTTTTGAAAGACAGTAGCCTTGAGATGTAAATCCCAAAACTTGTCTACATATTTGTGAATAGACTCATGAGAGAGAAGCTTCAAACAAAACCATTCGGTAAGCACTTTGTCCTTTGTATTGCTTGCAAGGAGTTGCTTCATGATGAAAAATCGTAGAGTTTTCCATGTCTTTGGGGCTTTGCCATTACCACGAAGGCTAGCCCCATTAATGAGACAATTTTTTGAAGTGCATAGCTACATGGCATATCTTGAAGGACTTTGTGAAGTCCTCGTCTCCAAAAGGCCGCATCAAATTGCTCGATGAAGGCCAATACTTTGTCGGTAGCACCAGACCTTCTCCATGCAGGGTAAGATTTGCGATGTTCTCCCCTCTTGTATTCTCTAGGAGAATAGCCATAGCTTTCGTCAGAAGAAGGAAGGTGAAGAAGAAGGATAAGAGGGTGACCTCTTTCTCTCCCTTTTCTTCCTTTGTTTTCTCTCTTCCCTTTTGGAGTGACAAGGAGAAGGGTTGTGGGCTGACCGTTTCTTCTTGGGAGGGGTTGGCAACCGTCTAGACTGCCATCTTCATGGAGCCATTAGGAAGCGAATGGGGTCTAGGAGGACCTTTTATTTGAAAGTTTAAGGAAGTCAAACCCCTAGTATTAAGAAAGTAATCAAAGGACAACTTTTGAATTCAAACAAGCAAAACGGTTAGTTTATTTGAATTCAAAGTTGCCCCCCCAAATGGAGTTTAAAATCTAGCAGGTAAAACCATATCATGTAGCATATCTATGGAAAGAGATCGACATGTAGATTATAGATCTATGATCTCCGCTCAAATTGGTGATCATTATGAAAGGTCAAAAATTATAAAATTGTCCACCTGCTTTTTGGGGGGAAAAGTGCATCCTTTGACCTCTCTTACCCATCTCTTACACACCCACCATTCTTGCACACATGGCGTGCACCTATGTTTCAAAATGTTAATCACCTCCATAAGCTCATATCAAATAAAGAGGCCCTCCTACACCCCATCCTCTTGCTAATGGCCACATCTTCAAAGGAACTTAGGGACTCATTACTTTCTCATTCTTTGGATTCCTCCTCTCGTATGGGAGAGAGTCTTATTCTGGGGGTGTCATCAAAAGGCCTCCGAATCTCTCTTTCCTCTTGGAGAAGAAGGAGAATCCAATAAGCATGAAGTTGTTCGTAACTTCGGCTTGCATAACAGGGTTGCCCATAGCTTGCTGCAACCTAGTAACAAGATAATTGACAAACATGTTGCACCATCATTAGCACCTTCATGTGCAAAATCAAAGTTATCAATATTCATTATACTCTCTTGGTTATTGTTAGCCATTTTAATTAAACTTATGAAAAATACCCAAAAAACTTAAAGTTAACTATTTATAGTTTTTCTACCCATTTTCACAAGTTCCATCTTTTTTTTTTTTTTTGGGGGGGGGGGGGGGTGTGTGTGTGTGTAAGAAACCATATACTTAGACAACTTGACCTAGGGAAATCGCGTAGCAGGGCGCATTTAAATATAGCACAACAAGGTGCTTGAGCAAGCAGGAAGCAACTACTTTATGAAATTAGAGCACATGTTTGAACAAGAAAGGGGCTATACGATTTGTCTATGGAGGGATTGGACTACAACTAAGCTTGTGAGTAAGCTTTCCTGCCTTGGAAGTTTGTGTGTGGGTGAGAGTGTGTGTGGGGTTACATTGGAGTCTGTTTGTGAGTAGCAATCAATCATTACTTGCAAGAATCATGACCTATCGCCACTTGCCTCGTGAGATTTACTTTTTGCATATAGAGAAAGATAACAAGAGGGAGAATATAGAGGAAGTCTCTCCAAAAGTCTTGGGTATAAGGATTATGAAAGGATATTAATTTCTTGCCATTTTTAACATAAATGACCCATGCAATGCTAAGGGAAAAGCAAACTTGTGGGTGGATCTAAGAGATATGCCTATGAAAGGAGATCGGTGCATCATGGGAGATTTTAATATCATAGGCGTGAATGTTAAGATGGGATTTTAAAATTATTATTATTATTTAAGCAAAACTCACAATTGTGAGTGAATTATATTGATCATCTCAAAAAATTACAAGGCCTTGCCATGCTCGTGTCGAGCCATGACATCATCCAAGGACCATAGTTACAATGGCAATATGGGTAGCCACCCTTAATGCACCACCCCCCTATCCTCAATACACAAGGTCAATTATCATGTTCTTCTGAGATCTTCTATTTACCAATGGCCTAGGTTTTCCCCCTTCCTAGGCATTCCATCTGTTTCAACAAGGCACCAGTAGTCCTAGACCAATCCTCCGAGTTTTGCTTGCGCCCGAGCGTCCATATTAGCACTTTGCTTTTGTTGACTAGTTCAAACAAAACAAAATAGAAAGCACTCTATGAGAAATGGCCACTAACCAACTTATGGATTGTTTGTCCATGGAGTAGCTCACTTGGCTTTACATACACTAGCCTCTAGTATGCCAAGATGGCCTCCCAACTGGATAGATGCTACATATCCCACCAAGAAAAATTGCTTCCACTTGTAGTAGAACTCGGTGTTGACATCAACTAGAGTTTTTCGAAACATTTATCCCTTAAGTTAATAATCACAAGGGTTAAGGAGGAAGAGTGATATTGAGAAGGGAAGAAGGAAAAACTTGTTCTGAGGGAGAATATCTTCAAGGACCCCCCTCCCTTGCAAGTAGGAGGCTCACCAGAGGGGCATGTTAGGTAGTGATGCTTGTTCACAAGGGTGTGAGATCGTATGTGGGCATTGTGATGCTTTGGAGAAAGGGTTTCCCTGGCTCGTATTCTCCTTTTTTCTTAGCTCAACTTCATGCTTTTCATGGTCATCCCTCCTTCCTCCCCTTTGAGGAGCATTTGCGGCTCGGAGGAGTTCATTGAGGTTGCTCGGCAGTGGGCATGCTGGCTCGTGGTAGGGGCTACTCAGCCGAGTGGCACCCAGTGGTAGCATCGACAACTTGTTTGGGTGTGGCTCCCTTTTTAGCATGCATATTTTGGCATGTAGGTGCTCTTTTGACGGCCATGGTTAAGTATCGAGGTGCAATCTTTAGACTGGTGAATAGTCTTAAAATCTCTAGGAATCAGCTATGCATACATGCATATCTACTTCAGTTACCATGTAACCAAAATGATTAGAACAGATTTGAAGATGGGGTCTACGAGAGCAACTAGTGGACATCACTTAAAATTCTTTGAGCTTCTACTACCTACTGCCTCAATGCATTATAAATGTAGCAGAAAATGGTCCTTTCAGAGGAGCTTGGATTGGTGGATAGATAGATTGCAGTCAATATGAATATTGCCATGTTCTCTAAAAAATAAAATCTTCTTATGGTGAATCTTGAAAGGGACTTTACCCATCGAGGCCTTTCATGTAGAAAAAAAATTTCAAATGGTATCAGCTTCAAATGTAATAGAAAAGAGACAATGAGACCCTTGCTTTGAAACCGTCCCATAGTTTCAGGAAGGGGGGGGGGGGGGGGGACTACATATAAACCTATATATTGCGTGTGTTCAAGGACTATTTATGAAACTCCTTAACTTTAAATTTTCACCAATATAAAGGACCCTTTTCCTATTCAATCTGTAAATGTTTTTTCAAGATCATTTTTTCAACACCTTTTTGTATAAGAAAATGTGAAAAAATATGGACTAAAATAATTCCTACGATTAAACCCACTTGATAGGCATATTTTTGGCCTCCTAAAGGCCTTAGTGCACTATCGACAAAGGTCGTTCAAATTTTTTTGAGAGACAAATGTACCTAAGGGATTCATAAGTCTTGTGAATAGAAAGTTAAAACTTTGGAATAGAAAGCTACTCTCCAAGGCATCATTTTCTCTTTACTTCAAATTTTTCTTTGAGAGACAAGTGTCCCTAAGTGATTCAAAAGTCTTCTATACTATATATGAAGTAGCTTAAATTTTTCAAAGAAGGAGAGACCCTCCATGTGTCACTCACTGCTTTACTTAAGAGAAAACCTTATAAGACCTCTATTCTTAAATGCAAAAGTCAAGGGTAGGAAGATTTAAAATGCAAAAGGGAATAGTAATAGCGCACAGTGGTGTGTGGTGTGCAGGAAATGAAAAGACTTTTGGGAATTGAAAATCAAAGACTTTCTACTTTACACAAAGTAACTAAACCCATTTAAGTACACGTAACAAAAAGACATTTGAAAATGTAAAGTCGAAAGGCTTTCTACTTTACATAAAGTAAATGGTCTAGCTTAAGTACACATGACAAAAAAAACGACAATTATTGGGGATATTTTATTGTTTAATAAAAATCTAATTTTCAAAGATAAATTTGGTTTTGTTTTTTCAAAGGGTTTTTTTAAGACTAATATTGATATCTTTTCAAAATTTGTGCAAGTGTATTTTCAAATATTTTTTTTTGCCAAACTCACAATAATAAGTAAATGTATTTAAATCACAAAGAAATTACAAAATGACCTCAAGCTTAAGCTGAGCCTTGAGGTGCTGAAGATTACACATTTGTTCTGTTTCCGAGTCTACCAAGAACACAGTAGGTGTACTATAATAACAAACTTTTACTTACCCCGCAGCTTGCCACAATGACATCAGTGTATTTTGAAAACAAACAAGTGTATTTTTTTAAAAATCAAAATAATTATAAAGAGGCACTTCTATACCATTTCTAAAAGTGCTTGAAAATTTGTTGAGCATTGGGCACTTGTGTTGGTGTCCTTGTCTCTCAATTTATTGATTACTATAGTGGCACATAACACCTCTTGTTTCATTCATGTATATTCCAGACTCAGAGTTACAACAGTAGATGCCATGAAATCATTGAGATTAGTTAAGTTACATCAAAAGACAGGTATGCCTCTCCATATACAACCGCTGCTCCAGCACAGATCGGTAACGGTGCACACACTCCTATCCCATGATATCCCGTGAAGAACTGTCGCTACGGCCACCACATACCGCATGACTCCTGATCCGCAATGTCCAGACCTCCGCAGGACCGCATGTGCGGCTAATGCCTTAACATTCGGCACGCACGGTGGATTGCGCGAACCCACACTCAGTGCCTCCGGTTGGAAGGTTCCGGTGGGTTCTCTGCACCCTGCTCTGGTGAAGAGGAAATATCAATATAGCCAAATCCTCTAAAATCTGCAGTATGTGCCTGACAGACCTCATCCAAAAGATGTGGATCTATCTCAATTTGTTCCGGCTAGGCAACCCGAGGAATAAACTGTGTTGGCAAGGAGATAGATTGAGGCGGCTGTGGTAGAGGAGCAAGAGGTGTATGTAACGGATAATAGCGAGAAAGGTATCTATTAAGAGAAGACCAAAATGGAGGGCAAGGTGGTAGACTGAGAGAAAAAGAATGAGCTAAGGTCTCCACCCAAAAACAGACCCTGCCCCGCTTCTTACGAAATCGACGAATCATTTTCTGCAAACGAGATACATGAGCCTGGGCTTCAGCACAATCCTCTGTAGCTTCTGCCCAATCAGCAACATCAAAACCCTCGCGAACAACACTCTTACCTCTGTTAGTGTTGGATGACTTGGGTTGGTGCACCACAACCTGCTGAGTGGGTGGCTGTGCTCTCACCTCAGCAGCCAAGCGTGTGCTTCAGCTTTGTAATTGAGTATCTAAAAAAATTCGGAGATCTTCTTGCATCTCCACTGCCAATGCGTCCAAATCGGTCATGTTGATCATTACATCGCCAGGGTGCGAGGCTAAGTAGGAGGCTAGGCTATGCTGTGTTCTCAACTGAAGAAGTTCCTGTTGGATAGAGGCCACAAACTCAGCATTAGCCTCTCTTAACATTTGTATTTCTGTCCCTTGCTGGCGAGTTGTGGCAGTCAGCTCTTCATTCTGAGTGGTTAACTCGGCAATGCGAGTCTGCGAAGCCGCCACCTGCTCTTCCAACTCATTGACTCGTCCCTCTGTGGCTGGGGCTCGCTAGGCCGCATGAATAGACTCTGTAAGTCTGCTCAAAAATGTTCCGCATGCCTGTAATTGGTCAGAAGGGGTCGCTGCTGCCGCAGCCTCCCAGGGTAGCGCTGCGGGGAGAGTACCTCCCGTCGAGGCAGCCGCATTAGTAGTATTCGAAGTTTCTGGTTGAGCGGAGACATCCGCAACCGGAGAAGAACTCGTCCGCAAAGGAGTAGCATTACTCACTCTCTCCTACATTCGGTGACGCCAGCGAGCCACCACAAAATCTTTCGAAACAAGAGATGCAATTGCCGGAGGTGGTGTCGAAAATTGTTGTTCCTCCCTGCCGCGCTTGCGGCTTGCTGATCCTGCACCTGTAGTGGCCATCTCTTGGGCTCTAGAAGATACCACTGCTGTCGATGGACCAGGCAAATCCCTAACGCCCACCTACTGTTGCCGTGTTTCCCTCTCAGCCAGCACTGCCAAGCTTTGTGTTTGCGACAGCGGAGCATTAGTGCCTTGGACCATCAAGTGATCATCTTCAAAGTGGCAGAGAAGACGCAGGGCGAGAGGAAAAACTTCTCTCAACGGAAAAATCAATGTGAGGAGTTGGCTCACCTTTGTATTGGTTGGGGTACTCCTCCCCAACTGTGCCATCACTCGTTGGCACTCCGCCAACAATCGTTCTCTGACCACCGCTGCCCAAGCGACTGGCCCAAAGTTGGCCGAATGCAACACATTTCTTGCTCGGGTCGAAATGGTATAAGTTTTGGCCTGCAGCCAAATAGCCTTGAGAAACCACCTATATGCATCCCTGGTTGCTACATCTGACAACCCTGACAGTTTATACTCCCCTTTGACCTTCAAACCAAATTCTTGTTCTACATCTGCAGCAGGGATTACATGAGAGGCGTGCACCACGCCATCGTTGGGAAAACAACAACACCTTGAAATCCTTTCTGCTGTCAACTGAATCTGCTGATTATTCAGCACCACCATATCGCCAGCAGCGAGTTGCTCAATCAAATCTGCTGCTTGCGGGTGAACTGGGATCCCTTGCCAATCCAGGTTGGCGAACACACGCAGCCGCAAGTCTTGTAGCCATGTGTCCACTCGTCGAAGCGCGAGCTGCTACACGGGAGTGAAACGGATACATTGCAGAAGGGAAGTTGTCATGGTGGCAATGAGATGAAGGAGCAGAGAGTAGAGCACTAAGAGCGCACGACACACGAAACAAGAGAACCACAATAAAAATCGTCTGCATGCAGTAGTAACCTTTCCACAATGAGTTCCCAAAATAGGGCGATCCACGGTGTCACAACCATCATAGATCCTTCCCCGCTTTCCAAGATTGCATGCAAAAGAATCCCCAATCATGATTAGGGCGGCTTCCGCCTCTTGTACCACAGCAAAGGGGCACTGAATCGTGGTAGGTGAAACATAATGGCGCAGTCTGAAACCATTGACCGGCACAGAAATAACCTCCCCCCTCAAATCCGCCAAATAAAAAGAGATGGGTCCGCACGCTTGAAAAATCCTGAACGGTCCTGACCACCGTAATTTAAGCTTCCTCGGCATCTTCCCGAGATGGGAATTGAAGACAAGGATCAGCTGTCCCCGAAAAAATTACCGTGCTTTCGGGCGATCCAGCCATTTTTTTTGCATAGACTGCAGATCCTGCAACACCGCAAAACTATTCATCCGCTCTTCATCCAATTCCTCCAAAACATCCAATCGATAAATCACAGAATCCTCCAGAAGAAGCCGATCCACAATCAACATCCGCATACTCGGAATCACATGCTCCACCGGAGTGATTGCCTCCATGCCAAATGCCAACTTAAAAGGAGTCAATCCTGTTGCCACTTTATAAGTTGTCCGATAGGCCCATAAGGCGGAAGGAAGTTTCACATCCCAATCCGTCCGATGCATATTCACCAACTTTGTTAAAATCCGAATCAATTGCTTATTAGTTGATTCTGCTTGCCCATTCGCCTGAGGATAATATGGAGAAGATTTCCTGTGTAATACAAAATAAAACTGCAGCATTCTCTCCATCACCTTATTCAAAAAATGACTTCCCCTGTCACTGACCAACTCAATAGGGCAGCCATATCTAGAAAAGATATCCTTATATAAGCATCCCGCCATAGAAACTGCAGTGTTGTCTTTCAAAGGCCATGCCTCCACCCATTTGGTAGCGTAATCCGTGGCTGTCAAGATATACTTATTTCCAGTGTGAGCTGCCACTGGTTTAAAAGGACCAACAAAATCCAAACCCCACTTTTGAAAAGGCTCCAAAGGCAGAACTGGCTGAAAAGGCATTCTGGACCATTTGGTAGGTTGCCCCAACCGTTGACACTCATCACACTATTGCACATAATTTCTCGCATCCTGAAACAATGTGGGCCACCATAATCCAGATTGGAGAACCTTTGGAGCTGTGATTAAAGCTGCAAAGTGACCTCCCGCAATACCAGTATGGACTTCCTCTAATACTGCTTCCTGCTTTTGTGGTAGCACACATCGGAGTAACATCTCTGCCACTGTACGATTATAGAGCTTCCCCATAATAATCTCAAAATTCCGGCTTCTGATAGCCATACGTTTCCTCTGATGGCTGGACAAGAAAGAAGGCATTTCTCCACTGTCGAGAAAATGAAACATCTCCTCATACCATGTCCATGGAATGCTAGGAATAACCCTCGCCTGTTGTGGGACTATGCTATCCTTTGCAGCTACTCCTGTTAGAAACAGAGACGCATCCGAAAATTCATGAGCTACACCCGTCGGTGGCTCTCTGGAATCTAACCTAGATAGGTAGTCAGCCACCGCATGCTGGGCCCCTGGCCGATGTATGACCTCAAAGTCAAATTCCTACAGCAAAAGCACCCATCTGGCCAATCTTCTCGTCAAATTCTGTTGCCTTACTAGGTATAAAAGAGCCGAATGGTCCACATGGAAGAAAAAACGTTGGCCCAACAGATAATGCCAGAATTTCTTCACTGAATAAATCATCCCTAAACATTCTCTTTCAGTTACGGAATAATTTCTTTCTGCGGATGATAATCATCTACTGGCATAATAGACAGGTCAGAACCATCCTTGACTTTGTTCCTGCATCAGCATACTGCCAATAGCTCGATCCGAAGCATCCACGAACACATAAAAATCCTCACCCCAATTTGGTGCCAGCATAATCGGAGCTTTGGATAGCTGCAGTTTTAATCTCCGAAAAGCCAAATCACATTCCTTTGTCCATTCAAAATCTATAGCATGAGCTGCCTGAGTAATTGGGATTGCCAAATGTGCGACAAACCGCAAATGCCTCCCATGCCATTGGGCTTAACCTAGGAAAATCTGACATTGCTTCTGGTTTCGTGGTGCAGGCGCTTCCATAATTGCAGCAATTTTATCCGGATCCACATAAATACCATCTTCAGAAATGATATGCCCCAGTAACTTGCCACTGCTGACAGCAAATGCACACTTTAAAGGATTCAAACTAAATTTCACCTCTCTGCATTTCATAAAGCATAACCGTAATTGTTTCAAATGCTCCAATTGTGCTCCAAAAACACTGAGATCATCCAGAAAAATCCTCATAAAATCCGTCAAATTAGGCCCAAAGATTTGAAACATATCCTTTTGAAAAGTGGAAGGTGCATTCCGCAATCCAAACCACATTACTGTACAAGCAAATACTCCCCATGCGGTAATAAAAGCTGTTTTTGGCTGATCCCGCAATGCCATTCGGATTTGATTATATCCACTAAATCCATCCAAAAAAGTATACATCTCATGTCCTGCTACATCATCCAAAATGGAATCCAAAAACGGAAGAGGAAAGGGATCTGGAACAGTAGCTGCATTCAATTTTTGGTAATCCACACAAATTCGAATTTGCTTATTTTTCTTTGGTACGACCACAATTGGAGAAATCCACTCCGGATTATCAATAGGGGTAATAAAACCCACTTCCAACAAGTGATCAATTTCCATCTTAACTTTCTTTGCCACATTCGGATTCATCCTGTATGAGTGCTGCTTCACTGGCATTGCATCCGGTTTCAGATTGATTGTGTGCTGATAAAACTTAGGATCCAATCCCTGCATATCCGCATATTCCCATGCGAAAACGTCCTTAAACTCTGTCACTAACTTGATCAAATCATCTCTAAAACTTGCCTCCAGCTGCTTATTAATGTATATAGGTTGCGACTCCGCTTGCTCCCCAAGAAAAACCTTCTCTAATTCATCTTCCTTAACCCTTGTAATTTTTCCCATTTGTGCCTCAAACGCTCGTTCTTGCTGAATCACGTCCTCCAATGATTCAGGACTCGGAAGCACCTGTTGTTGCTCCCCTATTCCTCCTGGAGTTCCTGAAACCCCCACCGAATTCCCTTTCGGAATCAGAGAAATATCCGCAAGGTATAGAGAAACCAAATCCGGATTAGCTTTGAGAAATTGTTCCTCTTCATCCTCTTCTAATCCTTCCACCATATTAACTGTTTCAGCTATCACCGGCCATGCTGCCTGAACTGGTTGTCGAAATTTTCCCAGTATCACATGCACTTTTCTTTTACCCTTCTTTACTGTAAGCATATTTGCTTCCCAATTATGCTTTACCCTCGCTTGTCGTAACCAGGGTCTTCCCAAGATAATGTGATAATCCTGATTATGATCTTCAATATTTAAGACTACTAATGAAACAGCAAAGGATAAGCCCGCCACATCCAAAACAATGCCCCGAAGTAAACCCACTGGTTGCACTCTTCTTTGATCTGCCATGCGGACTACAAAGGGTGCAGGCTCCCAATCACTGAGACCAAAACTCTCACACGCTGCTTGGGTGATAATGTTTACCCCCGCTCCTCCATCCAAGAGTACCTTGTCAATGTATGTGCCATGGTATCAAACTGAAAGCTCCGGAATGCGGGTATCTGTGATTCTATTTGCCGGCAACGGGACTCAATCATCATTCTCGCTTTCAACCTTCCCAAAGGCGACTTTCCGCAGCTCAGTGGCCGATTGTCGCAACAATGCATTATGGAAATTCGGGACTAATTTCAGCAATGAACCCAGAGGTACTTGAATTGGTGACATGAGAACCTCTTTCCAAACTGAATTCCACTCCTCCTGTTCTTTAATATCATCCTTATTTTCAGCTTTCCCTTCCTTTATTTCCAGACCCACAGTCGATGGCATAGTCGATGTCGATGGTCCTGCTGTCTTCACTGATGGTGCGGATTGTGGCAACCAGGACACAGTCTTTTTCCACACTTCTTCATGAACCGTCCAATCTGGAATTTTCACATCGGGAGTTGGAACCACACTTTTACCCGATCGCGTGATTAATGAAACCACTGGGTCAGACTCCTCCAGTCCTTCAATCTAAACCATAGCCACACTAGGTTGTTTCCCTGCAGCACGTTCCTGCTTTTTCCGATCGTATTCCATAGCTTCAGTACACTCAGATCGCCAATGTCCATCCCCCAAATAGAAAAGGCATGTCTTGGGGCGATCAGGATCTTGGCCACCTCTTCCGCGACCTCGTCCTCCCCCTTGACCCCGTCCTCCTACTTGACCTTGCACAGGCGTCTTTGATGTATGAGCATGAGCCATCGCCATAACAGGCTCTTGTCCCTGCCCTATCTGTGGTTCTTACCAGGTAGAAGAGTCCCCTCGACTCAGACGACCCCGGCCATTGAAATAACATTCCACTATATTATGAGTATTGGTCGTGCAAATCGCACACCACTTCTGATTTATTGCACATTCCTGAGCAGCATGGCCCGGATTCCGACATTAGGTACACCATATTTCCTTCAGACTTTTAGCCACAGCAGCCGATTCCATCGATCCGGATGATACACCTTTCCCGTGACGCTGGGATTTTTTCCGCGGTGTCTCCTCTGATTCTTTCCCCGAATCGCTGTTGCCTGAGTCCGAGGAATCAGATACTGCGGATTCTGACTCCAAACTATCACTGCCACTGTCCTGTGACTTCCGATGAGATTTCTTCCTGTCTTTCTTCTTTGACTTATTTGGATATTCCGTATCCTCTAAAGCCTCTCCTGCTACTATAGCCCTAGCAATTACAGTATCCAGTGGAGTAGTTACCTTATCCACTGTTGCCATAGCCGTTCTAAGATCCTTGTTGAGCCCCCGCAAAAAATAATCATTCAGCACTTCGGCTGCCGGCCTTTGTGCCTGAGGTACCCTCTGCAAAAGCATCTGAAATTTTTCAGCGTAATCCTTCACTGGCAATGACTTCTGCCGGAGTGTTCGAAGCTTCTCCAAATGTTGAGGGACTGTCTTTTCCATTCGAAACCTTCGTAGAAACGCTATGAATCCGTCGGCATACGTCTGGAAATGGTCATCAGGGTATTCGGACAACCATTTCGTAGCTTTCCCTGAGAGTGTAGATTCAAACACTAATTGTTGATGGAGAGGAATCACCACCCCAGGATGATTCAATCCATAAGCTTTATTGAATTGGCGCAAATGTGCATCAGGGTCTTCACTCGAAAGACCTCGAAACCGACTATACTTAATCTGAGGATGAGCCATCACCCCTTGCCCAACTGCTCCTCCTCCTCCCGGGAAAAGCTGAGGAGCACTAGGAGGTGGAGACAGTGGTAGAGATACCCCCGGACTGCTTACCGGAGACGAAGGTGGAGCAACCTGTGTGGGTGAGGATGAACGTACGACAGGAGGACATGACTGACTGCGCGGAGTACGTCTCGCTCGCCGGAACTGCCTACCACGCACCGGGCTTGGTGATGGAGATACAAATTCCTCAATCTGCGGTGAAGAAAAAACAAATTCATCTGAACCGCCTCTCCTCCGTCGTCTTCCTACAATTGGAACCACAGGGTCAGGCGGACCCTCCAACCTAATGCGCATGCATCGTGGTCGCCAGATGTAATGGCTATTGCCCGCACTGGAGCAATAGGCATTACGGGAATGATTACCCGCAACTACATTATATGAACATCAACATATAGAATGACAAGAGAAGGAAGTACACAGTACACAGGCGCATAACACCTCTTCTTTCATTCATGTATATTCCAGACTCAAAGTTACAACAATAGATGCCATGAAATCATAGAGATTGGTTAAGTTACATCAAAAGACAGGTATGCCCCTCCATATACAACCGCTGCTCCAACGCAGATCGGGAACAGTGCACACACTCCTGTCCCATGATATCCCGTGAAGAACTGCCGCTACGGCCACCACATACCGCATGACTCCTGATCCGCACTGTCCAGACCTCCGCAGGACCGCATGTGCGGCTATTGCCGTAACAATGATAGAGACATTAATGAAAACTCAAACATTGAGTATATTTTTATGAAGAGAGGAGGGCTTGCCTACTTATGGCAAAGCTCCGCCATCCATGGGATAGCTCTCGATGCAGCTCAAGTATGTCACGATATATATATATATATATATATATATATATATATATATATATATATATATATATATATATATATATATATAGATATATATATATATATATATATATATATATATAGAGAGAGAGAGAGAGAGAGAGAGAGAGAGAGAGAGAGAGAGAGAGATTAAAGGGGCACTAATCAATGAGAAGAAGAGAGTGAAGAGAGGTTCTATGTGTGTGTGTGTGTGTGTGTGTGTGTGAGAGAGAGAGAGAGAGAGAGAGAGAGAGAGAGAGAGAGAGAGAGAGATTAGAAAGGCTCTAATCAATGAAAGGAAGATAGGGGGAGAGACAAAGAGAAAAAAAGAGATCATAGAGAGGTTGACTCTCATAACTGCTTGTTACCATATACATGTGGTAGTGATGTGTGTGAACACACTAGGACCACTGGGGCATTTTTTCCCTCTTTAGAGGTTTTTTCCCCCGAGCATTGAACACCCATCACTCTAGGGCTATCTATCTTTTCATTGCACACTAAGTAGCATACTCTCTATTGTGTGCCTTGAGCTTTCTTCATCTTCTCCAAGCTGTGTGTATATTTTTGCAACCCTAATTCCAAAAATTGGTATCAGAGCAGGTGCCATCCTCTCAGGCTTAGTCGTCAGCAGCTCCACCACCCGCTTTCTCACTTTCAATTTTGTGAGCTTTGGCGAGCGTTCGTCACGTAGGTCGACCAAAATTTCGAGTGAGCTCGTAGAGCCCAGTCTGCTCAGATTTTTGATTCGGCCTCATTTCGGCCTCCGTTTCCACTACAGGCAGTACTGTGTAGGCTATTTCGTCATTTTGTGCAGAATTTTTTTCAGTGCCGTTTTTTGTATAACAGGTGCCTCACATTCTTCTACGATTTGTGCTATGTATCACGTGTTGTTCCCACTTCGTTTTTCCTCTTTTTGAGAAGTTTTCACATCAGGTGCAACATTTACCATGGTTGACAGCAACACAGATGTGTTCAAGATGTTTGCTTTGCTGAGGACAGATTGGATGGGGACAGATACCCTATGTGGGCTTACATGATGCAACATGTTCTTGTGTCAAAGGGAGTTTGGAATATTGTGCAGGGTATTGATGTACGTCCTAGTTCTGAGGATGTAGGCGATGTTGAGGATGTTGCAGGTCTTGCTGCAAGGATTGCTGCTATTAGAGTTGTTTTGCCTACGGCAAAACAAGCTCGTTGGGATGTAAAGGATGCGCAGGCTTATGCATTGATTGTGTTGTTTGCGAAGCGCAACATTGTTCCTCACATTGTTCAGCAAAATCTGCAAAACAAACTTGGGATATTCTAGCATGTCTTTATCCAAGCCGCAATGAGGCTAAAATTGCTTTGCTGTGTAAAGAGCTGGAATCGAAGATTATGCATGAGGAAGATGATATGGACACTTTCCTTGATGGTGTCAAGGATATCAATGAGCAACTTATTTCTGCAGGTAAAGTCACTTCAGACAGTTCCCTTGTGCAGACTGTTGTTGATGCCTTACCAGATTCTTACCAGACTTTTGCTAGTACTTGGAAGACTTATGACCCAAGGAAATCTTGAAAGTGTCAAGTTTGATGCATTATGCACATTGCTGTTGCAAGAGTCACTTTCCAGAAAGAACATGACTAGACAACGTGCAGTTGAACAGGGTTTTATTGCATCTCAAAGAAAGGGTGGTAACAACAATGCAGCCACTTCTTATAGTTCTACTCGAGTGGAAAAACTTCTGGTCCCAATGCTTCTGCTGGCAGCACTTGATGTGGAAATTCTGGTGATAAGGGAAAAAAGAAGATGTGTTGCCATTATTGTAAACCTAATGATCACTTGATCAAGCAGTGCACTAAGTTGAAGGCCAAAGAGGCTAAGAAGAAAGAGGGTGGTTCCACTACAAATGCATCCATTGTTGAGTCTTTTGTAAAAGGAGACTCTGATGCTGATGTCGATGCAAAATGGGCTTTTAGTGCAGAGTGCTACAATCCTGCTGTCCATGATGCATGCTTGTCAGTTGTTGCAGATTCACATGTGTGGTATTTTGACAGCGGTGCTACAAAGTATATTACCTCACATTGTGAATTGTTCACTTCTCTTGAGTCTGTCCCTCGTGGGAATTGAGTCACTTGTGCCAACATTGCCTCTTATCCGGTTCAGGGGGTTGGAAAGATTGTGCTTACTATTGCAAATGGAAGTTCTTTCACACTTGTTGATGCACTTTATGTACCTGGGATCAAGAAGAATCTTTTGTCTGTATCCAAACTTGCAAGACTTGGACTTGTAGTCAAATTTGAGGATGATAGATGTAAAGTTCATGATCTCAGTTTTGGTGATGAAATTGTGTGATCAAAATTTTGCAAATTCAGTTGTAGATTCAAGGGATATTTCAGATGCAAAACTTTGGCATGCACGTTTTGGGCATCTAAATTTTACCAGTTTGTTGCGTTTGCAGAAATATGATACGGTTGCTTCTTTTCCGCCTCTTGAAGCACCTAGAAAACATGTTTGTGAAGGCTATATTTTGGGTAAAATGCAGCGTTGTATGTTTCCAAAAGATGGTTCAGTTAGGGCCACCTGCAAGTTGCATCTTATGCATAGTGATGTTCGTGGGCCCATGCATACTCCGTCCTTGGGCAATTACCTATACTTCGTGACTTTCAGTGATGATGTTACTCCAGGCATGCATGGGTATTTTCATTTAAAGCGAAGTCCTAAGTTTTTATGTGCTTCAAACAATTTCCGGCTATGGCTGAAAATGTATCAAAATGTACTATGGGCACCCTCCATTCCGATCGAGGGGGGGAGTATATGTCTCATGCATTTAATGCATTTCTCGCTAGTCGTGGGATAAAACACCAATGTACAGTGCCGTATATGCCTTAGCAAAATGGTGTTGCTGAGAGGAAAAAAAGGTCTCTTACGAAAATGGCAAGATGTATGGTCAAGAGTCAAGCTTTACCACACTCATTTTGGCTCGAGGATGTCATGTGTGCCACTTATGTACTCAACAGGTGTTCTACGAAAGCGTTGCAGTCTATGACTCCATATGAATCATGGGCATGATAGAAAGCCATCTATTGAGCACATGCATGTTTTTGGCTGTTTGGCTTATGGTTTACTGCCAAGTGCAGCACAGACAATTGGATGATAAGGCTGTCAAATGTATTTTTGTTGGTTATAGTGATGAAAGAAAAGGTTACAAGATGTATCATCCGCAAACAAAGCGTATTTTGGTTACACGAGATGTAGTGTTTGTGGAAGATTCTATTCAGCCCTTGCTGTCATGTACTAGAGACAATAATGTAAGGTCAGAGGACATTTATGACACTTTGTTGCCTCTTTTTAGTGGTGGAAGTTCGAATGTAAATTCCAATGAAGAAACTGTACAGCCTATGGGGGTTTTCGCAAATGTTAAAGATCAGCCCATTAATGATGCAAATGTACATGATGCACTTGATGAGGAAAGGGCTGAAATGAGCAAGCTAGAGGTATGCCAAAATGGCTGGTGCACACTTTGCATGATAGTAAATTGGATGCACCTTTGTCTAGTCATACTCGTTCAGGCTCTCGCCATGCATCTTATGCATCAGATTGTTATGCTTTGGCTGTGTCTAGCTTACATGATATTGAGGAACCTCTATCTTTTGATGAAGCACAAAATTCAAAAAATTGGATGGCTGTCATGCAATCAGAATATGATGCACTTATAGAAAATGACACATGGACTTTATGTGATTTACCTCATGGCAAAAAGGCCATTGGTATGAAGTGGGTTTACAAGTTGAAACGCAAGCCGGATGGTGACATCGATCGCCATAAGGATCGACTTGTTGCAAAGGGTTATGCACAACAAAAAGGCATAGATTATGAAGAGGATTTTTCTCCCACTTGTCGTATGAATACTGTGTTTTTTCTATGTGCATTCGC